>NC_029791.2:54254155-54285475 GCF_000816755.2 Arachis ipaensis
ACCATAGATTAAGGTGTGGAGCTCTGCTGTTCCTCACGAATTAATACAAAGTACTATTATTTTTCTATTCAATTCAAGCTTATTCCGATTCTAAGATATTCATTCGCACCTCAATATGAATGTGATGATCGTGACAATCATCATCATTCCCAACCTATGAACACGTGCCTGACAACCACTTCCGTTCTATCTTAGATTGAATGAGTATCTCTGGGATTCCTTAATCAGAGTGTTCGTGGTATAAGTTAGAATCCATGGACGGCCATTCTTGAGATCCGGAAAGTCTAAACCTTATCTGTGGTATTCTTGTGGTATTCCGAGTAGGATCTGGGAAGGGATGGCTGCGACGAGCTTCAAACTCGCGAGTGCTGGGCGTAGTGACAGACGCAAAAGGATCAATGGATCCTATTCCAGTATGATCGAGAACCGACAGATGATTAGCCATGCAGTGACAGCGCATTGGACCATTTTCACTGAGAGGACAGGATGTAGCCATCGACAACGGTGACGCCTAACATACAGCTTGCCATAGAAAGGAGTATGAATAATTGGATGAAGATAATAGGAAAGCAGAGGTTCAGGAGGAACGAACGCATCTCTATACGCTTATCTGAAATTCTCACCTATGAATTACATAAGTATCACTATCTTTATTTTACATTTTATTTATCTTTTCATTATTAAATATCCACAATCCATTGAATCCGCCTGACTGAGATTTACAAGGTGACCATAGCTTGCTTCAAGCCGACAATCTCCGTGGGATCGACCCTTACTCACGTAAGGTTTATTACTTGGACGACCCAGTACACTTGCTGGTTAGTTGTGCGAAGTTGTGACAAAGAACTAAGATTGTGAACGTGCGTATTGAGTTTTTAGCGCCGTTACCAAGGAATGGAACCGTCACGATTTCTGCGCACCAGAAGCACAAGCCCTATCACGCGAACGCGTGTCCCACGCGGCCGCATCATTTTCCAAAAAGAGATCATTCACCCGTGCGTGTCACCCACGCGCACGCGTCACCCAGAATTTTTACAATATGCGAACGAAGCAGAAAGTTGAGCGTGCGCAAGGCTGCACTCGCGTCAATGGCACAGTTCATTCCACGCGAACGCGTGACCCACGCGAACGCGTGTCCCACGCGTTCGCATCACTTAAAAATCGCACCACCCAGGAGAAAGCGTGCTCCATGCGTTCGCGTCACATGCGTTGCACAGTTTATCCAAATCACCGCCAGATATCTTATCTTTTCTTCCCCAAATCTTAATTTTTCCTTCTCACTTCTTATTTATTTCTTCTTCCTTCTTTCTTCTTTATTCCTTCTTACTTTTTCCCTTTTTCCCCCTTCTTTTTCACATCCATTATCAAGGTTCTTTTCTTTTCTTCTTCCCTTTTTACTTTTCTATTATTATTCTTATTTTTATTTATGTTTTCTTCTTCTTTTCTTTTTACTTTCATTATCTATATTTTCTTTTTCGTTCTTTATTCCTTTAATTGGTGTTAAAAATTTAATTGGGTGATTATTTTCTTCTATATTTTTTGCTTGTGAGTATATTAAGGAATTGTTTGACAATTAATATTACTTCTTGAAGGGTTGCTTGCAAGTTCAATTTAATACTTTCGATAACATATTTACCATGCATGCTATGTGTTTGTGAAAAAGCCCGTATGGCATTATACATTACTTTTATGTTATTCTACTACTCTAATGCCTGTTTTTTTTTTTACAAAACCCCTCTTTATATTTTATTGATTAAATATAATTGTCAATACAAACAGATTGTTAGTTTGAAAGAGTTGATAATCAAACTTGGACATTTAATGCTTGATCTATGCTACTCATGCCTTTGCCAACATGCCAATAAACATCTTGCATCTACTTGCCACAAAATGCACTTGCTATATTTCCATTGATGAACTTTTCACATGGATTCACGACCATGTGTTAACGACATCCTTCTTTACCGTGCATTGATTATCACTTGTACCATCCTCTTCCTTGTTCTAACCCTTAGTTTTAAAGGTACTTATTTTTTCCCTTTTTAGGATGGCCACCAAGAAAGGTAAAGAGAAAGCTACTCCCAAACAACCAGTAAGGAAAGGAACAAAAAGAGCACTAGCTGTAGAGCCATCTTCAACAGTAGTAAAACCCTCAACAAAAAGAATTAAGAGGATCATCAAGGTCAATGAAAAAGAGAAAGCCTTTCCAGCAAAGGACACTGCGCGGTTCACTAACCGCTACTGTGAGCAGATGTTCCCCATCCTGGCTAAAAGGAACTATAATGAGCCCCGAATTGAACAAAGACAATGGGGATTCCTACGGAGACAGCCACGGCAGGTAAACCTTTCATGGGTAGTTGAATTCTACTCCAATTTTCACATTCCAACTATGCAGTCTGTCTATGTCCGTCAGAAGCAAGTCCCTATAACTGAAGAGGCCATTCAACGAGTTTTAGATCTTCCCCTTGCTCCAGAAGGATTGGACGCATTCCAAAAAGCCTCTTTCAAGTGCCAGACATACCAATTTGACTGGAACGCAGTTCTCAGAGTTATAGCACAACCTGGCAGTAGATGGATCTATGGATACCATTGATCTCGACCTAAGAGCATATTGGCTTCAGGACTCACCTTGGAGGCTCGAGTATGGGCACAGATCATGTCCCATTACGTCTTTTTGAGCACTCACAAGTCCTTCTTCACTGCGGACATGGCTGTTTTACTCTGGTGTATCCTTACAGACCAGCACCTCAATTTACCAAGACACATTCGGCATGCTATGGGACACGTACAGATTGCAGGTAACATACCTTTTCCCGCCTTGGTTTCAGATCTAGTCTCAGCAGCTGGAGTCTCTTATAGAGCTGGGGACACCAAGGCCATGATTCCACGGGATGATCAGTACGTCCCTAACGGGAAGTATATCAGACCTCCAACAGCCACTATCAACCGGAGCACAGAACCAGCAGAAGATATCCCTTCTCCTACCGCATCACAAGCACCTTCAACAAACCAATTGCTCTATCAGATACTTGAGAAATTGGACCAGCTCGACCGGAAAGGAAAGCAAAGGGAGCGCCGTAACAAGCGCCGATTTACATACCTCAAGGAGCTACTTGTTGGTAACCATCCACCTGAAGAAAATCCAGACACCCCGGACTCCACTTCATTTACCAGCATAGGGAGCCATGACGGTCCCGATTGTGGAGATGCTGCTACCAGCCCCCCTTTGTTCCTGACTGATGGCACGGAGGATGGTGCCAAGCTTTAAGTATGGGGAGGTCGGTCAGTACCTGACTTCCGGAGGTAATTTCTCTTTCTTAATACCAATAAAATGGGATATTTATTTATTTTCCTTTTATTATGATAGGATAGATAGCATAGTAATAGGTAATTGCATGCATGTTCTATTTGGTTGAAAAATAATATGTTTCTTCTCAAGACTTTATTTTGAAAAATTTTACTAATTTAAATAAAAAAAATTCGTGTTAAATTTGTTTGAAGACTGTAAATTGGAACATAGTTTAAAGCTAGACTTGTGAGATTTGAGCTTAATTACATGGTTACATTATTTAACCATAAAAATTTTATTCTTGTGTGTTTTCTTCTCTATGATTGTAATCTATATTTTGTTCCATCCTATATGTCCAATGTTTAATGTGTTATATGCATGCATATGATTGAGGCCATTAATTGATTATTAACTCACTTAACCCAAATAGCCTACCCTTCTATTTACCTTTGTTAGCCACTTTGAGCCTTTTTAAATCCCCTTTGTTCTATATTTTACCACGTTACTAGCCTTAAGCGGAAAAATAAGTAATACCCCCAAATTGAATCTTTGGTTAGCTTAAGATAGAAATTGTGTGTCAATTAAGTGTGGGAAAATTGTGGGAACATGGGTTAATAAGGGAATTTGGGTACCTACTCATATGAAACTAGAAAAATTAAAAATTCATGTGCATTGGCAATGTTATGTTTATTTTTATGCTTCAAAAAATAATCCAAAAATATTCAAGTAATTAAGTGATTAAATAAATGAATAAGGGGACAAAATTACCCCAATGTTAAGTTTAATGAAAAATCAATGCATGTGTGATACAAAGTTAAGAGAAAAGTTGATGCATGAGTATGTAATACAAAAGTGGGAAAACTTTGGGTAGCTAGGCATGAATCTAAAAATATAAGGAGTATATGTATAGGTAAGAGCTTAGGTTAATTAAAGATTCAATTTATAGCTCACTTAGCCATATATATACCCTCACCTTTACCTTGGCCCCATTACAACCTTGAAAAGACCTCATGATGTTTGCATTGGTACATTAAATACTTGTTGATTGGTTAGGTGAAGAACAAGGTTTAGAAAGAATGATTAGAGAAGAACAGAGTGATTACCCTATACACTAGAGTGACTAGAGTGCATATACACCATCAGTGAGGATTCAATGCTTAATTCTATGTTCCCTGCTTTCATGAGCTGTCTTCTTACAAGTTTGCTTGTTTTTGCTGTATAGTTTTAATTAGTGATATTTGATTTAAATTTGTCTTGAAGAACTTATTTAATTTTTAACCAAGTAGGAAAAATCATTTTAGCATATAGTTGCATTCATATACATTGGTTGCATTGCATTGCATGAGTCTTACTTTTCCCTACTCATTTACTTTATCTCCTTAAGCTAAGCATGAGGACATGCTAATGTTTAAGTGTGGGGAGGTTGATAAACCACTATTTTATGGATTATCTTGTGTTTAATTGAGTGGTTTTTATCAAGTCTTCACCAACTTATTCATATGATTTGCATGATTTTATAATCCCTTCCTAGTATTGTTTTATGATTGAAAACTTGCTTCCTAGAGATCTTTAATTAGTATATTTTAATTCCCCTTTATACCATTCGATGCCGTTATCCGTGTGTTAAGTGTTTCAAGATTTATAGGACAGGAATGGATTAGAAAATGGAGAGGAAGCTTGCAAAAAATGGAAGGAACACAAGGAACTAAGGAGATGACCAGCGAGCACCCACGCGTGCGCATGCCTTACGCGAGCGCACAGAATGGAGGAAATTGCAGCGACGCGTGCGTGCGCCTGACGCGTACGCGTGGAATGGAATTCTGCAAGATGACGCGCACACATGGACGACGCGTACGCGTGATAAGGAAAAACGCCAAATTATGCGCACACGAGACTGACGCGTATGTGTGACCTACGCGATCTGCAAAATTAACAGAAAATACTGGGGGCAATTTTGGGCCGCGTTTTGACCCAATTTTCGGCCCAGAAACACAGAATAAAGCCAAGGAACATGCAGAGACTCGATATACGGAGATACACATTCACATATTCTTATTAGGATAGTTTTTAGGTTTTTAGATCTGAATCTAGAGAGAGAGAATTACTCTTCCTCTAGTTTCTCTTTACATTCCTAGTTTATTGCTTTTGCTTCTGGACACTGAAGAGTCATTACCTCCGTTGAAGATACTATTCTAGTTTGTTTCCTTACTTACTCTTTTATTTATTCCATATCCTTAATTCTTGTTTAAAGTGGTAGTTTGATTATTTTCATGGATTGTTAGTGAAAAGGATTACATTAATCTTTAATTAATTTTCAAAGCTTTATTTTATTCAATTTATCATGCCTTCTCTTTATATTTCTACAAGCGTTATATTCATGTCAATGGAGTAAATTTCCTACTTGACATGGGTGCTGATTAAAAGGAGACACTTGAGTTGGAAGGCTTAAGTGATGGTCAAATTGGAAGTCGTTGGCTAGTTCTGTATTTACTAAAGCTAGACCTTCCCAAGGGAGAGAACTAGGATTTGCGAATAAGAGTTAGCTCAATCACTTGACTTTCCTTTATTTAGTAAGGGTTAACTAAGTAAAAACAACAACCTTTTTGAAACTACACTTAAAGGATCCCAACAAGGATAGAACTTCCGATTAATCATTCCCCCAGTCAAGGCTTTTTATTTAGAACATTACAAATCTCCTTTAATTTTTATTGCTTTAATTTACAATTATGTAATTGCTCATTATTCAACTCTCAAATTTTCTTGTAAACTCCTGATTAATAAATTAGCACCCTTTCTAGCAACTCGTTGGGAGACGACCTGGGACTCATACTCCCACTATTTTTATTTTAACTTTTTGTGACAACCTTTCTAAATTGATGGGGCAGATTTTTGCTGGTTAAGAGCTATACTCGCAACGCTATTCTATTATATTATAATCTCTTAATTAGTCTAACTTTCGCTGCTCGTCAGTACCAGAGGCGACATTTAGATACGAAGCGTGTGCGACGGTCACGCCCACGCGTGCAAGGCTAAAAATTCAAATGACACGTGCGCGTCAGCGAGTCGCATGCATGGGTTGGGTTGTTCACCTAGCACCCCACTCGCATTGTTCCAGCACAACTCTCTGATTTTTATACCAGGGAGCAGCAGTATCAAATATGACATGTGCACATCGGCCATGCACACGCATGAGACAGACTTTTTTTTTTATAGAAATCAGAATAGAGGCAAATACGCATAATTGAAAAGGATCACACACATCTAATGAAGCAAAGATAAGTAAATAAATAAAAAAAACTATAGAAAAGGAAGATTATACCATGGTGGGTTGTCTCCCACCTAGCACTTTTAGTCATTGTCCTTAAGTTGGACATTTGGTGAAGTCCTTGTCATAGTGGCTTGTGCTTGAATTCATCTTGAAACTTCCACCAATGTTTGGACTTTCAATAAGCTCCAAAGTTCAAAATTAATAGCAACAAGCTTTGATGAAGTTCGACACAATCTAAGGGCTCCCAAAATTGATCCTCATATATTCCCGGATCCCAAATCTTGTTTTTACACCGGTCTTCAAGTTGATCATCATTGTTCCAACTGGGTGGCAAGCAATCCGAATTCTCACTGAAGCATCTAAACAACTTTCTAGACCCATTCAATCTAGCTCTACACCAATATTTGCACTTTAACTTTGAGCTTGTAACCATATGAACCAAAATTTATGTTTCCAACCACTTACCATCTCCCTTTTACTCTTAAAGCTACAAGGAGCTCTAAGTTGACCATCCATCTCAAGCAAACCATACTAAACTGGGAAAGTAAAGTTTAAGGATAAGAATTTTACCCACTTGAATGTTGTGTTGGATGATAATGGCTTGGGGAGAGGTGTTTCCAGCGGCTTTAACAATGTATGCTTCACTCCCTTATGTTCTTCCTTGACTACTTCCACCTCTTAGCAAACTTCTTCAACTTCAACCTCTTCCTCTTGGTAGCTTTCTTCCAATTCAATTTCTTCTTCATTACGTACCAAGGGTATGGGAGGTTGTGTATCTTCTTCTTTGGCCTCTATTTCATGTCCAATGGGGAAGGATTCAATTGTAGATAGAAATTCATCAATTATTGGATCCATCTCTTGATCAACCTCCTCAAAGTCATCAGCCATGATATGTGATAAACCACTATTTCATGGTTTATCTTGTGCTCAATTGAGTGGTTTTTATCTACTCTTTACCCACTTATTCCTACTATTTGCATGGTTTTACATTTGCCTTCCTAATTATGTGCTTTGATTGAAAACATGCTTCTTTGATCTTATATTTGCTTATTATTAATCCTCTCTTATTACCATTAGATGCCTTGATATGTGTGTTAAGTATTTTCAGATATTATAAGGTAGGAATGGCTTGGAGGATGGGAAGAAAGCATGCAAAAGTGGAAGGAATGCAAGAAGTTGGAGAAATTGCTAAGCTGTCCAGCCTGACCTCTCTGCACTCAAACGGCTATAACTTTAGCTACAGAGGTCCAAACGACGCGGTTCTAGTTGCGTTGGAAAGCTAACGTCCGGGGCTTCGATTTGATATATAATATGCTATGGTTCCTCTGATGCTAGGCGACGCGACCGCGTGATCCATGCGGCCGCGTCGCAGTGACAGAAATCCAGCGTGGCAAAATTCGAAACCAGCAAATTCTGGATTGTTTCTGACCCAGTTTGTGGCCTAGAAAACACAGATTAGAGGCTATAAAGTGGGGGACTGCACCCATTCAAAAGGAGGCTTTCACATTCACAATTTTAGGAGTAGATGTAGTTTTTAGAGAGAGAGGTTCTCTCCTCTCTCTTAGGATTAGGATTTAGAATTTCTCTTTGTTTTAGGAGTGCCTCTAAATCCCAGGTTCAATGTTCCTTTAATTTATGTTTCTCTTTTATTCTGATACTTTTATTAGTTATCAATTTCAAAGGGGTTTGTTACTTGTGACAACCAAAACGTTTGTACGAAGGGATTTTTGTCGGTTTAGAGACTATATCTACAACGCGACTATTTTTATGACATTATTTACTGGCAAAAATCCTAACATCAAAATGGCGCCGTTGCCGGGAAATTGCAAACGTGTGCCTTATTATTGGTTATTGTAAATATTTTATTTTTGCTTGTTTATTTGTTTTTATTTTTGTTTTTATTGTTGCTTTTTCATAAATTAAGAGGTTATTGGTTTTTATTACAAAATTTTTCAAAAATTTGTTCTTAGTGTTCATCTTGATCTTTGAGTTGTTCTTCGCATTCATCTTGACCTTCAAGCTGTTCTTAGTTGTTTTCTTCGTTTTGATCTAAAAAATTTGAAATTTGGTGTCATTTTATTGTTTTTCTCTTTAAAAATATTTTTTTAATTAATTTTTTTCGAAAAAAAAAATTCAGATTTTTATTTTTAAAATTTTTATCTTATCTTATCTTGTTTCAAAAATCAAATTTCAAAATTCAAATTTAAAAATTTTCAAAATTTAAATTTAAAAATTTTCAAATTTCAAATTTCGAATTTCAAAATTTCAAATTTCAAATTTCAAAAATTTAATTTTCAAATTCAAAATTTAAATAACCTTTTAATTTAAATTTATTTTTATTTTTGTCTTTAATTTTTTTATTTGCTACTATGAACTCTCACCCCTTGGTAGGAGAGACCCTTGAAGATGAAAGAATAGTTGAAAGGAGTTGTCATAGAAAGAAAAATATCGAGGATGAGTACGATTTTATCCTTAAACAACTGGACAAAGCATCAATTATTAAAAAGGAAGAAGTGGTTGCAGACTTAAGAGATGCTGTACCTCCATTGGAAAGTCCAGTCACAGAGCCTCCTTCCACGGTGTTTGATGTTGATGTCGAGAAGAGCGTACAACCTCCAAGGCAGATCATGGTTGAAGATTTTGTAGAGGTTGATCAAGAGGTAGAAGATGTCAAAGAAGAGCACAAGGGAGTGGAGCTTGAAATTACCTTGCCAAAATTGTTGGAAACACCTCCCCCTAAGTTGCCATCATCCTTCACAACATTCAAGTGGGTAAAATTCATATCCCATAGCTTTCTAATCCCACTTGAATATGGGCTACTGGAGACGGATGGTCAACTTAGAGCTCTTTGTGGCATTAAGAGTAAGAGGAAGATGGCCAGTGGTAAGAATTATCCTGCAAGGTTCATCATGGTTGGAAGCTTTAAGTTTAAACGCAAAGGTTGGTATAAAGATCAATTGAATGGGTCTAGGAAGTTGTTTGGACACTTCAGTGAGAATTCAGATTGCTTGCCACCCAGATAGAATCATGATGATCAACAAAAAAATGGGTGTAAAATCAAGATTTGGGACCCCGGAATCCAGTCTAGAAATTAACATTCTTGGGGCCTTGTCACTTGCTTTAACTTACTCGAAGGCTTTCTGCGCCTGGTTTGGGATCCCGGAGGCCATTGGAATCACAAACATTGGTGGAGATTCCTGGATGAATACAAGCATAAGCCACCATAATAGGAAGCTCATCAAATGTCCAACTTAAGGACTCTAACTAAAAGTGCTAGGTGGGAGACAACCCACCATGGTATAATCGTTCCTTTTTTATTTTTATTTAGTTTTATTTATTTTTAAGTTTTATTTTATTGAACCTGGAGTTTTGCATCACATTCATATTGACACTGTATTATGCATTTTTCAGATTATAAAAAAAAAACGAGCACGCGATGCGGCCGCATCAGCGACGCGTCCGCGTCGCAAGGAGATGGGAGATAATATTAATATGAACAGAGAGTTTCGCAGGAGCAGGGCTGGAGGCGCGCCATTAGCACAAATTGACCCACGCGACCGCGTCGCCGACGCATCCGCGTCACATGGGAACTTTGGCCTCCCACGCAACCGCGTCACCCACGCGGCCGCGTGCGCTGAAAATCGACGTAAAAAGGGTGCTTGGCCGAAAGTTGAGCTGGAGTTGGGCTGGACTCATGCTGGTAGCCCAAGCCCTCCCACGCGAACGCGTGCCCCACGCGTCCGCGTCATTTTTAAAAGATGGCCACTCACGCGATCGCATGCCCCACGCGATCGCGTCACCCAGAATTTTGGCAAAAAGAGTTTTGAACAGAGAGTTGTGCGACCGCGAGGCTGCACTCGCACCACTAGCACAAATCAAGTCACGCGATCGCATACCTCACGCGTCCGCGTCACCCAACCTTATCGCGCACCACGCGACCGCGTCACCCATGCGACCGCGTCGCCTGCGCCGCACAACATATCCAGATCAGCCAATTTTCTTATCTCTTCTTCTCTAATCCTTATTTTCTTATCTTTTCTTATCTCTTTCTTCTTCCTTTCTTATTTTCTCTCACTTCCATTCTATTTTATTTAATTTATTTGCATACTTTCATTCATTGCATATTTTTATAAAATTATTATTGGTGTTCAAATATTCTTATTCAACTATTACATCTTTTCTGGTATTTTCTTGATGCTTAGTGACTTGTTTTATTTTGAATAGGTAATATTATTTATATCAATGCCAATCTTTTATACCTGTATTACTTTTACATTGATATGAATTTATATTATCTCTCCTTACCCACACTCTCTCCCTCATTGTTGCAATATTTTACACCACTAGTATGCCATGTGCTTCTATTGTTTTCTCACTTGCATGTTGTATCTACCATGTAATTGAGACCCTCACTTTTGGAATTAACCGACCCATGTTTTATTTGTTTTCTATCTTTGCTTTGGGTTACTTTCCTTCCCTTTTTCTTTCAGGATGGCCACCAGGAAGAGAACCGGAAGACATTTTACATAGGGGAGACAGACAAGTCCATCCGCACAATCCTTAGAAGAAAAGCAACAGTTGAAACAACTCATCCACCTGCAAATCTCAGCATGCACCAAGGACGGTGCAATCTTTAAGTGTGGGGAGGTCGATACCGATCTCCGTGGGTTAGTACCTTCCTATCTCAAACACCAATGTTTTATTTTTCCTTGTTAGTTGTTGCATTTGCATATTTAATTGCATATTTATTTGATTTTATGCATTTAGTTACTACTTGGTTGAAGTAATATTTTCTTTTTCAAGAAATTTTATAGCATTTCACTAATTTAAAAAAAAATTATGTTAAAACTTGTTTGAAGTTGTATTTGGAACATGGTTTTTGAGCTAAAGAACACACAACCTGTGAGACTTTGAGCTTATTTACATGGTTACATTATTTAACCATAAATATTTTATTCCTGTGTGTTTCCTTCTCTATGATTGTAATCTGTATTTTGTTCCAGTCTATATGTCCTTTGTTTAGTATATTTACATGCTTGCGTATGATTGAGGCCATTACTTGTTTTAAGCTCACTTATCCCAAATAAGCCTACCCTTTAAATCACCCTTGTCAGCCAATTTGAGCCTTTTAATCCCCTCTTGTTCTGTATTTTACCACATCACTAGCCTTAAAGCAGAAAAACAATTAAATATCCAAATTGAATCTTTGGTTAGCTTAAGATAGGGATTGTACATCAACTAAGTGTGGGAAAATTGTGGGAACTTGGGTTAATAAGGGAATGTGTCATGTTTATAACTTATTTGAATATTGGGAATTTGGGAACCTACTCATGAAAAACCAAAATAGAAAAATAATAGAAAATCCATGTGCATTGATAAGTTATGTTTATTTCTCTACAAAAAAAAAAAGAGAAAAAGAGAAAAAGAAGAAAAAAATATATAATATAAATAAATAAATAAAGGGGACAAAATTACCCCAATGTTAAGTTAATAAAAAATCAATGCACATGTGATAAATTAAAAAGAAAAATTTGGTACATGAGTATGGGAATCATACAAAAGTGGGAATTATGGGTAGCTAGGTATGATTTTAAAGTTATATAGAGTGTATGTATGTTAGGTGAGAGCTTGGCTAGTCAAAGATTCAATTTATAGCTCACTTAGCCATATATATACCTTTACCCTTAACTTAGCCCCATTACAACCTTGAAAAAGACCTCATGATGTTTGCATTGGTACACTAAATTTTTGTTGATTGGTTAGATGAAGAACAAGGTTAGAAAGCATGATTAGGGAAGAGTAGAGTGAATTACCCTATACACTTGAGAGATTAGAGTGATATACACTACCAGTGAGGGTTCAGTGCTTAATTCTATGTTCCCTACTTTCATGAGCTATCTTCTTACAAGTTTATTTGTTTTCACTGTATGATTTGAATTAGTGGAATTTGATTCATATTTGTCTTGGAGAATTTATTTACTTTTAACCAAGTAGGTAGAAACTTTTTTTTTGCATATAGTTGCATTCATATAGATAGGTTGCATTTCATACATCCTACCATTCCTCTTCATCTTTATAGTTTCTCTTGAGCTTAGCATGAGGGCATGCTAATGTTTAAGTGTGAGGAGGTTGATAAACCACTATTTCATGGTTTATCTTGTGCTTAATTGAGTGGTTTTTATCTACTCTTTACCCACTTATTCATACTATTTGCATGGTTTTACATTTGCCTTCCTAATTATGTGCTTTGATTGAAAACATGCTTCTTTGATCTTATATTTGCTTATTATTAATCCTCTCTTATTACCATTAGATGCCTTGATATGTGTGTTAAGTGTTTTCAGATATTATAAGGCAGGAATGGCTTGGAGGATGGGAAGAAAGCATGCAAAAGTGGAAGGAATGCAAGAAGTTGGAGAAATTGCTAAGCTGTCCAGCCTGACCTCTCTGAACTCAAACGGCTATAACTTTAGCTACAGAGGTCCAAACGACGCGGTTCCAGTTGCGTTGGAAAGCTAACGTCTGGGGTTTCGATTTGATATATAATATTCTATAGTTCCCCTGACGATAGGTGACGCGACCGCGTGATCCATGCGGCCGCATCGCAGTGACGGAAATCCAGCGTGGCAAAATTCGAAACCAGCGAATTTTGGACTGTTTCTGACCCAGTTTGCGGCCCAGAAAACACAGATTAGAGGCTATAAAGTAGGGGACTGCACCCATTCATAAGGAGGCTTTCACATTCACAATTTTAGGAGTAGATGTAGTTTTTAGAGAGAGAGGTTCTCTCATCTCTCTTAGGATTAGGATTTAGGATTTCTCTTAGTTTTAGGAGTGACTCTCAATCCCAGGTTCTTTATTTTTATTTCTTTTCTCAATTTTGTTTATGACTCTCTATGTTTAGATTGATTTTCTATTTAATATATTTTGATGTATTTCAGACTTATGATTGCTCCTTTTTATTATATAAATAATTTAGATTTTTCCCTTTTGGCTTTGGTTGATTTATTGGTAACGCTTGAGCTGTCAAATAAAACAGTGGTTGAAATTGGCAGATTCTGATTGCACTAGGATTGCTCTAAAGCTAGTCTCTCCACAAGAGTTGACTAGGACTTGAGAATCAAGCTAATCAGTCCACTTAACTTTCCTTTGTTTAGTAAAGGTTAACAAAGTGGGATTAAAATCCAATTCTCATCACAATTGACAAGGATAGGACTTCCAGTTTTTCATACCTTACCAAGAGTCTATTTTATAGTTATTTGTTTTATTTTTATTATCATTCAACATACTGCTTCCTCACTTTCAAAACCCTAGTTTACAAAACTCATAACCAATAATAAGAACATACCTCCCTGCAATTCCTTGAGAAGACGACCCGAGGTTTGAATACTCGGTTATCAATTTCAAAGGGATTTGTTACTTGTGACAACCAAAACGTTTGTACGAAGGGATTTCTGTCGGTTTAGAGACTATATATACAACGCGACTGTTTTTATGAAATTCTTTACTGGCGAAAATCCTAACGTCAATATGCTTTGGAGGTTGTACACCCTCCTCAACATCAAATTCAAACTTCTTGGAAGGAGGCTCTATGACTTAACCCATGGACTCTCAACATCTCCTAAGTCTTCAACCATTTCTTCTTCTTCTTCTTCAACAATTATGGCTTCCTCCAATTGTTCCAATACAAAGTCACACTCCTCACTTTCCACCTGAGTTTCTAATTTCTCCTTCATGCTACGCTCCTCATTAGATTCTCCACATGGAGCCATGGGAGTACTGTGAGTGTCCAAGCGTTGCGAGGCTAGAATATTTACTAACTCGGTCAAGGTAGCCGCAAATTCTAGTGTCATCCTTTGCATCTCTCTTTGCCCTTGAAGTAGTGAAGTGAGAGAATCATCTATTGGGGCTTGGGGTGGATAGGAGAGTTCATTGCTTGGGAGGAAGGGTTCATGATAGGAATGTGGTTCATCTTGATAAGGATATGGAGATGGTGTATATTGAGGTGGTTCTTGGGAGTATGGGTATTGGAATTGTTGTGGTTCTAAGTATGGCTCATATGGTCACTACAAGAAAAAACACTTTTAGCGGCTATTTATTTCATTTTTAGCGGTAATAAAAATAGTCGTTAATATATTTACAGGCAATTAGATATTAGCCGTCTTATGCTTTGTCGCTAAAAGGTTTTAGCGGCAATTATAACATTTGCCAGTATAGACATTTTTAATGGGCGCAAAAAGTATATAACTTTTAGCGGCCATTTTCTTGGCAATTTATATGGCCACCAAAAATGATTCTAAAATTGCAATGTTATTCACTTTTAGCCGCCATTACTATTGCCGCCAAAATCCATTTTACCGGAAATTTATATGGCCACTATAAATAATTCTAAAATTGTAATATTATTTACTTTTAGTTGCCATTACTATTGCCGCTAAAATCTTAAAGACTTTTTTTAGTTATATTATACTCATTTTCTTAGAAGCAACGAACTATCTTTTTTTTCTAGAATCTCAATTATTTTTGTCAATAATTATTATTATTATGCATAATATAAATATATTTAAATTAATTACTACAAAATGAGATATTTTATTAAACTTAAAATATTGATACACAAATTTCTCTTGAAAAGTAATAAATCATGTTACAAATTTAAACAACAAAAAATGCAACCAGCTATGTTAGAGAACTAACTTTCAAATGCACAATAAGACTACTAATAATGGAACCACATTGATGATTACATACCACCACCAAAATTGGGCAACAAGGATCCAAAGTAGGGTCTCGCAGCCAAGTAGCCCAGAAACATGGAAGATAATGGCAATTTGGAAGCCAATTTTGATGTTATTAGTGTCATGGCATGGTAAAATATTGCTGTGAGGAAAAGCAGAATAGTGGGTTGTAATTCTTGAAATGGATTGGTGTTTTGTCCTTGGTACTTGATTCCAATTGAAGCTGCTTCCAAGGTAATCAGAAATATATAGACCCTATGATGAGTTTAAAGAAAAGAGTAGGAAAATGAGTAAGTACCAGTGGTTTAAGGGGGAAAACTACTTTGAGGGATTGAATTAGAATGAATTAGTTACCCTTTTGTTTGTTTGCATGATGATGTTGTGCTTATGTTGTTATCTGTCATTGTCATGTCCTGAATAAAACTCATCTTTTATTTTTAAAAGAAATAACAGGACCACCAACATGCAACCTCATTCACTAAATAAAACTAATACTGTAATACAATAATGGGGGACATTCATTGCAAGTTCTAATTTCTACAATAGAAAAGAATCACAAGATAGAAACATAATAATTAGAAGGATACCAAAAACAATTAGGGTAGGTCAAAGATCCAATAATTACCACATATAAAATAATACCGAGCAACCAATGGTAACTTAAAAATAAGTGTACCTAGACTTGTAAAACAAGGGAGTAAAATGAAAAAGAAACTAGATTGGTGGAAAAAGAATGAACCAAAGAATAATAATATATGACACAATGGAAGCCATGCCCTTATCTTAACAAATATGCAGGGCTTAGATCCTTAGCTATCTGAAACAAAAACAAGGAGCAGAAATTTATTATTTATCAAAAAGTAGAAAAAGAATTAATAAAAGATACCAATAAATGATAAGGTAATTACCACACAATATTTTCTTATCATTGTTTGAGACTTGGGAGCCTCAATCATTGCGTGCATGCTTCGCCTAACTATATGTATGTATAGCTAAATATTAATTTAACTAGCCGATGATCATTGGTTACATTAGTACTATACCTGCTATCTATGTATGTATTAAGAAATAGCTAGAATATAATAATGCTTTTGAAGTGATTAAAGTGTTTTATGTAATTTGAATTGCTTAAGTTTTAATTGATATATCATTTCTGTGGCTTATATATATATATATATATATCCTGTATTATCTACAGTTTTAATATAGTCAATTATATTCATTGTTGTTTCACAAGTTCCATAAGGGATATTTAGCAACTTAGGACTAAAAAATATATATCATCGTATTTAGATTTCATATTCATATAGTTGGAGTTTTTCAAATGAAAGTCCTAACTCATAAACAAGACAAAATTTTCCACAAAACTGTCATCTCTTACTATTATTTGAAAAGTGAAAACCAGAAGCAGATTATTCAAATATAATATAGCACATTACAAATACACGATATATAAGACTTGAAAAAGCTAAGAAACCCAGTTGAACCCAATTGAACTACATCCATAATTCTAATAAAATATTTACGTATTTTAGTAGAATTTTTGACACAACGCTTTTCAAAGTATAGCACAAGCATATCTATTATACTACTTAGTTAAAAACAGCATATCACTAAAACGTAGTAAGAATAGCATTTTTTTCCAATTGTATCCTTTTTCCTATAATACTAAAAATACAATTTTATACCATTAATTTCTCAATTCCATAAATTAATTTGTAAAGTTAATTAAAGGCTAATTACTAATTAAGAAAGACTGGATATTTTTTCAGTTTTCCTAGAAAACAAATAGAATTCCAATTCAGTAAATTAGAAAGAGAAAGAAGAACATGAAAAATTAGTTTGCATTTCTTACTTTTTCTTTGTACATATTTTTTTAGCCTTGCAGCTTCTTCATCCATTGGCTGATCCAGCTTTTTCTCCAAAACCCACATGCTACCTTTGTTATTATCAGTATCATTATCACTACCTAATCTTGAAGCCATTTTCTTTTTCCTTTATCAAAACTTAAATAACAAGACCTATGCCTTTGAGAACAGAAAAGTGCATGGTAAGTTTATGCATATTCCAAACATAGGATCCAAAAACCAAACTCATAAAATCCAAAAAGACAAAGTGAAATTGAATTATTCAGGAGTTCACTTTGTGCTTCCATGTCAACAAGTAACTAGATAAAGAGAAGGGCATACATTGGAAATCTCTGCACAATCCTGCAGAAGGAGAGGGTGCAATTTGGTGACAGGCGATACAACACCGGTTGAATAAAGATACAGCATAAAATAAATAATCAAAATGCATCATAACATCCCAAGAATTTCCCTAGTTGTATATGAGTGAATATATAAGCACTCCCTCAAAATGCAGGTATTTAGATTGGTACACCAATAAATAAATGACTTCCAAATTCCAACTTACAATAAAACCTATTAGCTTATGTTCAATGGCAGAAACTTACAATATTTGATAAGCTGCTCTTATGCTAAACTTTCTAACCGTTGCTTGAGAGCTTTGTTCTCTATACTTAGGATGAGATTTTGCTGGTTAAGAAATTCAAGCTCGGCAGATACTTCAGATCCTTCTGCCTATGAATTGACATACATAAAAGAGTAAATAACAAAAAATGATAAATCAGAATAAGAAAATTTCCAAAATAGCATAGAAAACATGATGCATATCATTGCCTAATGCTAAAATCTACCTGTAAACCTTGTACATTTCTTTCTAAATTAGCTATGTATTGAAGTTTACGGACTCGTGAACGTTGAGCAAATTGTCTGCAACACATAATTTACCAGATTTTTGGCAGGAGAGACTAAATATTCAAACCAAATAATAAATTGATCAAAATGAAAATGCAACATTTGAAAATAGAATTACAGGAATTGACAATCTGTAAATTACAAACAAAATGAAGTTAATTACAATTATAGTAAGTGATAAATTAAATTGAAGCAACAGTGCTTACCAGCAGCAAAAGAGGAAGGCAAGTGACGGCGATGGAGGAATCGGAAGTGACGGCAATGGAGGAAGAAGAGTGAGCTTGGACAGAGAGTGATAAAGCACTCGAAGAGGCATGTTGACCTCGGGGAGAGAGAGAGAGAGAGAGAGAGAGAGAGAGAGAGAGAGAGAGAGCTCAAACGAGAAGAGGAACGATGAGAACTGAAAAGTGTTCTGCGATGAGAGGAATGCGATGGCACCAACGGTCCGCCTGCCGACGGCGATAGCACCCTCTACCAGAGGAGAAGTGTTCGTTGATGAGGGATGGTGATGGTGGCTAGATTTAGGGTTAGATTTCTATTTGGTTTCTCAGAAAGAGAAACGTGTAGGTCTTTTTCTTTTGGGTTATTGGATGGATCTTATTCTTTTTATCTAATTGATCCATTGTTATAAAAAATATTTTAATAAAACTTATACCAGTGATAATAATATGGCCACTAAAATTTTTTCGCTAAAAGTAGTTTTTTCTTATATTTTTAGTGGCAATAATAATAATTGCCATTATAATATATAGTATTGATACGAGCAAATTTGTCGGTTAAGAATTCATTCTCGGTAAAGGAGAAATAACCTCGTTGTAAGTATAGTTCTCAACCAACAAGTGATGCTCGATCAAAGTTTACAATTTCTAATCTAAACCGAGAGTCTTTCATCCATGGGTCATTCTCCCTAGGAATGCAAATGAAATGTTACACTTTCGGTCGTTAAAGATGACAAAGGGGGTTTTGTCATCAAAGAACAAAAGATTAAAATAACTAAGCAATAAAAGAACTAAGGAATGACCAAAATTGGAATTAATGCAAGTAAAAGAAACAAGATCAAAACTAGTGAAAATGCTAAGAATGCAATAAAAGGGCCTTGACTTGGGATTGAGGATCCAAGGAATCCTATTATTGCCATAACCACAACTATGGTAATTATGATGAGTCAATCTCGCCTAGTCAACCCCAACTATCGAGGAGTAAGTCAAGCAAGCATATTTGACCTTAATCCATAAGTCCTAGCTAACTTACCAAACTAGTTGATAAAAAGCTAGCGTCAATGGAAACAAGAGTGAACTAACTACCCAAGAATTACCACTAAATGTCGGACATTATGACTCTAATATCCTAGGAACTCAAACCACAAGCCAATGTGGGAAAATCTACTCAAAATCTAGAGTTGGCATTTTCACAAACACCTTGTATGCATAAAAGTAAAACATGAAAAATTGCAAAGTAAAATGGAAAACTATAACCAACTATCAACAATACCAACAATAAACATCCAAATAAACATAAAGAAAGCATGTAAGATTAAATTCATCAATCAAAACTTCAAGAACCAAAGTGCTTGAACCAAAGAAAATGAAGATAAAGACAATGTAATTAAAGAGGAAATTGAGAGTACTTACAATTAAAGAAGCAAAATCCAAAAGAAAAGCTTGCTATAAAATGCTACAATGTAAATTGATAAACCGTAGGAGAGCTCTTTACTCTACACTACACTACTCCTACTCCTAATACTATGAAAAACTTTGTAGAATTGTGCTTCAATGTCTCCCCCCTTTGATAAGTGTTGAATTCTCCTTTATATAGCACTCCAAAACAGCATTTCAGCCTTCCAAAAATGAGCAAAGGGCCTCCAAATTCGCGCAGCACGTGTTTTATTAATGCAATCATGCACAGGAACCTGTGCGGACGCACAGACATCTGTGCATCCACACACTCGACTAAAAATTGATCTGTGCATACGCACAGGTGCTTGTGTGCACGCACACAAGGAAATATTCGCTTGTGCGCACGCACGCAGGGCTGTGCACACGCACACTTTGCTGTGTGTTCTTTTTCTTATTTTCTTCATGTTTTCTCCCTTGTACATGCTTTCCTCCACTTTTGGCTATCCATTCTTGCCTCCAAGGCCTAAAATCACTCACAAACCATATCACGGCATCGAATGACACAAAAGTGGAATTAAAAAATCACTAATCTAAGCATTAAAACACATGTTTTCACATTTAAGATTAAATCAGGGATCAAACACAAAAGTATGCTATTTTGGTGCTTAAGTGTGAGTTCATGTGCTAGAATCCATCTAAATTGAGTCAAAATATACCATCAAATATGGACTCATCAATTCCCCCACACGTAAACAACAGCATGTCCTCATGCTAAACTAATAAGGAGAATGATCAAAGGGGTAATCAACTTATTAAATGCAACTACCTATATGTATGCAAGTATATTATATACTATCTATATCTATATATCTATCTATAATATCGATATGAAATTGGTGAAAATAAACAATCAAGTTCCCAAGCAAGTATGGACAAATATGGGCTAAGCAAGGAGATAATCCCCACTGCATCCATAATCTAAAGAATTGATTCAACTCATCATAGTGAAGCAACTTGTAAGAATACATGATAAGAAGCATGGAAGCAGAAAATTGAGTAATTGAACCCTCACTAGGTGTGTATACGCTCTAGTCACTCAGTGTTTAGGGGTTTAATCACTCAAGTCTCTTCTAATCATGCTTTCAAGGAATTACTTTTTATCTAACAATCAACAACAAGTGATGCATGAATACAATTATCATGAGGACTTCATATGGTTGTAATGGGGTTAGGATAAAGGTGGGATAGATATGGCTAAGTGGGCTAAAATGGTTGAATCCTTGATTAGTTTAAGCCTCCACATCAACCTGTATCAATCAAATCAAAAATGAAATGCAATCCTAACCTTCCATCATTTTCTATTCACTAGCACTCATGTATGCTTTTCTCACAAGAACATCACATATGTAATTCTTTATTCATTTATTTACTCCTTAGGGTGACCTTCATCCCCTTTTTAGGAAATTTTTTTTTGTTGAATTTAGAATTGCATATGGTTAAGTAGTTCATACATGAATGTTCCCATTTTCCACAATTTTCAATGAATACCCGAATCAAGCATTTTCTTTTTACTACCAAAGTTTCCCAAAAGATTTCCCCACACTTAAATGAAACACACTTCTCCAACCTAAGCTAATCAAGGATATAATCCAAGGTAGGACATGGTTTTCTACTTAAGGTTGTGATGTGGTGATATTACAAACAATGGGGTCAATTAAGGCTCAAAAGGGGTTAACAATGGTAGATGCAAAGGGTAGGCTATACGGGAAAAGTAAGCTTTTAAACAAAGATTGTCTCAATCATGCACAATGCAATTCAAAACATCAATTATTGGAAATAAAGAATTAAGCAACACCAAGATTACAATCATAGAAGAGATGTATCACACAATGAACAAAATTAGTGGTTAAAATGTGTAACCACTCAATATAGCCCAAAAACTCACAGGGTAATTGTTCTTTACTCTTCTATGTTCCAAAAAAAGAAATCATTCAAGCAAGTTTAAAAATAGTTTCCTCAATCAATTGAATAGAATGCCCTTGGCGAAATTCTTGAAAATTATTCCTATATATATATATGGTGTGATGGATGCACTTTTCAAAAATTTTCCTAGTTCTATTCCTAATTTTCAACAATACAAAAACTAACATGAATAATTAGGACAAAATTGAACTAGGTGCTATTCACATCATCCAATCACAATCCATAACTAAATATCAAAGAATAATATCAAAGTACTAAATAGTAGCAAAAAGTAAAGTGTTGTCAATATCTACAAAAGCATAATAAAACTAAAAATAAACTAAATAAGAGTGTTCAGGAGAATGTTTACACCCAAAATATCGTAGATCCTCCCCCACATTTAAGTCATGCACTGTCCTCAGTGCTCAAAATAATTACTCGGGGGAGAATCAACCATGAGAAGCTCCATCGTCAGATGGTGGTGGGTGATGATGACGCTGATAAACAATGAGGGCTCTGGATGTCACTGGGGTGGACTCAACTACCGGCTGCTCAACTCTAAGCTTCTCAGCTCTATGCTACTCAGGTCTGGGCTCCTCTGGTCTCCGTTCAGGGTGGTCGACTGACTGGCCAGCTTCAGCTGCTGGCTCCTCAGATGCAGGCTCCTGGCCTCAGGCTCTGGTGTATCTGGAGGAGGTGGCCCAGGGTCTCTACCCTCAAACTTCGCCACTATCCATTCGAAGCGGCGAGTGTTGCAACGTTCGGATCGGTGGACGGCCTGAAGGATCTCCCGGCACAGCTCATATGTTGTCTGGGGTCAGGGTGTGGGTGCGGGAGCTGTAGGAGGTGCTGAAGGCTCTGCTGCTACTGATGGAGACTCAGTAGTCTTCCTCTTCTTCTGAAGCGGCCCGTCATAATCGCCGTATGGAAGAAATGGCTGCTTACTGATGTAGACAGACGTTCGGTCTGTTGGCCGTCTCTCTACACCAGATAGAGCTGCTAGTCTGGTGATCAATGATGGAAATGGAATGTTGTATTTCTATTGTTGGTTCACCTTACACATCGACTCTCTGATAAGGGGAAGAACAGAGACCCTCTTCCCATCTAGAATAGCCCACAGCAGAACTACCATACGGATTTTGATATGCGTGGCATGCGTGCTCGGAAGAATGTAGTCGGCAATGATCTGCTGCCAGATCCTTGCCTCTGGGTTGAGGTCAGTGCACGCAATGCTCAACGGGACTTCCTGCTCTCCCTTGCTGTACTCCCATCTAGCCTCAGGCAGGCCAATCTTTTCTAGGACCACATCTAAGGAAATCTTACTCATTGACACGTCCTTCATTATTTGAGTGTAAGCGTCGCGAGTCGGAGGAATATGGAGAATATCCAAGAGGGCCTCTAAAGTAGTATCAGAGGTGTCCAAAGTGACACCTCTTAGAAAAATAGTTTGGGCATTCCTCTTTAGGAAATTTGCATAAAATTCCTTGACCTGGTGTTCGTTTACTTCCACCGGGTTGAATTTTACGAATTCCCAACGATAAAAATTTAGTCTGTTAATGATCTGATCCGCATATTTCTCAGGCCGGTTGAGCTTTCTCTCATAATGGAAGGCCCGTTTTTCCAATTTCCTATATTGTTCTTGGGCTTCAGCATTTATAAATGTGTCTGGTTGGTCACTTGGAGGCATAGGATGAGGACGAGCCAAAGGGTTGGCTTTCTCCTTTCCCTTGCGGGCCATCCTGAAAAAGACAAAAATAGAGTACAACTCAGGAGAAACAGATAAAATTCACAGGAAGAAGAAGGATATAATCAAACAATTCAAGTAGGAGCCACTAGAGTAAACAAATACTCAAGCAAGGGAAAACATGTATAAAGCAATCAAATGTTCAAAAGAAATATGGTTTCCCAAGATCAAGCAACCTAAGTTTCATATGCATGAGTGATCAAACAATGAAAGCATATATATGTCTTAGGTGCATTTTGTAAGGGAATTGCATTAAAAGAAATTGATTATTGCAATTGTGCCTTGAGGATTGAAAGAGTTTGGAAAGATTGGCACAAAGGGAAAAAATCAGAGTTACGGTGAAAGCATACGCATATTCATGTTTAGCAGATAAGAAATGATCACATATACATAGCTTCTTGTCCAAAGCAAAATCCAATTGAGAAACAGATTGCATTGCTCAAAAACTTAGAGGAACAAGTTGCTATTTTTACGGTCATTAATGTTAAAGATACATGAATAAGCATTTGATCAATTCACATAGAAAGCAATGTATGTACTGCTGCCAATGTCACCAAACAGGTTTCAAAATTTCAAGTTTAATTTCAGTTTGATGTTGGCAAAAAAAGCAGTGGGCAGTCAGTACATAATGTAGTAATTCAGCATGCTATGCACTTAAAAGTACCAAATAGAATGATGAAAGCTATAAATTTCAATCCAATTTGGTTTCAAGAACAAAATCAGCAATGAAGTGCATGGTTGGCAGGTTAACAACCCTAGTTTTTGAAAATCAAATAATTAGTTATTTGTGATTTATTTTAAGAAAATTATTTTACTAATGATAATTAAATAGAGTTTCATGATAATTGGAGTTTAAATTAATTAGAATTCTTATATAATCTTTATTAGATATTTGGTATAATTGAAATTATAATTTTGATAATTGAAAAATAAGAAGAATCGTATAATTTAATTTTAATAAATTCTATTTTGAATGAATTATGTTATTAATTTGAACTCCTAGAAATTATTTTTAGAAATGATTAGATTGATATTTATAAATACTTTAAGTTTACGTCAATTAATATTTATGTATAATTTTTATTATAATTAGTTATTTTATAAATTGAAATTAAAGTCTAGTGATAGAAAAATAATGAGAAGTTATATCATTTAATTTGAATGATTAATATTGAGTTTGAACTATATTTTATAATTATATGATTAATATTTTATTTCATAATTTAAATTAGAAATAATTGATTGAACATAGCAATATGTTGATAAATAATATTTCTAAATATTTTTAATAAAGTACATTTGATTTTAAAATTATCCTACCCTTCAATTTTATCAAAATATCTATACATATCTATCCTTATTTCTTTATAAAATCCTAATTTCTAACCCTAATTTCCCAAATTGGAAACCCTAAGTTACTAATCAGAAATCCTAACCCTCCCCCACTCTCCTCAGTGCCGTCACACTCATCACAAGCGTACAGACTCACCCTTTCTCCCTCAGCTTCACCGCGGCACACACACACTCAGGACACCACACTCATTCAGCCCACACCCATTCTGTCACATACCCACACCTAGTGAATGGAGCTGCACCACGCCCAGTCCACCTCGCCATCGCCGCCGTCATTATTGCCGACGAAGAGGATTTCGTCGTCGCTGTTCAAGGAGGAAGGAAGAACCGCGCGAGAGCCAAGGGAGGAGGGAATGATGCCAAGGCATCATAGGCTAGTTTCACTAGCATTTTTCTGTTAGTTTTAGTTGTTTTATGCATTTTCTTGAGCTTAAAGTAACCAAAAATGGTTAAATGAAGAACAAAGTAATGAACCATCCAAACAATATGATTTTGATGCAAATTCCATGAGTTTTAGTTATATTACTTAAATGCTATGAATAAAAGATTTCTCATGAAATTTTGCAAGACTTTGATGCAATTGTTTGGATGATTTCAGGGAAGAAGCATCCAGAAGCTAGAAAATCAAATTTTGTATTTGACTAAGCAAGCCCCTGGGACAAGCAGTTCTCATACTGTTAAGGCTATTGCAAGGGAGGAATGTAAGGCTATAACCCTCAGAAGTGGAAAGAATCTAAAGGAGATTTCAAGGGAAACCACAGAGGATGAAGCAAAGGAAAATGTGAAAGACAAGGAACAAGGACAATCTGTTACACCGTTTGCAACAAAAGAAAAAGAAAAAGAGGTCTTGAAGCCTTACACACCTAAAGCACCTTATCCTCAACGTTTGATGAAAAGTGAAAAGGATGGCCAATTCTCCAGGTTCTTGGAGATTTTCAAGAAGCTTCAAATCAACATTCCCTTTGCTGAAGCAATAGAGCAAATGCCACTTTATGCAAAATTCTTAAAAGAATTGATGACCAAGAAGAGAAGCTGGAGAAATGAGGAAACTGTGTTGTTAACTGAAGAATGCAGTGCCATCATTCAGCACAAATTGCCTCAGAAATTGAAGGACCCAGGCAGTTTCCAAATCCCCTGTATTATAGGAGAAGTCATGGTGGAGAAGGCCTTGTGTGATTTAGGGGCCAGCATCAATTTGATGTCGCTAACAATGATGAAAAGAATGAAGATTGAAGAAGCCAAACCAACAAGAATGGCCCTCGGATACCATGGGAAGAAGGAAGCACACAAGGCACACATGTAAATGAGTGCTTTCCTGATGAACAACTCATGCTAATTCACAAGGCACCCTGGTTTGCAGACATAGCAAACTTCAAGGCCACTGGGAGTTTACCTTTGGAATTTAACAAACATCAAAAGAAGAAATTGGTAAATGATGCCAAATACTTCATCTGGGACGAACCATACTTGTTCAAAAAATGTTCCGATGGCATACTCAGAAGATGCATATCTGAGGAAGAAGGACTGAAGCTATTTCCAGGGAAGCTAAAATCAAGGTGGTCTGGACCATTCCTTGTCACCAAGGTCTCCAACTATGGACAAGTAGAAATCATGGAAGAAAAGTCGCAACGAACCTTCATTGTTAACGGTCAAAGACTCAAACATTACTTGGGAGATGTGGAGGAGAAGGACAAAGTTAAATATCACCTCAACTGAGGAAGCTGACCGTCAAGCTAATGACGATAAACAAGCGCTTGTTGGGAGGCAACCCAACCTGAGGTAATACCTTTCTGCTGTTTCTTTTATTTGTTTCAATAAAAGGGATAAAGTAGTTTCTGTGCATTGCAAAGAATTAAGTTTGGTGTTTCACACCAAACAATGAATTCATGGATTCATAAGTCAAAGGGGAATGTGTGACTCTAAGTTTGGTGTTCCACCATAAAGATCAACTGAACACAACAACCTTTGAATTATGTGAAAGGAACAACTATTCTAAGCAGTCACAGAAATGCTTAAAACCCTTAGTAGCAACATCATTCCAAGATAACTCAAGGATTCAAAGAACACAGAGAAGTAAGTGGGAGACTAAGTTTGGTGTTCACACACCAACTTAAGAATCCGATACTTACCCACACATAGTTGAGCTAACCACTTAAGTGCTTGAGGAGCAAGCAACTTCATTACTCTTTGCAGGAAAGGAAACAAGAACCTTAAAGCAAGAAGCAACATTTAGGAAGAAGAAGGAGAAATCAAAGTGTTTCCTGACAACAAAGAGAAAACAAGGAATTTCACAAGGTGGTATTATTCCTTGATAATTCTTTAAAAAGGTTAAACAAAAGCATGCGTGTTCTGGTTTAAACTGTAAATGTTGAATCTTTCTGGAATGTGTAGTTTTTTTTGTTAATTGCTTTGAATAAAGTGAATGCCTAGATGTTTGGATATAACTTCACCTTCTTAAACAAGTGCATGCCATGCTTGTTCTGTTTCAAAAATTAAAGAAAAGTTTGAACAAAAGTAACTTGGCTACATTAGTGACAAATCAAGTAGAATTAAGTGGTGGTATGCATGCTTGATTGTTTAGTCAGATCACTAAAATTAGAGTGTAGAATTATCATTTTTTATGTAGAAATTGAAAATTGTCTATGGATCTTGATTGGAAGGAATTTTGCCGATCGTGCAATTTCCTAAATCGTAGCATAACACGTTTATGCGCATCAGGGAACCTTTGCTGCATTGCCGCCATGCCTCCATTGCCACCGAACGCCGTCAAGCGCGGAGAGAGAGCCAGACACCGCGAGGAAGAAGCCGCTCGTTGCCCTCACAGTCACTGTCGTTGGGCCTGTAAATCACCGCTGTGACCTATGCGAGAGGAAGAAGTCCGCGACCAGCCTTGTCGCTGTCAGCGCTATGGGTTGCCGTCGCCATCCTCGCGAGCTACCACCGCGTCATCGTTACTGAGCCGCAGCACTGCCGTGGCCGCACTCTGCTGCCGCCGCGTCTCACCAAGCCGCCGCAGGAGGAGGAGCGCTCGCCAGTTCTGCCTCTGCCTCTGGGTTCTGTGAGTTGCCGGAGCTCTCTGCCACCGGGAACTAACATTCGAGCTGCCCAGGAAACCACCATTAGAACCACTACTGTTTTGGTAAGCTCCACCCCCTGTTGCTGCTTCCTTGTCCTACCAATTTGTTTCTACTTTGAAGCTTGTCCCTGAAACTGTTTGTATTGTATAAAGAGATTATTATAAAATTACCATGCCGCCACCGTTATTGGAGGTAGCTGCCGGCTCTATTTGGAGATTGCTAGTGCCATTGGAGTCGCCGGGAACCAATGTTGGAGCCGCTCTTGATGATTCTGATGCTGCTACGTAGGTCCCGAGCTGCTGTGTTGTTGCCAGAGGAAGGGAACTCATATGAAAACGTTACCGAGGCTGCTGCTTGGTTTAATTACGTTGTTAATGCGACATTGAGGTAGGGGATTTATTTCAAAAATTAACAGTTTTAACTTATGAATGCCAATGAGGTTTAGTGAGTAATTGCAAATAATTCATAAATATGATTAATTGATAGGAATAAGCTTGGTTTGAGGTTGTGAAATTTGGGTTAAGTCTGATATTGAGATGATATTCTGGTGTTTCAATTAGTTTATTGAGTTTAGGTTATGGCTGAGAATGTCACTGGATTTTTGTTATTGTGAGTAATTGATTTGACAAGGTTAATTTTGTGACTGATATTGGTTTTTCTGATTTTGATGGATTTGTTGAAAATTCTGACCTATGTGATATTGCTGAATTGGTTGAAAAGTGGCTGTGAATGGTGATTCATTTGATAATACTTGTTAAATTGAAATTTGATGAGCTAACTATTGAAAAGTTGTCGTATTGATAATTGATGAACTGAGTGGGATTTATGTTTGGTTTGGAATTATTGTGATGATGGTTTGAGTTGTGGCTGTATTTTGATTATTGAGAATAAGCGTTTGTTGTTGATTTTAGTAATATGATATGTTAGAATGGCTGTGAAATTGACTTGTGACCGGTTGGAATTGGTTTTGATGCTTGTTAATGTTGATTCGTGATTAATTAGAGTTATGCTTGAGAACTGTTAAAAGATTGAAGTTTGATTACCGAATTATTCTCTTGAAATATGACTTCTAAACCAAAACAGTTACTTTGTTAACAAGTAAATGACTTTGAATTATGAAAAGCTAATTTTTTTGGGATTACTAGTTGATTGTGTTTAATTTTGAAAGGATTTTATGATAAGTGAAAAGTAAATATGAAATGGTGAGATTGGATTGATGGATTAGCAGAAATTGTGGAGTATGATTGATTTGCTAATTATTATGTAATGCGAATATCTGATTGATTGAGAATTGTCTGTTTATAAATAATTGAGAAAAGGGCTGGTGATTTGTTGAGAAAGAGGGAACCCGTAAAGGTGGCTAAGTCCCAGTTTTAGGGGAGGTGCTGCCGAAATTTTATTAAATCTGAGGTTCTTTTAAAAGAGTAAGATTTGGAAAATTATATTATTTGATTTTAATTTACTAAGAAAAGAAATGAACTATGTTTGGAGTTTTATTTATTGAGAAAAAAAGAATTATATTATTATGAAATCGATTTATCAAGGAAATGTTTATGTTTTGAGTTTGATTTAATATAAGAGAGTTGTGTTTTCAACTGATAACCTGGGATCACTTGCAGAGGATATTAATTCATACACGGCTAAAATGCCGCACCTGTGAGGCAAGGATTGCATATAGAGGATATGATTTCATACACGGCTGGAATGCCGTCACTTGTAAGGCAGAGTCTGCTTACAGAGGATATGACGCATACGTCAGTTAGTGAGAACTGTACCTATGCTGACTGGAAAACCATACCCGTTTCAGCTGCTTCGAGTTACGTCAGGAGTGGGTAGAAACCGACAGATGAGCTCATTACCGGCACTAGGGCTAGACATGCATCATCCTTGTTTGCGCATCTGCATTTGATTGGGTTTGCTCATTGTACTTCCCTGTGATTATGCTGTTTGCCTTGCTGTGACTTGTTTGTGTGTTGAATTGAATCTTTTGTTAGTGCTATTAGATGGTGAATGTATGATGATGAGTAAGATTTGATGTTGTGATTGAAAATTAATTGTGTGGTTGAGAAATGCTTAATGTGACCAATTTTATATTTTGAAATTTGTTTTGAGCTTAGAGATTTTCTTTGGAAGAGGTAACTAATTAGTTAAAGTAAAACCAAGAATAGTATTTTCATAAGAGTTTGATAAAAATATAGTTTCCTAGAGTATGTTAATTATTTGCATTCTATTTCATTACTTTTATGGCATTCCCATTCCCTACTGAGAACGTGTGGTTTGTTCTCACCCCAAAATCTTCCACCCTTTCAGTGACACAGGTCCGAAGACTCAGTTTGAAGCTGCGGGCGATTCTAGAACTTATTTACGAGTTAAGTGTATGAGTAATTTGCTTTCATAGAGTTCCCTCGCCCCTATCGCTTAAGATTTTTATTTTATACAGAGGGATAGGATTTGTATCTAAGTTTTATTTGAAATCCTTTGTATGACAGATATTATTATTAATAATTATGTGATTATTATTACCTGGTGATCTTTGATATATGATTTTGAATAACAAAAACAAAATTTTTCTGGAATTTTCTATAAAACTAAATCACAATATCGAACTAAAGGCTCAATAGTCAATAGTTAATAAAGGAAAGCAGGTTGGTAACGCCTTACTTTCAGTACGATCATGACGTACTGGAAGTTGGGTCGTTACAAATGGTATCAGAGCAGTTCGTTCCTGTTAGAGCCTTGGGAATGGACTGACTTTGCTTCACTGCATACTCTGAGTGTCTGTCATGCTTTGTGACTTGTTCTGATAACAAGAGTTTGAGTTTTATATGCATGACTATCTGATGATTAATGCTGTTAGGTTACCATTTTATACTTCATGGTATTAGGTCTGGCCAACTTAATATTAATGATTTACGTATATAGGGACACTAATAGGTTATCATAGACGAAATAGAAGTTATAGGTGATGCGACTCACGGGGTTTATTCGTGCTATAATCTTTATTCGTGCCACATGAACTCGTGCCATCTTTTTCTTAGTTGCTTTCATTAGAATTCTCTAGTTTGAATTTCCTCCTTAGAATGTGATTTGATTGTTTCCCAACCATACCTTGTCATTCTTGTATATCTTTGCTTGCCTATGAATCTGATTGCTTACTTAACTCTTTGAATATTCATCATTGACATTGCCTATACTTTTGTCCATATATTCTGCTTTCTTTGATTTCAGTTTGAACTTATTTTATTCTAGCAATTTTCGAGGGCGAAAATTTTTCTAAGGTGGGTAGAATGTAACAACCCTAGCTTTTGAAAATCAAAGAATTAGTTATTTGTGATTTATTTTAAGAAAATTATTTTACTAATGATAATTAAATAGAGTTTCATGATAATTGGAGTTTAAATTAATTAGAATTCTTAATTCTTATTTATTAGATATTTGGTATAATTGAAATTATAATTTTGATAATTGAAAAATAAGAAGAATTGTATAATTTAATTTAAATAAATTCTATTTT
>NC_029791.2:54285692-54335331 GCF_000816755.2 Arachis ipaensis
TTAGAAATGATTAGATTGATATTTATAAATACTTTAAGTTTACGTCAATTAATATTTATGTACAATTTTTATTATAATTGGTTATTTTATAAATTGAAATTAAAGTCTAGTGATAGAAAAATAATGAGAAGTTATATCATTTAATTTGAATGATTAATATTGAGTTTGAACTATATTTTATAATTATATGATTAATATGTTTATTTTATAATTTAAATTAGAAATAATTGATTGAACTTAGCATTATGTTGATAAATAATGTTTCTAAATATTTTTAATAAAGTACATTTGATTTTAAAATTATCCTATCCTTCAATTTTATCAAAATATCTATTCATATCTATCCTTATTTCTTTATAAAATCCTAATTTCTAACCCTAATTTCCCAAATTGGAAACCCTAAGTTACTAATCAGAAACCCTAACCCTCCCCCACTCTCCTTAGCGCCGTCACCCTCATCACAAGCGTACAGACTCACCCTCTCTCCCTCAGCTTCACCGCGGCACACACACACACTCAGGACACCACACTTATTCAGCCCACACCCCTTCTGTTTCACACCCACACCTCGTGAACGGAGCTGCACCACGCCCAGCCCGCCTCGCCATCGCCGCCGTCATTATTGCCGACGAAAAGGACGCCGTCGTCGCTGTTCAAGGAGGAAGGAAGAACCACGCGAGAGCCAAGGGAGGAGGGAACCTTTGCTGCGTTGCCGCCATGCCTCCATTGCCACCGAACGCCGTCAAGCGCGGAGAGAGAGCTAGACACCGCGAGGAAGAAGCCACTCGTTGCCCTCACAGTCACTGTCGTTGGGCCTGTAAATCACCGCTGTGACCTATGCGAGAGGAAGAAGCCCGCGACCAGCCTTGTCGCTGTCAGCGCTGTGGATTGCCGTCGCCATCCTCGCGAGCTGCCACCGCATCATCGTTACTAAGCCGCAGCGCCGCCGTTGCCACACTCTGCTGCCGCCGCGTCTCACCAAGCCGCCGCTGGAGGAGGAGCGGTCGCCAGTTCTGCCTCTGCCTCTGGGTTCTGTGAGTTGCCAGAGCTCTCTGCCACTGGGAACTAACATTCGAGCTGCCCAGAAAACCACCATTAGAACCACTACTGTTTTGGTAAGCTCTACCCCCTATTTCTGCTTCCTTGTCCTACCAATTTGTTTCTACTTTGAAGCTTGTCCCTGAAACTGTTTGTATTGTATAAAGAGATTATTGTAAAATTACCTTGCCGCCACTGTTACTGGAGGTAGTGATGATTGAGTTTTTGCTCGATGGTCTAGATTTTCTTCTTATAGAAATAAGAACTTTGTTGTAAGCATAGTTCTAAACCAACAAACAATTCCCACATAAAAAATTTGAGTTGTCACAAGTACAAACCCCAATGAATTTATAACTGAAGTATTTAGACTCTGGGTCGTCTCACAAGGAATTGTAATGAAGTGGTCAATTATTGGCTATAAAGGGGTAAGGGGTTTTGATTTTGTGTTTTGGCAAGAAAAGTAAATTAAACAAGTAATTAAAGAAAGCAAGATAAAGAATTCTTGGCTAAGACTTAGGTAATTGGGATCACCATCCTTGTCTACATACCAAATATTGATAATTATGAGAGGCCAAGCTCATTAAGTCTACTTCCAAAAGTCTTAAGTACGTAATATCTACTCCTAGACTTGAAGTACATCAAATGGCTTTGATCACATCAACCCATAAGTCCCAACCTACCTACTAATTAGATTAGTAGTGGGTTGGCGTCAATGAGTATCAAATTGATCACTAAGGGTTCTCAAATCACCAATTCAATGAGACCCAATGACTCAAGGTCACTCAATTCCCTTAGCCTAGGCCAAGAGTAAAAACAACTACTCAAAAACTAGAGGAAACATTTGAACAAACACTTAGTGTGCAAGAAAAGTAAACATCATCAAATGCAAGAATTAAAGGAAACCATAACCAACATAAGCAAGAAATCAACAATAGCAATCAAGATCAACATAAAAGAGCATGGAAACAAAAAATTGCATTAAAGAAAAATTAAGATCCAAGAATGATTCATCAACATAAAAATGGCAAAATAGGAAAATTAACAACAAGAACTAGAAGAACAAAGGTGTAACAACAAGAAATTAAGAGAGAAAACTAAATCAAAACAAGAATTGAAAGATGAAATTGAGAGTGATTAACCTAATTGTACCCTAATTTCTATCCTAAATCTAGAGAGAGGAGAGAGCCTCTCTCTCTAGAATTCTAGTCTAAAACATGATGAAAACTAAATTATGACTACTTGGTTCATTCTCCCTTCAATCCTTGGGTTAAATATCATCAGAAATGGGTTGGATTGGGCCCAAAATGAGCTGCAAAATCGCTGGGGGTGATTTCATTAAAGTGGACCCACGGGCAGAATCGGCACGCACGCGTACATGGCGCGTGCGCGCCCCTGAGCGTGAAGCAACATATGGCAAATTTTATATCATTTCGAAGCCCCAGATGTTAGCTTTCCAACGCAACTGGAACCGTCTCATTTGGATCTCTGTAGCTCAAGTTATGGTCGATTGAGTGCCAGGAGGTCATGCTTGATAGCTTTACGGTTCCTTCATTTCTTCATGAGTTCTCCCACTTTGCATGCTTTTCTCCTCACTTCTTCCATCCAATACTTGCCTTATGAACCTGAAATCACTCAACAAACACATTAAGGCATCGAATGGAATCAAAGTGAGTTAAAATCACCAATTTTAGGGCCTAAAAAGCATGTTTTCACATTTAAGCACAAATCAAGGGAGAATTGCAAAACCATGCTATTTTATTGAATAAATGTGGGAAAAGTTGATAAAACCACCCAAATTAAGCACAAGATAAACCACAAAATCGGGGTTTATCAAATCTCCCCACACTTAAACTAAGCATGTCCTCATGCTACGAATAAGGAAGGACAAGAAAAGGGGTATGAACATTTATTCAATGCAAAGAAACTATATAAACCTATCTACATGCATGCAACTAAATGCAAAATGATTCTACCTACTTGGTTAAAAGTAAATCAATCTCCAAGAACATATATGCACATATAGGGCTAAGTAGTATGATGATTCATGAATCCTACCAAATTGAATATCAAGATAATAGTACAAGTAGACTTGCAAGAAGAAAGCTCATGAAAGCCGGGAACAAGGAATAAAGCATCGAACCCTCACTGGATGTGTATCCGCTCTAGTCGCTCTAGTGTATAGGGTCGATTCACTCAATTCTCTTCTACTCATGCTTTCTAAGATTTTTTTTCATCTAACAATCAATAATTATTCAATGCATGCATACATTCATCATGAGGACTTATTCATAGGTTGTAATGGGGTTAGGGTCAAGGTAGGAATGCATATGGTCAAGTGAGCTTAAAATTTGTATCTTTGATTAGCCTAAGTTCTCACTAAACATATATAACAACCTATACAATTCTAATACAATACCTAGCTACCCATGATTCCCACTTTTTCACATACTCATGCATTTTCTTTAATTCACATTCCATATGCATTGATTTTTATTGAACTTTACTTTGGGGCATTTTTGTCCCCTTTTTATTTCTTTTTCTCTTCTTTTTTTTCTATTTTTATTTTTTTATTTATATATTTTTTTCTTTTTTTCTTTATTTTGTAAATTTTTTTTTCTTTTTGAAATGAAGTATATACAAGAGCATCAATGCATATGGTTTAAATATAATTAATACATGAGTATGTACCCAATTCCCAAAATTCTTCAACAAAAATAAAAGTTACACTTTTACCACAACCAATGTCCCAAGTTTCCCATACCCAAATGATACACACCCTCACTAGCCTAAGCTAATCAAAGATCCAAATTAAGGACATTTATTGTTTTTCACTTAGGGGTAGTGATGTGCTAAAATTAAGAACAAAAGGGATTAAATAGGCTCAAAATTGGCTAACAATGGTTGATGAAAGGTAGGCCATTTGGGCAAGTGAGATAAATTAAATAATGGCCTCAATCATATAAATGCATGTATACATGGAATAATGGACATAAAGAATCAAACAAATCAAAGATTACAATCATAGAAAGAGAACAATGCACACAAGAATGGAAATAAGTGGTTATAAGATGTAACCACGCAATTATGCCCAAAACTCACATGTTTGTGTTCTTAGCTCAAAAATCATGTTCCAAAATAAATTCTTCAAGCAAGTTTGTCACAAAAGAAAGATTTTTTTTTTCAAATTGGTAGGGTACCCTAAAAACAGTTTCTTAGAAAAAACATCATCACCCTAACCAAGTAGTACTAACATAAAAAGGAAGTGGTAAAAATATATACAAATTCTAACTAACATGAAATCTATCATGCAAGGCAACAACAAATCTAACAAAGACAAAAATTAAAAATTGGTTTTGAAAAAGGAAGTTGTTACCCATAGAGGTTGGTCGGACGACCTCCCCATACTTAGAAATTTGCACCGTCCTCGGTGCATGCAAAGAAGAGCAAGGTGGATGGGTTGCTACAATTGATGAGCTCCTTCAAAAGGTTATGCATATGAACTTGTTTGTTGCCCCATTTGAAGCTTTTTCATTCCTTTCCTTCTTGGTGGCCAACCTGAAAGGAGAGAAAAAGAAAGAAAATTAAGCCTACAACAAAGATATCAAAACAAATAGAACGTAGGCGGGGCTAATGCCAAATAAGAGTAAGGTTCTCACTACATGTTAGCTACGCATGTAAGTAAGAAGACAATATAGGCTAAGGCATATTAACTAACACTCGATACAAGAGTAAAGTCAAGGCATGAAGAGCACTTAAAAGCATCAAGTTCGACTAGAAAGAGTGGGTCATGAAAGACATGCAAGCTCATATCAATGCACAAAGAATATAAGAGTCATACAAGATTAAGCATTGATTTAAAAGTTTCATCATCCAACAATATCAAACAAGTCAAGAAGCACCAAGATTAACCAAGAAACTCTCAATAATTGAGTGAGAGAATTCAACACCATTATTAAAACAACGAACTTAGAAAAGAAAACATGAACAAGCTATAAAAATAAAATTAAAATGAAATGAATGATAATATACAAATGTAACATAATAAAGAAGATGAAAATAAGAAAAATAAAAAGTGGAATTTTTGAAAAGAAAAGAAGAAGGGAAAGAAAGTAAGAAAGGAAGAAAGAAGAAGAAAGAAGAAGGAAGAAAGAAAACAGGGGAGAAACAAGGCACAGAAGGCGACGCGTACGTGTCACGCACGCGTGCGCGCGGGTGGGCAGACGGGACAGGCGACGCGTACGCGTCATGTACGCTGGCGCGTCAGGTCGCGGCGCGAAGTGGGCACAACTTTGGCACAACTCTCTGGTTTTTGTACCAGGAGTGCGATATGCACCACCGGCGCGCGCGCGCACAGTGTGCTTGCGCGCGGATGCCCGTTTTTTTTTTTTTTGAAACAAGGCACTCTCCTAATCTATAAGCATTCTAAAACAATCAAAAATCAAATTTAACAAAAAAAATCTTTTTAGTTTTGAAAAATTTCCAAACATACTAAAAACAAAACTTATACTACATGTAAAATGCAATCTAACAACAACTATTCTAATCAAAGCATGAATGCAACAAACAACCTATCAACAAAAGCAAAATGCATAAGAGTATAGAAAATAACAAAAACTACTTACAACGGCAACTCAAATCACTTATTAACCAAATCTAAAAGAGAGTGGAAAAAGTTTACCATGGTGGGGTGTCTCCCAACTAGCACTTTTAGTTTAAGTCCTTAAGTTAGACATTTGGAAAGCTCCTTGTTATGGTGGCTTGTGCTTGAATTCATCTTGGAACCTCCACCAATGCTTGGACTTCAAGTAAGCTCCAAAATTCAAAATCAGTGGCTCCAAGCTTTGATGAAGTTCCACACAAGCTAAGGGCTTCCAAAATTGATCTTCATATATTCCCGGATCCCAAATCTTGTTTCTACACCCATCTTCAAGTTGATCATCACAATTTCAATTGGGTGAGAAGTGATCCGAATCCTCAACTAAACACCAAAGCATCTTCCTAAACCCCTTTAGTTGAGGACTATACTAACCATTGCACTAAGAGTTTGAGTTTCCAACCATAAGGAACCTTGATTGGCATTTCCACCTACTACTCAATTTCCTTTTGTTGTTAACCCCACAAAGAGCTCTAAGTTGCCCATCATTTTCAATCAAACCATATTCAAGTGGGAAAGTAAAGATTAGAGATAAGAATTTTACCCACTTGAATGTTGTGTTGGATGGTGACTTAGGAAGGGATGTCTCCAATGGTCTTGTAAGTTCCATTCCCTTATGCTCTTCTTTGAATACCTCTACCTCTTGGCAAGCTTCTTCCATGTTCACCTCTTGACAAGGCTCTTCATGTTCAATTACTTCCTCACCAACCTCTTCTAGCTCTTCTCCATTCTTCATATCACAACTTAGAGGTAATGTGGAACTTGTCTCAACATCCACCTCAATTTCAAGAGGAGAAGATTCCTCAAATACCAAAGGATCATGTGTTGGTGTGGGATCATCTTTAAGAGGAAGATTTTTCGCTTGCGCACCTTCTTCCAATTCTTCATCATTCATTATATGCTTAGGAGGTTGCGCACCCTCCTTAACATCACCTTCAAGCTCAATGGAAGAAGGTCCAACAACTTCCACAAAATCATCAACAATGTCACTTGGTGTGGAAGTGTTCCCAAACTTGGAATTCACCTCTTGCTCAACTTCGCCTTGCTCTTCAACCACTTCTTCTTCTTCAACAATCTCTTCCTTCTCCACTTGTTGCAAGACATACCCCATCTCCTTATCCACATGTTGAGATTCTAAAATCTCCTTCATGCTCCTTTCTTCGGTTGATTTCTCATATTTATCCGTGGAGATGCTTTGCTTGTTGCATGAGTCCCATGAGTCCAAGTTGGCTTTAATTTTGGCAAGGTTAGCCTCAATAGCTTCATAATTCTTTCTTTGGGCTTCCTCTTGCTCCTTTTGACGGATTATTACTTGAAGCCGATCCATTTCTTCTTTGAGACGATCCGTTTGCTCTTGGATGGATGGATATGGGTGTTCTTCCATGGAGGGTTGTGGTGGTAAGGGAAATTCAATATGTGGTTGAAAGTTATCATACATGGGAGGTGATTCATCTTGGTAATAGTATGGAGGTGGTGGTTCTTGAGGGTGTTGGTGGTAGAATTGGGGTGGTTCTTCATATGGTTCATATGGTTCACAAGGTGGTTAGTATGGTGGATATGGGTTGGGATTATATGGAGGTGTTTGGTGATATGAGGCTTGTGAGTATGGTTGTTGAGGGCTATGTTGAAGGAAAGGATCATATGTATATGGTGGTTGTGGTTGACAATCACAATAAGGGTCATCACATACATTAGATTGGTATGCATTAGGATTAGGATTATACCCATAAGAATCCAGAGGTTGTTGTTGCCAATAAGGTTGATCAATCCCTTGAGGCTCCTCCCATCTTTGATTATTCCATCCTTGATGCACATTGTCATTATAGTTTCCATTTCCTACAACATAGTTTGAACCAAACTCATGGCCAAAGTGATGAGAATTCATGGTGATAAGAGAAAACAAAAACAATTTCTAATAAGAAACAAAGAAAATCAAATCCTAAAACTAATGAAGACTAACAAACAAAACCAAAAATCAAGCTATTCACAATATATACAATAGCCAATAATGTAACACCATTGCAACTCCCCGGCAACGGCGCCATTTTGATGATTGAGTTTTTGCTCGATGGTCTAGATTTTCTTCTTATAGATAGAAGAACTTCGTTGTAAGTATAGTTCTAAACCAACAAACAATTCTCACATCAAAAATTTGAGTTGTCACAAGTACAAACCCCAATAAATTTATAACCGAAGTATTTAGACTCCGGGTCATCTCACAAGGAATTGCAATGAAGTGGTCAATTATTGGCTATAAAGGGGTAAGGGGTTTTGATTTTGTGTTTTGGCAAGAAAAGTAAATTAAACAAGTAATTAAAGAAAGCAAGATAAAGAACTCTTGGCTAAGACTTAGGTAATTGAGATTACCATCCTTGTCTACATACCAAATATTGATAATTATGAGAGGCCAAGCTCATTAAGTCTACTTCCAAAAGTCTTAAGTACGTAATATCTACTCCTAGACTTGAAGTACGTTAAATGGCTTTGATCACATCAACCCATAAGTCTCAACCTACCTACTAATTAGATTAGTAGTGGGTTGGCGTCAATGAGTATCAAATTGATCACCAAGGGTTCTCAAATCACCAATTCAATGAGACCCAATGACTCAAGGTCACTCAATTTCCTTAGCCTAGGCCAAGAGTAAAAAGAACTACTCAAAAACTAGAGGAAACATTTTAACAAACACTTAGTGTGAAAGAAAAGTAAACATCATCAAATGCAAGAGTTAAAGGAAACCATAACCAACATAAGTAAGAAATCAACAATAGCAACCAAGATCAACATAAAAGAGCATGGAAACATAAAATTGCATTAAAGAAAAATTAAGATCCAAGAATGATTCATCAACATAAAAATGGCAAAATAGGGAAATTAACAACAAGAACTAGAAGAACAAAGGTGTAACAACAAGAAATTAAGAGAGAAAACTGAATCAAAATAAGAATTGAAAGATGAAATTGAGAGTGATTAACATAATTGTACCCTAATTTCTATCCAAAATCTAGAGAGAGGAGAGAGTCTCTCTCTCTAGAATTCTAGCCTAAAACATGATGAAAACTAAATTATGACTACTTGGTTCATTCCCCCTTCAATCCTTGGGTTCAATAGCATCAGAAATGGGTTGGATTGGGCCCAAAATGAGCTGCAAAATCGTTAGGGGCGATTTCATTAAAGTGGACCCAAGGGCAGAATCGGCGCACACGTGTACATGGCGCGTGCGCGCCCCTGAGCTCGAAGCAACATATGAAAAATTTTATATCATTTCGAAGCCCCGGATGTTAGCTTTCCAACGCAACTGAAACCGCCTCATTTGGACCTCTGTAGCTCAAGTTATGGTCGATTGAGTGCCAGGAGGTCAGGCTTGACAGCTTTACGGTTCCTTCATTTTTTCATGAGTTCTCCCACTTTTTATGCTTTTCTCCTCACTTCTTCCATCCAATACTTGCCTTATGAACCTGAAATCACTCAACAAACACATCAAGGCATCGAATAGAATCAAAGTGAATTAAAATCACCAATTTTAGGGCCTAAAAAGCATGTTTTCACATTTAAGCACAAATCAAGGGAGAATTGCAAAACCATGCTATTTCATTGAATAAATGTGGGAAAAGTTGATAAAACCACCCAAATTAAGTACAAGATAAACCACAAAATCGGGGTTTATCAAGTAGCTGCCGGCTCTATTTAGAGATTGCTAGTGCTATTGGAGTCGCCGGGAACCAATGTTGGAGCCGCTCTTGATGATTCTGATGCTGCTACGTAGGTCCCGAGCTGCGGTGTTGTTGCCAGAGGAAGGGAACTCATAGGAAAAATGTCACCGAGGCTGCTGCTTAGTTTAATTGTGTTGTTAATGCGACATTGAGGTAGGGGATTTATTTCAAAAATTAACAATTTTAACTTATGAATGCCAATGAGGTTTAGTGAGTAATTACAAATAATTCATAAATATGATTAATTGATAAGAATAAGCTTGGTTTGAGGTTGTGAAATTTGGGTTAAGTCTGATATTGAGATGATATTCTGGTGTTTCAATTAGTTTATTGAGTTTAGGTTATGGCTGAGAATGTCACTGGATTTTTGTTATTGTGAGTAATTGATTTGACAAGGTTAATTTTGTGACTGATATTGGTTTTTCTGATTTTGATGGATTTGTTGAAAATTCTGACCTATGTGATATTGCTGAATTGGTTGAAAAGTGGCTGTGAATGGTGATTCATTTGATAATACTTGTTAAATTGAAATTTGATGAGCTAACTATTGAAAAGTTGTCGTATTGATAATTGATGAACTGAGTTGGATTTGTGTTTGGTTTGGGATTATTGTGATGATGGTTTGAGTTGTGGCTATATTTTGATTATTGAGAATAAGCGTTTGTTGTTGATTTTAGTAATATGATATGTTGGAATGGCTGTGAAATTGACTTGTGACTGGTTGGAATTGGTTTTGATGCTTGTTAATGTTGATTCGTGATTAATTAGAGTTATGCTTGAGAACTGATAAAAGATTGAAGTTTGATTACCGAATTATTCTCTTGAAATATGACTTCTAAACCAAAACAGTTACTTTGTTAACAAGTAAATGACTTTGAATTATGGAAAGCTGATTTTTTTGGGATTACTAGTTGATTGTGTTTAATTTTGAAAGGATTTTATGATAAGTGAAAAGTAAATATGAAATGGTGAGATTTGATTGATGGATTAGCAGAAATTGTGGAGTATGATTGATTTGCAAATTATTATGAAATGTGAATATCTGATTGATTGAGAATTGTCTGTTTGAAAATTATTGAGAAAAGGGCTGGTGATTTATTGAGAAAGAGGGAACCCGTAAGGGTGGCTAAGTCCGAGTTTTAGGGGAGGTGTTGCCGAAATTTTATTAAATCTGAGGTTCTTTTAAAAGAGTAAGATTTGGAAAATTATATTATTTGATTTTAATTTACTAAGAAAAGAAATGAACTATGTTTGGAGTTTTATTTATTGAGAAAAAAAAAGAATTATATTATTATGAAATCGATTTATCAAGGAAATGTTTATGTTTTGAGTTTGATTTAATATAAGAGAGTTGTGTTTTGGGTTTGAAATAAAGGATTATCTTTTTAGAAATTTGGTGAAATAATAATATTTGAATTTGAATAGTAAGAGAGATGATTTTTGAATCTTTGTGAAGTTTGTAAACTTGAGAAAGAGTTTTATTTGATTACTTCTAATGAAAGGTTATGTTTTGAAAAGTGTTTAATGAATTTAAAAATAAATGATTTTCTTGAGTCTTTGATAGGGAACTTAAATGAAAGATAGTTTTAAAGTTGGCTTGACTCAAGATTTTCATAGCAGAGATTATGAACTGAATTGATGATTGAGATTTTTATGAACGAATGGCAAAGAGAAATGGCTTGAGCCAAGATATTGCAAGAGTGAAAGATGTAAAGTTTATACAGTATGATTGAATAGAGAAAGAAAGAGGTACTGCATAAGAATGTGAAAGTGATGATGAATAATGAGAATGATAATGAATGATGATAATGAGAATGATTATGTAATGATCTGCTGCGTGAAGGCAGTCAGATAGATAGTGGTACGACCACAGAATGTTTTCCAGTGTTACACAACTATTGAGAGATGTACCTGCAACTGATAACCTGGGATCACTTGCAGAGGATATTAATTCATACACGGCTAAAATGCCGCACCTGTGAGGCAAGGATTGCTTACAGAGGATATGATTTCATACACGGCTGGAATGCCGTCACCTGTAAGGCAGAGTCTACTTACAGAGGATATGACGCATATGTCAGTTAGTGAGAACTGTACCTATGCTGACTGGAAAACCATACCCATTTCAGCTGCTTCGGGTTACGTCGGGAGCGGGTAGAAACCGACAGGTAAGCTCATTACCTGCACTAGGGTTAGACATGCATCATCCTTGTTTGCGCATCTGCATTTGATTGGGTTTGCTCGTTGTACTTTCCTGTGATTATGTTATTTTCCTTGCTGTGACTTGTTTGTGTGTTGAATTGAATCTTTTGTTAGTGCTATTAGATGGTGAATGTATGATGATGAGTAAGATTTGACGTTGTGATTGAAAATTAATTGTGTGGTTGAGAAATGCTTAATGTGACCAGTTTTATATTTTGAAATTTGTTTTGAGCTTAGAGATTTTCTTTGGAAGAGGTAACTAATTAGTTAAAGTAAAACCAAGAATAGTATTTTCAAAAAGGTTTGATAAAAATATAGTTTCCTTGAGTATGTTAATTATTTGCTTTCTATTTCATTACTTTTACGGCATTCCCATTCCCTACTGAGAACGTAAGGTTTGTTCTCACCCCAAAATCTTCCACCTTTTCAGTGATACAGGTTCGAAGACTCAGTTTGAAGCTGCGGGCGATTCTAGAACTTATTTACGAGTTAAGTGTATGAGTTAATTTGCTTTCATAGAGTTCCCTCGCCCTTATTGCTTAAGATTTTTATTTTATACAGAGGGATAGGATTTGTATCTGAGTTTTATTTGAAATCCTTTGTATGACAGATATTATTATTAATAATTATGTGATTATTATTACCTGGTGATCTTTGATATATGATTTTGAATAACAAAAACAAAATTTTTCTGGAATTTTCTATAAAACTAAATCACAATATCGAACTAAAGGCTCAATAGTCAATAGTTAATAAAGGAAAGCAGGTTGGTAACGCCTTACTTTCGGTACGATCATGACGTACTGGAAGTTGGGTCGTTACAGTGTGTACGCACATTACTGTGCGGACGCACAGGGACGGAAAAACTGGGGAGCTGTACGCACGCACAAGGCTGTGTAGACGCACAGGTCTCTGTTTCTGCAACGAAATTTATGCCTCCAAGGCAGCAAACTTGACTTCCAAAACAGGTTTTCAAGCCCCAAAACATCATAAAACTCCCCAAAACACATTATTTCACTAAAATTACTTAACAAACATCAAAATATAACCAACTAACCAAGCAAAATAACCAATTTATTCATTAAATAAAAGCTAAAAGAGAGAGAGAGTTAGAAGGATATTACCATGGTGGGGTGTCTCCCACCTAGCACTTTGGTTTATAGTCCTAAGTTGGACTTGGTGAGGAGATCCTTGTTAGGGTGGCTTATGCTTCCACTCCTCTTTGAATCTCCAACCAAGTTTGCTATTGATTCGACCTCTGGGGTCCCAAATGAATTGCATCAAACTCTTAACAGACTTCGAGCTAGCAACTAGGATCCTTAAGTATTGATTCTTGAAATTAATGCCTGGATCCCATACTTGAATTCCTCTATCACCATTGATTTGCTTGTTCACACCCCGGAATCCACTACATTGACTCTTGCACCATAATTGAGCTCCAAATGTTAAGTTGGCTCCTTTGATGAACATTCTGTTTCGATGCCAATTAACATTCTTCTCTTCACCATCCACTACTCCAAGAAAGGTTTGAAGTTGACCATCTGTTTCTAAAATGGCATATTGATTTGGGCCTAGAAATCTTGTTAGAGAAGTCTTCACCCGCTCAATTCGTTCTTGCACAACTATCTTCACTTCTTGGTGAATAGAATCTCCCTCAACCTCTTTTGAATCTTCTTCATCCTCACTCAAGTAAAAAATTAGAAGTTTTGTGAAGTCCACATCAACATCTCCTTCCAAATCTAATAATGGAGGTCCATGAAGGTCATAGAAGGAATTACCCAAGTTGGACAAAAAATCTTGAATGATGGAATCCTCTTGATCAATTCCTACCCACTCTTCATTTATCTCCCTTTGCACTTCATGTTGTGACTTGACGTCTTCTTCTTGATTTTACAATTCTTCTTTTAATCCACACTTCTCACTTGGTCCCACACATTCATCCACTAGAATTTCTTGTTTGTGGCATGAACACAATGAAGCTAAATGATCCAAAGCTTTTGTTAAGGTAGACATGACTTGTTCTTGCTTCTTCCGGAACTCTTGTTGTTCTTGAATGAGCATGAAACGTACTTCTTGTGTGGCTTGATCCATATATGAAGATGAAGATCGAGGTGATGACGGCTGGCAATCAAACTCATGAGGGTAAGGGTTTTGGTTTTGTATGTAGTGAGGGGATGGTGTATAAGATTGGTGACTATAAAGGTAAGTGTTTGGGTTCCATTGGGGTGCATTGTGGTGATGGTGTGAAAAAGTCATCAAGGAAATATAAACAAAATCCTACTAGGAAAACAACCAAACAACCAAAAAGATCTATTTACACTATTAACATATTCACAACAACCAAAAGATATAACACCGTTTGCATCCCAGGCAACGGTGCCAAAAATTTGATGCGAGCAAATTTGTCGGTTAAGAATTCCTTCTCGGTAAAGGAGAAATAACCTCGTTGCAAGTATAGTTCTCAACCAACAAGTGATGCTCGATCAAAGTTTACAATTTCTAATCTAAACCGAGAGCCTTTCAACCTTGGGTCGTTCTCCCTAGGAATGCAAATAAAATGTTACGCTTTCGCTCGTTAAAGATGACAAAGGGGGTTTTGTAATTAAAGAACAAAAGATTAAAAGAACTAAGCAATAAAAGAACTATGGAATTACCAAAATTGGAATTAATGTAAGTAAAAGAAATAAGATCAAAACTAGTGAAAATGCTAAGAATGCAATAAAAGGGCCTTGACTTGGGAGCGAGGATCCAAGGAATCCTATCATTGCCATAACCACAACTATGGTAATTATGATGAGTCAATCTCGTCTAGTCAACCCCAACCATCGAGGAGTAAGTCAAGCAAGCATAATTGACCTTAATCCATAAGTCCTAGCTAACTTACCAAACTAGTTGATAAAAAGCTAGCGTAAATGGAAACAAGAGTCAACTAACTACCCAAGAATTACCACTAAATGTCAGACATTATGACTCTAGTATCCTAGGAACTCAAACCACAAGCCAAGGTGGGAAAATCTACTCAAAATCTAGAGTTTGCATTTTCACAAACACCTTGTATGCATAAAAGTAAAACATGGAAAATTGCAAAGTAAAATGGAAAACTATAACCAACTATCAACAATACCAACAATAAACATCCAATTAAACATAAAGAAAGCATGAAACATTAAATTCATCAATCAAAACTTTAAGAACTCAAAATTGCAATTATAAACAAAGAGCTTGAACCAAAGAAAATGAAGATAAAGACAATGTAATTAAAGAGGAAATTGAGAGTATTTACAATTAAAGAAGCAAAATCCAAAAGAAAAGCTTGCTATAAAATGCTACAATGTAAATTGATAAACCCTAGGAGAGCTCTTTACTCTACACTACACTACTCCTACTCCTAATATTATGAAAAACTATGTATAATTGTGCTTCAATGTCTCCCCCCTTTGATAAGTGTTAAATTCTCCTTTATATAGCACTCCAAAACAGTATTTCAGCCTTCCAAAAATGAGCCAAGGGCCTCCAAATTTGCGTAGCACGTATTTCATTAACGCAATCATGTGCAGGGACCTGTGCAGACGCATAGATGTCTGTGCGTCGGCACACTCGGCTAAAAATTGATCTATGCGTAAGCACAAGTGCTTGTGCGCACGCACGCAGGGCTGTGCGCACGCACACTTCGCTGTGTGTGCTTTTTCTTGTTTTCTTCATGTTTTCTCCCTTGGACATGCTTTCCTCCACTTTTGGCTATCCATTCTTGCCTCCAAGGCCTGAAATCACTCACAAACCATATCACGGCATCGAATGACACAAAAGTGGAATTAAAAAATCAATAATCTATGCATTAAAATGCATGTTTTCTCATTTAAGATCTAATCAGGGATCAAACACAAAAGTATGCTATTTTGGTGCTTAAGTGTGAGTTCATGTACTAGAATCCATCCAAATTGAGTCAAAATATACCATCAAATATGGACTCATCAAGTATTAATGGCAAATATATAATGGTCATTAAAACATAACTTAAATAAAAAAATAGTGACCATTGTATTATTTCCGTTAAATGTTTGTCGCTAAAACTAATTATTCTTGTAGTGGGTGGTTGGTATGGTGGATAAGGATTAGGATCATATAGAGGAGTTTGGTTATATGGGACTTGTGAGTATGGTGGTTGAGGGCTATATTGAGGAGGGGATTCATAGGCATATGGTGGTGGTTGTTGATAATAAAGGGTCCACCATAGCCTTTGAATTGATATGCATCTTGGAATGGCTCTTGCTCATAGTATATTGGAGGACGTTGTTGCCAAGATGGTTGATTAAATGCTTGAGGCTCCTCCTACCTTTGATTGTTCCATCCTTGATGCAAGTCTTCATTGTAGTTCTCATTTCCTGCAACATAATCGTAACCACACTCATAGCCAAAGGGGTGAGAATTCATTATAGCAATAGAAAATAAAAAACAAAAGCTGACAAAAATAAGCAAACAAAGTCCTAGAACTAACAAAAACTAACAAAGAAGTAAAAGGCAAACATATTCACAATATTCACAATAACCAATAATAAGGCACAAGGTTGCAATTCCCCGGCAACAGCGCCAAAACTTGACGGAGGATAAATGTCGGTAAAGAATTTCTCAATAAAATCGCGTTGCAAGTATAATTCTAAACTGACAACTTATCCTCAGTCAATGTTTAATTTGTTTGTCACTTAAGCAAACCAATAAAAATAACCGAAGTATTCAAACCTCGGGTCGTCTCTCAAAGGAATTGCAGGGAAGTGTACTTATCATTGGTTTTGGAAAAGTATTTTTGGGGTTTTTGAATGATGAACATGGAATGTGAATAACAAGAAAATAAACTATCAACTAAGAAAAGTCCAAGCAAGGGTTAAGAATTGGAATTCCTATCCTCATTATCATCGTCACTTGTGATGGTAATTGCCTTTTGCTCTTACTTAGTTATCCTCTAACAATTGAAGGGAAGTCAAGTGAGCAAAATCAACTTAAGTTCACAAGTCCTAGTTAAAGATTAGATTTAGTGAAGATCAAGCCAACTAGCAACTTTCAATCACCAATCAACAAGAGACTTTGACAATTCAAGAGTCTCCAAATTACTCAATCCAAGCCAAGAACACAAAAATCTATTTTATAATCCAACCAAGTATTTTATCAAACACTTGGAAAGCATAAAATAGAGCATGTTAAAATTACAACAATAATAAAATCTAACAACTACCTTGCAAGAAATGAACAATAACAACTAAAGAAAGCAATAATAACATGAAGATATAAATTGCATTAATAAAGATCAAGAGAAATAATTGTGCATAACATAAAGGCAACAAAGTGAAGGAAATAACAAGTAGAAGTAAAGGACAAAGGTGCAGGAATAATAGGTTGCAAGGAAATGTACATGAAAATAAGAATTAAATCTAAATCTAAGAAGAAATTGAAAGAAAAATCTTAAAACCTAGAGAGAGGAGAGAGCCTCTATCTCTAGAATTCTACATCTAACTAAACCTCAAGTGTGTGAATATGAATGGTCAATATTTCAGTTCCATCCCCAGCCTCTTGTCTTCATTTTCGGGCCTGAAACTAGACCAAAAGCAGCTCAGAAATCGCCCCCAGCGTATTCACTTTATTGCAGCACGTGACGCTCGTCACGTGTACGCTTCAACTACGCGTATGCGTCACTTGGACGAATTCCTGGTCATGCATACATGTAATAGGTTGCGCGTACGTGTCCTTTGTAGGATGGGGTGATCACGCGTGCGCTTCAGCCACGCGCGCGCGTCAGTTCTAGCTTCTCAAACCTTCAATTTCTTGTGGTCCTTCCACTTTTGTATGCTCCCTTTCCATCCTCTAAGCCATTCCTGTCCTATAAACCCTGAAACCACTTAACACACATATCATGGCATCGAATGGTAATAAAAGAGGATTAAAAATTAGCGATTTTACGGCCTAGAAAGCATGTTTTCAATCATAGCACAAAATTAGGAAGGAAACTTAAAAACATGCAATTTAAATGAATAAGTGCGAGAATAATTGACAAAATCTACTCAATTCAATCCAAAATATACCATAAAATAGTGGTTTATCAATGTCTCATCCTGTTTTACTCCCGGCCTCTAATCTATAGACTGGGCTTGAAACTGGGCCAGAAATCAGCCTGAAATCGCCCCATCGTGTTTCCTTAAGTGAGGTACGTGACGCCTATCACGCGTACGCGTCGGTGGATGGTGCTCCTGGTCACGCGTACACATCATCCACATGCACGCATCATTATCCTGCTGCACCTGTCATGCATACGCATCAGCCATGCATACACGTCGGGACCAGCTTCTCCAAACTTTAACTTCTTGTGTTCCTTCCTCTTTAGCATGCTTCCTCTCCATCCTCCATGCCATTCTGGCCCTATACCCTTGAGATCACTTAACAAATGCACCACGGCATCAAATGGTAATAAGAGAGGATTAAAAATTAGTAATTTAAAGACCTAGGAAGCATGTTTTCAATCATAGCACAAAATTAGGAAGGAATCTTAAAAACATACAAATTATATAGATAAGTGTGAGAAGAGTTGACAAAATCCACTCAATTCAATCCAAAATAAATCCTAAAATGGTGGTTTATCAAAGCTCATTGGCCATAGGGCAGACATGCATCATTTGCATTTGGATGTATTATTTTGGTGTATATCTTGTATTTGGTTTGCCTTCTTGATTAATAGTAGCTATATGCTATTTGATCTAATTGTCGTATATGTTCTCCTTATCTGTGTATTCCTTGTATTGTCTTGTCTGTGTTTGCATAACTGAGAGGTCCCTTATGCTGGCGATGATGACGCTGAGGGATGTTCTTAATGAAATATTAATGATTGAATGATATTTAAACTTCCTGGGTAGATGCAAGGATTGTGGTTCGTCCCACTTACTTCACGTTGAGATTGGAACTCCCTAGGTAGATGCAAGGGTTGTGGTTTGTCCCGCTCCAGGTTGAGAAATAGAGAGTGCTAATATAACTGACGACTTGTATTGAGACCGTTGAGATTTACTAAGATTGTTGAGATAAATGTTGTTAATTGATACTATTGAGATTGAATGTTGTTAATATTAATTATTAGAGACTGATAAAACTTGAAGGCCTTAATACTACAATGAACAATAATAATATTGAGAGAATTAATAATTTAGTGTTGGAAAGAATTGAGATTAGAGATAGTTGACAAGGGCTGAGACTTAGTAACTTTACCTTGTTGGGATTAGAAAGGACTCTAGGCTTGAAACTTGAATGATTGGTGTTTAGGATTTCCTAGCGGGTTCATATCATTTTACATTGTCTCTATCCGGAACTGTTACCCTACTGAGAACCCGAAAGGATGATGTTCTCATACAGGATGTGATACACCTCGTTGAGTGTGCCGGACTCTCTATGGAAATCGAAGACTCCACTTTATTTTGTAGTTTGAACTTTAGATTTTTTATTTTCCACTTTTGACTATATAATTGTATATCCCTCTTAGAGGTTGAATTATAGAGAAATATGTTGTATTCTGTTTACCTCTGGGTTGTATTATCCTTTCTAGCCGGCCTTGTCTTCGCAGGTCGACACTAGTATTTGTTATGTATCTCCTTTTGAATCATATATATATTTCTGTCGTTTATGTATATCGTCGGTGTTTGAGTGTGATGCGATTATTAGTTATGTCTTTTCTTCATAGGATCCTAGCTATATTACTACCTTTCAAATATTCATATGTACTTTGTTTTTAGAGGACATAATGCCTCACCATCTTTGACTTATGACTAAATCGTAAGGCCTTGTATAGTAGGATGTTACATTATGGTATCAGTGTAGTTCATTCCCATAGAGCCTGAGGGACGGACTGACTATGCTTCTGAGCATACTCTGGGTTGTGTGTACATGCTATTTAGGATTTCTGCTTGGTATATATAGAATAAATGTTCATGAGCATACCTTTAGGGATTCCAAACACTGGATTTAAGATATTAAAGCTGATCACCTTAATATCAATTGTTCAGTGTGGACAAGAACCAAATAGTGTCTCGTGGATGTGAGCGAGGTTATCTGGTTGATTTTATGGCAGTTTTGAAGAATATGGCTGCTGCGATGCAACTACTGCTAATAGGATGGGACAACAGGCTGGAGAGATGGCAATGAAGGTGGTAATGGACATGGTGTTGGAGATGATATTATGAGTACGGTGGTTCCGATGGAAACTAGAAATTTTCCTGAGTTAGTTCACAATAGTAGAGTCTTGAAGGACTGTGTAAGGAAGAGTATAGTGACAAGAAGTGACTATCGAGAATTCTACAAGAAGGGTTATAAGGACTGGTAGAAGCCCGAGGTTATTATTTGAAACTCGATAATGGTGAATTGTAACAAGAGTGAACGTCTAAAAGTTGATTTACATTGGTTTCAAAAGGTCAATGACTTTTAGTTCAAGGAGATTTTTAGTTAATACGGGTGAATGCAAACAATCAGAGTGACTTAGTGAAAGTAAGCGGGAGCATTGACATAGAATAATTGTGATGAGAAAGTCACCTTAATAACCTAATTAAGTTTGAGTATGAGTGGAGATTCAAGATGAGAATTTAAACTTATAAAGTGAACCTTAACTATAGTTGATGGTGTTATGGGTGAAACACTCCGTGAAAAGGTAGTTCTGGTGGTGTAGGTCGCAGGTTAAGGATTACCCCCACTTATTTATAGGTGATCGAAATTTTGAGGGCAAAATTGTTATTAAGATGGGTAGTGTTCTGAGGGTTACCTGAAACGTTGAGGTCGATCTCGGACGAGATCTTCTGGTTTGGTTGAGTCTACCACGTCCGACTTGTTGGAGCTGGGGTGCCGCCGGTCCTCAGTCCCTGGGGGTGGTGGTACCTGCAAGAGACTCCGATGCTTAAGTCATTACAGGCTTTAGGCAGGTTTTTTGTAGAATTTGGAGTATGAATTATACTTGGGTGCTCTAGTGTACTTATAATGGTGTTTAACGATCTTCTTTGAGATAAGATTGTTATCTTATCTTATCTTTTGTGGGTGAGATCATATCTTTTGACAACCGCTTTCCAGTAGTCGGTGGTTCTTCGATTTGGGCCTCTTTGGGTCTCTTTTGGAGGTCTTCTGCGCTCCTTACAAAGAGGTCGGTAGTGGACCAGCCTTTTATGAGGTCAGTCATTTTGTCTTCGGCCAGTCCGACCCAGTAGCTCGGGCCAGGGTATGAATAGGTAGGATATAAAAATGGTTAAATTATAATTAATAATTTAATTATGAGCAAGAAAAATTAATGAATTAAAATTTATAATTTGAGGAAGTGAAAATAATTAGAATACGAATTAAAACATTAATTTTAAAGGATTTTGGCCCAAAATTGGACCAACGGACTAAAACAAGTGCACCAGGCCCAAGTGAGCCCAAGCCCATATATATAACTCCTTTAACTTAACAATTTCAGCCTCCATTTCCCCTTCTTTGAGAGAGAACTCGGATAGAGAGAGGAGAAAAGACAAAAACCCTAACCTTACTCTTCTTAAATTGACTATAACTTTTGATCCAGAGCTTCAATTGACAAGCCGTTTGTGGCCACGTGTTTGTCTCGGAATCCTTTTCGGTTATATTTGAACAATGTGGTAAGAAACTCGAAATTTCTTACCTAGTTCTTCATGTTCTTCGATTTGATGTTTTTTTGGTTATACAGTATTGAGATAATGCCTTTAATTCTTTCGAAACGTGAAGCGTTTTGCTTTTAAATGCTACACCATTTTCGAGCATAGCAGTTTCTTAAATATCTGCGAGCGATTTTAAAGCCTATTAATTGGGCTCTTTATTCCTTTGCCGTTTTGCTTTCCCTCTCTGTATTTTTGTTTAAAACAGAGGGGCTTTGCTTTCTTCACTTTTTGCTTCCATCTGCTTCCTTTTGCTTTCTGAAAAGAAACTTTGTTTCATTTTCTTCTTTGGTTTGCCCCAAGTTTTTCTTTTCTTTGAAGCTTCGAGGCGCTCGTTGGTGTGGATCGTTCGCGAATTTACCGTTTGTTCATCACCGTTTCTGCTTTTTTTATTTCAGGTTGGTACTCGCTTGTAGCATTTTGGGGTTTTTTTTTGGTTTGATGGCAGTTGTGATCCTTCTTTCTTGTTTTGTGTTTGCTTCTGGTGGTGCTGCATGCTTTTGTTTCTTTTAAAGTTTTGATCTTCTTTCTGCTACTGAAAGGCTAGGGCTTTTGATCCATTTTGATCTTTTGCGTTTTTCTGTCTTATGCCTGTACTGCCTCCAAAGGGTGTCCCTAGGTTGCGGTGGTGATTTATTTTCGCGAACCTTGGGGCACCCTTTGTTGTCTTGTTGCCGTTTGCTGGTTATCTCTTTGTTTTCGTATTTTGGCCGAGTTGTTTGGTAGTGACGCCTTTTCATTTTCTTGCTGTAGGTATAGTTTCTATGTCTCGTAGAAATATTGTTGAAATGTTCACAAAGGTTCTTCCTGGTATGGTTGACTGGTTAGATTCTGTAGTATTGGGTTGTGTTACTGTAGCAGATCGGGAGTACTACGAGAAATTTAGGAGATATCATAGGATTTGTGGGAATAGGGAGGAGGAGAAGGATTATGAATTATTGTCCCCGGACCCTGAGGAGCGAGTCTGCTTTCCTCCTCTAAGTCGGACAGAGCATCCATTCTTTTATGCGTACAATTGTTTTTCACCAAACTAGGTATCACCATTCCATTTTCTGAGTTTGAAATTGAAATCCTTTGGAACTGTAACCTTGCCCCTTCTGAGCTTCATCCCAACTCTTGGGCTTTCATGAAAATTTTTCAGCTGTTGTGTCAGGAGTTGGGTGTGCGACCTTCCCTTTGTCTGTTCCTTTTTCTGTTCGTGTTGACTAAGCCGGGGGTAGCAAAGAAGAAGGCATCTTGGATCTCCTTTCGGGCTACCCAAGGTAGAAAAGTTTTTGCCATTTTTGATGACTCCTTCCACGATTTTAAAAATTTTTATTTCAAGGTTCGGGGTGTGGATGATGTTCACCCCTTTTTTTTTGGATGAACATAAGGAACCCACTTTTCCCCTTTGGTGGCAAGGGAACCCTGTAGTGCTTAAGTATATGTTAGAGAGTCTTGACGTGGTAGAGAGGGCCTTTGTAGGTGTTTTGGAGGAGCATTGGGGGGAGCCTCCTCATTTGGATATGAAGAGTTTTTTAGGGGATCCTGCTCTTCTCCATTCCGAACTAGGTAGTGCCTGACTTCCTAGATTTTTACTATCTTTGTTTGTGGTTGCCATTATGTAACTATTTTTGTGATTTTTCCTTTTTAGAGATAGCTTCAGGCTCTGATTCAATGAAGGTCCTCTGTAAGACCAAGAAGACTGTGGCCGCTCAAAATCTGCAAAGAAAGACATCGTGGGAGGGTTCTTCTCAGGTCCCGCCGAAAAACCGGACTCGGGTCCTCAAGATCTGAGGAATATTATCCTGACTCCTGAAGTTCATGTGGCTCCTACCGATCCACCTCTTGCGAGTTCTGGTGCTACTTCTTCCCCTTCTTCTTCTGGACCCTCTCCTAAGAAGCAGAAAACATCCGGCGCTTATGACCTTAAAGACAACAATTTTGATGGTGTGGCCTTTACTGAGGAGCACATTGCCGCGTATGGTTTCGTCCCGACTGATGATGTGTCTATTCTCAAGCACATTCACTTTATATCTAGCAACAACATCCGGATGGCCAACCTTAATGCTGCTTTGGCGACGGAGTTTAAGAAGTCCCCTATTAATGCTACCAGTGCCTTTGATGAGCGGATAATTTATACCCTTTTTGGCATTGTTTTTAGTTAGTTTTTAGTATTTTTTATTTACTTTTTATTATATTTTTGTTAGTTTTTATTCAAAAATCACAATTCAGGCTGAAATTGAGGGACCTGAGCAAAAATCTGATTCAGAGGCTGAGAAAGGACTACAGTTGCTGTTGGATTCTGACCCTCCTACACTCGAAGTAGATTTTCTGGAGCTACAAAAGCCCGATTGGCATTGGAAAGTAGACATCTTGGGCTTTCCAGAAATATATAATAGTCCATACTTTGCCCGAGATTTGATGGCCGAAACTGGCGTTAAAAGCCAGCCAAAAATTTTCTGGCGTAAAATGCCAGAACTGGCACATTTCTTGGCGTTAAACGCCCAGTTTGGCACCCAAGGTTGCGTTTAGCTCCAACTTGAGGCATATGCACGTGTAGGCTTGAAAGCTCAGCCCAAACACTCACCAAGTGGGTCCCGGAAGTGGAATTCTGCACTATTTACACCTAGTTACTCATTTTTTGTAACCCTAAGTTACAGTATAAAAACTACTTTTAGGGATTCATTTTGTAACTCATGACAAATTTTACATTTCATATTGTATCTTCTACAGCATGAGCCTCTAAACCCCATAAATGGAGGAGCTCTGCTGTGTTTCAATGGATTAATGCAATTACTACTGTTTTCTATTCAATCACACTTGATTCTATAATAAGATACTCACTCGTACTTCAATATAGAGAATATGATGAACCGTGACACTCATCATTATTCTCAAACCTATGAACGCGTGCCTGACAACCACTCCCGTTCTATCTGAGCTCAACGTAATCATTGGATGACAGCTTGAGTGCGTATCTCTTGGGTCTCTAATCCATGGACCGAGTCCGGGGGTTAGAACCTTCGTGGTAGAGGCTAGAACCAATTGGCAGCATTCTTGGGATCCGAAAAGTCTAAACCTTGTTTGTGGTATTCCGAGTAGGATCTGGGAGGGGATGACTGTGATGAGCTTCAAACTTGCGAATGTTGGGCGCAGTGACAGTGTGCAAAAGGATAGAGAGATCCTATTCCGACGCTAGTGAGAACCGACAGATGATTAGCCGTGCAGAAACCGTACTTGGTATTTTTCATCCGAGAGGATCATACAGCTTGCCATTGAAGGAAGCCATGCGTGTTTGGAGAAGAAGATAGTAGGAAAGCAGAGATTCAAATGACAGAGCATCTTTGGAACCTCAACCTGTTCCTCATCAATAAATGACAAGTAACATTTAATTCATGCTATTTACTTTTCATAAACAAAAATCATATTGATCACTAATCTCCTGACTAAGATTTACAAGATAACCATAGCTTGCTTTAAGCCGACAATCTCTGTGGGATCGACCTTTACTCACGTAAGGTATTACTTGGACGACCCAGTGCACTTGCTGGTTAGTTCTGCGGAGTTGTGAAAAGTGTAATCACAATTTCGTACACCAAGTTTTTGGCGCCGTTGCCGGGGATTGTTCGAGTTTGGACAACTGACGGTTTATTTTGTTGCTTAGATTAGGAAAAATTTATCTTTTTGGTTTAGAGCCACTAAAATTGTTTTTGTTAAAATTTTAAAATCCTTGTTTTCTTTTTCTAGATTTTTTTTTGAAAATTTTTAATAAATAGATAAGAAAAACCAATAAACTAATAATTGATTTTCTGTTTGAGTTTATTTTCATACTTTAAGTTTGGTGTCAATTGCATGTCTTAATTTTTCTTTAATTTTTGAAAATATATGTATTGTGTTCTTTATTGATCTTCAAGCTGTTCTTGTTTATTTTCCTTGTTGAGACGTTTAGTTTTTCTTGTTTTGTGTCTTTCCTTGTTTTTCTTGTGCGTTTTCGAATTATTAGTGTCCAAAGTATAAAAATTTTTAAGTTTGGTGTCCTTTGTGTTTTTATTTTCTTAAAAATTTCCAAAATTTCTTCTTGGTGTTCATCTTGATCTTCAAAGTGTTCTTGGTGTTCATCTTGACATTCAAAGTTTTCTTGTTTGTTTTCTTTGTTTTGATCTAAAAATTCTAAGTTTGGTGTCATTTTATTGTTTTTCTCTTTCCTCGTTAAATTCAAAAAATATCTTTCCTCTTTATTTTAATTAAATTTTTGAAATTTGCATTTAAAAATTCAAATTTTTATTTTAAAATTTTTATCTTATCTTATCTTAGTTTTAAATTTCAAAATTCAAATCTTTTTCAAAAATCATATCTTTTTCAAAATCATATCTGATCTTATTTCAAATTCAAATTTCAAATTTCAATTAAATTCCAAAATTCAAATTTCAAAACTCAATTTTCAAATTTAAAATTTAAATTTCAAAACTTTTTAATTTAAAACTTATCTTCTCTTACCTAACTTATCTTATCTTTTCTATTTTCAAATTTTAAAATCACAACTTTTTCAAATCCTTTCTTTTATTTATTCTCTTACAAGTATCTTTAATTTTAAGACATATCTTTTTCAAAATTTTCTAACCACTTTCTCTCTCTTCAATTTTCGAAAATCATATCCAAAATTTTCAAATCTTTTTAATTAAGTAATCATTTTAGTATTCGAATTTCTTTTATTTCTTTTCCTTTTAGTTTTTGAAACTTATATTCTATTTTCCAAGTATTTTATTTTATTCCCTTTTAAATTCGGTTTGTCCTTAATTAAATAAAATAAAATTTCTATTTACAATCCACATCATCTCCCTTTCTCCATCATGGACCTAAGTGGAAATAAACAGTCCAGAAGGACTCTGGGGTCATATGCTAACTCCACTACTGCTTCATATGGGAGTAGTATCTGTATACCTCCCATCAGAGCTAGTAGTTTTGAGCTAAACCCTCAGCAAAATTGCCAGTATTCCGGTCTTCCACAGGAAGAACCTACTGAGTTTCTGGCACAGTTCTTACAAATTGCTGACACAGTACACGATAAGGAAGTAGATCAGGATGTCTACAGATTATTACTGTTTTCATTTGCTGTAAAAGATCAAGCTAAGATGTGGTTAAATAATCAACCCACAGCAAGCATAAGAACATGGAAACAGTTATTAGATAAATTCCTGAATCAATATTTCCCTCCAAAAAGGATGACACAGCTAAGGCTTGACATCCAATGCTTTAAACAAGAAGATAATGAATCTCTTTATAATGTCTGGGAGAGGTAGAGAGGGATGCTAAGGAAATGCCCCTCTGAAATATTTTCAGAATAGGTACAGTTAGCCATCTACTACGGGCTTACAGAAAAGGCCCAGATGTCTCTAGACCACTCAGCTAGTGGATCTATACACATGAGAAAGACAATTGAAGAGGCTCAAGAGATCATTGATACAATTGCTAGAAATCAACATCTGTACTTAAGTAGTGAGTCCTCCATGAAAGAAGAGGCTAAGGTAGTATCCACTGAATTTTGTCCTCCAGAACAAGTTGTTGAACTCAATCAACAATTGCTTCTTATAACAAAACAGTTAGCTGAATTTAAAGAGATGTTACAAGACACTAAAAATGCTAACAAGAATATGGAAGCACAATTGAATCAGACAAGACAGCAGTTATTTAAATAGATAACAGAAGAATGCCAAGCTATTCATTTAAGGAGTGGAAAGACATTGAATGTCTCAACTCTAGGCAGCAGAAAGCCAAGAAAGGAACAACTGACAGAGGATGACTAAGCCACTACCTAAAATCCCTCTGAGGACAGTAAGAGCTCAGAGAGGAATGATTCTGGCGTTCAAACGCCAGAAAAGGGTGAAAAATTGGCTTTAAACGCCCAATGGATGGCCAATTCTGGCGTCCAAATGCCAGAAAAGGGTGGCAATCTGGCGTTAAATTCCCATACAGTACCCAATTCTGGCGTTCAAACGCCAATGGGGGATCAGACACCTACAAGTGCTGATAACAACCCCCTTAGGAAGGCTTTTCCAACCACTTCTGTAGGAAGTAAACCTGCAGCAACTAAGATTGAAGAATATAAAGCCAGGATGCCTTATCCTCAGAAACTCCGCCAAGCGGAATAGGATAAACAATTTGCCTGCTTTGCAGACTATCTCAGGACTCTTGAAATAAAGATTCCGTTTGCAGAGGCACTTGAGCAAATACCCTCTTATGCTAAGTTCATGAAAGAGATCTTAAGTCATAAGAAGGATTGGAGAGAAACTGAAAAAGTTTTCCTCACTGAAGAATTTGAAAAGCTTACCAGAGAAGCTTAAAGATCCCGAAAGCTTTATGATACTATCCACATTAGAGGGTGCTTGTACCAAGACAGCTCTATGTGATCTTGGGGCAAGTATCAACTTAATACCTGCATCCACTATCAAAAATCTTGCTTTGACTGATGAAGTTTAACCAACCCGGATATGCCTCCAACTTGCTGATGGCTCCATTAAGATTTCATTAGGCATAATTGAGGACATGATTGTCAAGGTTGGGCCATTTGCCTTTCCCACTGACTTTGTAGTGTTGGAAATAGAGGAGCACAAGAGTGCAACTCTCATTCTAGGAAGACCTTTCCTAGCAACTAGACGAATCCTCATTGACGTCCAAAAAGGGGAGATAACCCTGAGAGTCAATGAGGATGAGTTTAAGTTGAATGCTGTCAAAGCTATGTAGCATCCAGACACATCAAAGGACTGCATGAGCGCTGATATTATTGACTCCCTGGTGGAAGAGGTCAATATGACTGAGAGTCTCGAATTAGAGCTAGAGGACATTTTTAAAGATGTTCAGCCTGATCTGGAGGAACCAGAGAAAATAGAAGAACCTCTGAAAACTCCTCAGGAAGAGGAGAAGCCTCCTAAACCCGAGCTCAAACCACTACCGCCATCCCTGAAATATACATTTCTGGGAGAAGATGACACTTTTTCGGTAATCATAAGCTCTGCTTTAAAGCCACAGGAAGAGAAAGCACTAATTTAGGTGCTAAGGACACACAAGACAACTCTTGGGTGGTCCATAAGTGATCTCAAGGGCATTAGCCTAGCCAAATGCATGCACAAGATCCTATTGGAGGATGATGCTAAGCCAGTGGTTCAACCACAGAGGCGGCTGAATCCAGCCACGAAGGAGGTGGTGCAGAAAGAGGTCACTAAACTACTAGAGGCTGGGATTATTTATCCTATTTCTGATAGCCCCTGGGTGAGCCCTGTCCAAGTTGTCTCCAAGAAGAGAGGCACGACAGTGGTTCATAATGAAAAGAATGAACTGGTTCCTACAAGAACAGTTATAGGGTGGCGTATGTATATTGACTACAGATTACTCAATACAGCCACCAGAAAGGATCATTTTCCTTTATCATTCATAGACCAGATGCTAGAGAGACTAGCAGGTCATGAATACTACTGCTTTTTGGATGGCTATTCAGGTTATAACCAAATTACAGTAGATCCTCAGGACCAAGAGAAAACAACATTCACATGTCCATCTGGAGTATTTGCCTACAGCAGGATGCCAGTTGGTCTGTGCAATGCACCTGCAACCTTTCAGAGGTGTATGATCTCTATCTTCTTTGATATGGTAGAGAAATTTCTGGAAGTCTTCATGGATGACTTCTCAGTATTTGGAGACTCATTCAGCTTCTGTCTTGACCATCTAGCACTTGTTCTGAAAAGGTGCCAAGAGACTAACCTGGTTTTAAACTGGGAGAAATGTCACTTTATGGTGACTGAAGAAATTGTCCTTGGACACAAAATATTGAACAAGGGAATAGAGGTGGATCAAGCTAAGGTAGAGGTAATTGAAAAATTACCACCACCTGCTAATGTTAAGGCAATCATAAGCTATCTGGGGCATGTAGGATTCTATAGGAGGTTTATAAAGGATTTTTCAAAAATTGCAAAACCTCTGAGCAATCAGCTGGATGCTGATACACCATTTGTCTTTGACACAGAGTGTCTGCAGGCGTTTGAGACTCTGAAAGCTAAGCTGGTCACAGCACCAGTCATTTCTGTACCAGACTGGACATTACCATTCGAACTAATGTGTGATGCTAGCGACCATGCCATTGGTGCAGTATTAAGATAGAGGCATAACAAGCTTCTACATGTCATTTATTATGCTAGCTGTGTTTTAAATGACGCGCAGAAAAATTACACAACCACAGAAAAGGAGTTGCTTGTAGTGGTTTATGCCATTGACAAGTTCAGATCTTATTTAGTAGGATCAGAAGTGATTGTGTACACTGACCATGCTGCTCTAAAATATCTCCTCACAAAGCAGGATTCAAAACCCAGACTCATAAGATGGGTGTTTCTTCTGCAAGAGTTTGATATAGAAATAAGAGACAGAAAAGGGACAGAGAACCAAGTAGCTGATCACCTGTCTCGGATAGAACCAGTAGCAGGAGGGTCCCTCCCTCCTACTAAGATCTCTGAAACCTTTCCGGATGAGCAACTCTTTGCCATTCAGGAAGTACCGTGGTTTGCAGACATTGCAAACGATAAAGCTATGAGATTCATACCCAAAGAGTACAGTAAGCAGCAAACAAAAAAATTGATTTCTGATGCAAAGTACTACTTATGGGATGAACCATATCTCTTTAAGAGGTGTGCAGACGGAGTAATCCATAGATGTATGCCTAGAGAAGAGGCACAGAAGATCCTATGGCATTGCCATGGATCACAATATGGAGGACATTTCGGAGGTGAGCGAACAGCCACAAAAGTTCTCCAATGTGGCTTCTACTGGCCTACTTTCTATAGAGACTCCCGAGAGTTTGTACATAACTGTGACAGTTGCCAGAGAGCTGGTAATCTGCCTCACAGTTATGCCATGCCTCAGCAAGGGATCTTAGAGATTGAGTTATTTGATGTATGGGATATTGACTTCATGGGGCCTTTCCCACCATCATATTCAAACACTTATATTCTGGTGGTAGTAGACTATATATCTAAATGGGTAGAGGCAATTACAACACCCACTAATGATACTAAGACAGTGATGAAGTTCCTTCAGAAGCATATTTTCAGCAGGTTTGGTGTCCCTAGGGTACTGATCAGTGATGGAGGCACTCATTTTTGCAATAAACAGCTTGACTCTGCTTTGGTCCGATATGGAATTAACCATAAAGTGGCGGCTCCATATCATCCACAGACAAATGGGCAGGCTGAAGTCTCAAATAGAGAACTAAAACGAATCCTGGAACGGACTGTAAGTACCCGTAGAAGGGATTGAGCAAGAAGTCTGGATGATACTCTGTGGGCATATAGAACCGCATTCAAGACTCCCATAGGGACTTCTCCATACCATCTTGTGTATAGAAAAGCCTGCCATCTGCCTGTGGAACTGGAACACAAGGCCTACTGGGCAACCAGGTTCCTAAACCTTAATACTAAGGTAGCTGGAGAGAAAAGATTACTTCAGTTGAATGAGCTGGAGGAGTTCAGACTTAATGCTTTCGAAAATGCTAAAATTTACAAGGAGAAAGCAAAAAGATGGCATGACAGAAAGCAGTCATCTAGAGTCTTTGAGCTAGTACAGAAGGTTCTGCTATTTAACTCTAGGCTCAGATTGTTCCTTGGGAAATTGAAATCCCAGTGGAAGGGACCATATGTGATTATAAGTGTGTCACCATATGGATATGTAGAGCTTTGGGATATTGACTTTGACAAAAAATTCATTGTTAATGGACAGAGAGTCAAACATTATCTTGAAGGTAATGTTGAGCAAGAATGCTCAAAACTGAGACTAAATTAAAAGCTCAGTAAAAGTCCAGCTAAAAACAGTAAAGAAGCGCTTATTGGGAGGCAACCCAATCTTATTTATCTATGTTAATTACTTTTTCATTTCATTTTCCATTGTTAGTTCATGTTTTCTTTAGGTTAATGATCATGTGGAGTCACAAAAATAGCTGCAGAGTTAAAGCATAATCAAAAACAGCATCAAAAACAGCACACCCTGGAGGATAGGCTTACTGGCATTTAAACACCAGTAAGGATAGCAGAATGGGCGTTTAACGCCCATGCAGGCAGCATTCTGGGCGTTAAACACCAGAATGGGCAGCATTCTGGGCATTCAAAAAAATGGCCAGTAAATAAGGATTCCTTGCGTTTAACGCCAGCTAAGGTAACTGGCTAGGCGTTAAACGCCCAAAGAGGCAGTCAAGTGGGCGTTAAACGCCAGAATGGATAGCATTCTGGGCGTTTAACGCCATGATGTCACAAGGGAGGTAATTTTGTTTCCAATTCGAATTTTTTTCAATTTTTCATGTTTTAATTCATAATTTTTTGCATCAAACATATTTTAAACGTTCATCTTTCAATTTCTATTTTCAAAAATTAATAATCTTTCTAATTCTTTGTAATTCTTTTTCAATTCTTTTCAATTCCTTCCAAAACGTTTTCAAAACTTACATATATTTTCAAAATTCATTTCAACTCTTTTTAATTTTTCTTACATACAGTAATAAGTTTTCAAAATTAATTGCATCATTCTTTTTCTACACCCTTCTATTTTATTTTGCTCGAGGACGAGCAAAGCTTTTAAGTTTGGTATGGAAAAGCTCAGCTTTTTGCTTTCCATAACCATTAATGGCACCTAAGGCTGGAGAAACCTCTAGGAAGAGGAGCAACAAAGGCAAGGAAGAGACATAAAGGAGCTCAAAAACTCCATTGGTTCTTCAAGAGGAAGAAGAAGCCACCATCACTAAGGTGGACCTGTCTCCTTGTTTATTTTCTTTTCTGTTTTCGGTTTTTCTGCTTTATGTTTTGACTATGTTTGTGTCTTCATTACATGATCATTAGTGTTTAGAGTCTATGTCTTAAAGCTATGCATGATTCCATGAATCTCTCACCTTTCTTAAATGAAAAATGTTTTTATTTGCAAAAGAACAAGAAGTGCATAATTTCGAAATTTATCTTGAAATTAGTTTAATTATTTTGATGTGGTGGCAATACTTTTTGTTTTCTGAATGAATGCTTGAACAGTGCAAATATTTTATAGTGAAGTTTATGAATGTTAAAATTGTTGGCTCTTGAAAGAATAATGAAAAAGGAGAAATGTTATTGATAATCTGAAAAATCATAAAATTGATTCCTGAAGCAAGAAAAAGTAGTGAAAAACACAAAGCTTGTGAAAAAAAAGGCAAAAAAACATAGAAAAAAAGAAAAAGAAAAAGAAAAAGCAAGCAGAAAAAGCCAATAACCCTTTAAACTAAAAGGCAAGGGTAAAAGGGATCCAAGGCTTTGAGCATTAATGGATAGGAGGGCCCAATGGAACAAAATCCTGGCCTAAGCGGCTAAATCAAGCTGTCCCTAACCATGTGCTTGTGGCGTGAAGGTGTCAAGTGAAAAGCTTGAGACTGAGCGGTTAAAGTCGTGGTCCAAAGCAAAAAGAATGTGCTTAAGAGCTCTGGGCACCTTTAACTGGGGACTCTAGCAAAGCTGAGTCACAATCTGAAAAGGTTCACCTAGTTATATGTCTGTGGCATTTATGTATCCGGTGGTAATACTAGAAAACAAAATGCTTAGGGTCACGACCAAGACTCATAAAGTAGCTGTGTTCAAGAATCAAGGTTGCGTTTGTTTTCAAAGACAGGACAGAACATGACATTGAGACAGAGACAATAAGACGGAGACACTAAAAATTATTGTTTGTGTATTGTGTTTGGATACGATGTACAAGACACTAATGTAATGTCCAGTATTATGTTTGGATACACATGGACAAGACTAAGATATTATATGAAATGACTAAAATATCCATATGATTCCTTTAATAGAGAATGAGAGTACGTAGGAGTACAGACGAAACTTGAAAAAATGTTTGAAGACACCAAAAATTTTAATAAAAAAGTATATAATAGTATTTATATTAAAATAAAATTATAAATATATTTATTTTATTTTTAAATTTATTATTAATATGTAGGAATATATATGGTTAAGATTAATAAAAAAATAGATCTGAGTTTGATTAATAAAAAATTTTGTTTAGGTTAATAAGTCAGATTAATTTTAAATAAAAAATCAGTTTTAAAAAAGAATCCGTTTTTACATGAAAAAAAAAGTTTCAAGACTAATTATAAAAAAAATAAGAAGGGATAATAGTGGAATAATAAAAAATATCTATAGACAAAAAGAAAAACAAAATTTATAAAAAAGTTCATGTCTACTATTCCAAATCCCGTGTCCATCATTGTCCTTCGTAAAAGAGTGAACACAAAAATATAAAAAACTGTCTCGGAGACAATGTGTTCCGTGTCCATATCTCTGCTTCCAAACACATTTTAAACATGTACTATCCATGTCTCTGTGTCCTGTCTCTGAAAACAAACGCTACCATAGTAAATCGAATGGATTAAATTCGAATTACACCACCATAGTAATTTGAATGAAGTTAATTTGAATTATGAATGAACATGTTAGTGGTAAATCGACACATATTGATTCGATTTAGAATAGATATCACTATATATAAAATTCGAATTCACTTGTTTTGAATTACATTTCACTATACCAAATCCACCCAAAACGAAAAATCCAGAGTAACTAAGGAAATCTATACTAGAAGATTCAAATTGCGAAAATGGAAGACGACCCGAATTGAATCTATGGTTGGACAGAGTCGCCCATATTGCTGGTAGTGTCCATAAAGAGGTTAGTGAATGAAATTTAATTTAATTTATTTTTTTTAAGAAATAAAGAATTGTTAATGATATTAAATTATTTAGAACTTGATTATTAGAATTTTTAATCTTCAAAGAGTAGTTAGAGTATTGATTTAGGGGTAGTAATTTGTTAGAACACTGAAACCACAAATGCATGTTGGATGAGGGATAACTAAGTATGTTGACGAGTAGTGATAACATGTTTGGTTAGAATTTGTAAGTTTTTAATGTTAGACATTTAACTAGGTTAGAAATTTTGTTGGAGTAATAATTTAGTTTAATTTAGATTTCAAGTGTTGAATTAACTAGATAGTAGAAGACTAGCAAGGATTTAATATGATTTAATTTATTTAAAAAATTAAATTATTAAATCTTAGATTAACAAGGCACTACAAGTTTAGTTATAGTTTAGGGTTTAGCTTTCTGTCGTAAATATTAGATTAACTATGTTCCATTAGAATTTAATTTAATTTGGATTACGTTGGTTTAATTTAATATAATTCAACAATATTAGGTTATCTATGTTCAGGTTTGCAATATCTATTATATCAAAGTATTTTTTATTAGAATTATCCGTTTTAGGTGATTTTTGTTTTCTAAATTGTTATGGTTCTTAGAGAATTTTTTCATCATCATGCAGTCCACCAATGTATCACGAACATGAGGAGGCAACATGGTATGTCCCTAGACGAGAGGATCATACCGTACCTGCAGATGGCCGGCTTAGCCCATCTCTCGAGGCTTAACGACCACTGGTTTAGGTTGGATGAGCCACTAGTGAGTTCATTTGTTGAGAAACGGTGTCCGGAGACACATACTTTTCACATGCCATTCGAAGAGTACACGATTATGCTACAGGATGTAGCGTACCAGCTAGGGCTCCCGATCAACGAACAGTACGTCAGCGGATGTCTGACAGACTTCAAGTGATACATCCACGGCGGCTGTCCAGCATGGGCTTGGTTCGAGGAGTTATTGAGTGTGTTGCCGCCAGCGGATTACATCGACAAGTTCACTATGAAGTGCACTTGGATGCAGGAGACATTCAGTGACCTTTCCCACGGTGCAGACGAGGAGACAGTCAAGAGGTACACGAGAGCATACATCACGAGGCTATTATCGACGCAGCTCTTGGGTGACAAGTCCGGTACACGCATGCATATTAGGTGGTTGCCGTACGTAGCGAGATTAGAGGATATGGGCAGATATAGGTGGGGATCTGCCACTCTATCGTGGTTATACCAGTGCTTGTGTGTGTGGCCAACAAGCACGTGGTTAAGTTGACCGGTCCATTGCAGCTCTTCCAGTCATGGATCATCTGGTGGTTCCCAGATTTTAGGCCCGATGGGTTTGACGCCTTTCACTGGCCCTTGCCGACGAGGCACTCAATATTAATAGTTATTTTGTGTGTTACTATTTTTATGGTTTGTGACAGTTGTTGATAACATATCTTGGGTCATAGGTGGTCAGGTTATCAGCTAACATTGAGCGAGAAAGGACCTCGAGTCGCGCCCTGCAGACTGAGGATAGATTTACTCGGGTTAGATGTGAGTGTTAAACATTTCAAGCTTTTATTGTTCAGTTATTTTGTCTTCTTACTGATCATGACGCCTTTTTTTAGAACCATTTTTCTTTATAGTTTGCGTGGATGCCATACAGCTCACCGGATCTCGTACAGGTAATGCATCTCGAAATACTAGAGCCACGACACACGGCGTTATGGAGGTTTGTGACGACATTGATCTACTTTGCTATCATCGAGTGGTCTCAGGTGGATCGGTGCTATCACAACTTGGAGGAGTACAACACCGGCCACTAACCGCACTCAACATCGATTTCTTGATGTTGAAGGATGGAAGAGGGAGCAATCAGTGGTTTCCCTCTACCTTACAGAGTTGGCACATTCATTGGACCAATCGGATGTAGCGTGTGTTATGATTTGATGTTGTTCCAGATCCAGGACCGTCACATGCATACTTATAGTGGTGGCATTAGCATGGTAGGCGATTCTTGATGCCTGAGCTATTCCTCGGTGACTTCAGAGCAGTTGCAATCCTGCCAGAGACGTTTCAGAGAGGTCTAGGACAGGATCCGAATATGGATTAGGTGCCTGATGTTCCAAATAACCGTCGTGTTGAGCGGAGACGTCGTGTCGGGACACGTTCGAGTCATCGTGAGTGGAGATGGCTTGACGATGCCATTGATGCATTAGAGGGGAGGGTTCAAGGTCGTAGAGGAGCTAGGGGTTATAGCCGCATTCTGCAGTACCTTGATCGACACAGCAGCATCAGCTCTAATCATAGGCAGTATGAAGGCCGATATCTCATAATAATCAAGCATCCTGTGATCACTAGATATTAATATGGCCAAACAAGTATGAAGTTTATTGTACCGTTTTACCTCCAAATACCTCTGCGCTGGCGAAGAATGATCTGAATTAACCATGTGCACCTGTTGCCAAACTCTGTACACTTCCCATAATACTTACGATGATCGGATTTCAACACTTTGTACTCAACCCCACGGCGGATGCTATAAGTCTTCACGCTTAAGACGGCCTCCTCTTTATCCTAAAACTGCTAACCAACTTGAAACTCAGCTAGAGCTCTTGTATTTTGTGTATCTCTGGTCCCAAATCTAACAGGTACTCCTGGTACCCCCTGCTGTGTCATGGAATCCAAGTCCAAAGTTGAAAAGTGCGAGAGATACTGTTGAGTTCCTGAACTAGATGCTCCACCACCCCCAGCTAGAATGCTTATCGCTATGTCATCATCACTATCATAAGCAATCGTGGCGGACTCCATATCATCACCATCATCATCCTGCAGTACATCCTCGACACCATCCGGTGCCCACCCTCTGAGAAAAGTAGGACCATAACAGGATTGGATTTGGATTCTCTAAAGTTTGAATTTCACTTTAGAGATTTAAGTGTGATCTCTCACCATTTATTTTATAGGTGGGACCAAGAATAAATATGAGAGAGAAATCATTCAAGGGTAGAAGATCACACTTTACCCTCTAAAGTACAAATTTAAAATTTAGAGGATCCAAATTCAACAGGATTACCGGCCATCACAATCGCAAACTCACTAAAGGATCGAGTATCACCTATTTCTCCGTCACGATTGCGGTTTAGATCAGCTGGGAAGGACGGAGATACAACCAAAACTGCCTCAAGTGTAATCACGGGTACAGATGATGAGGCACCAAGAGGCATTGCACTACAGCAGGCTGGCATTGCTAAAGATTGAGAATTCTAGTTCAAACCTCCTGAACTACGGACCATATCTACAAACTTGGCCAATAACTCAGGGGTCCTCACCTCAGAAAACTGATGACGACAATGGAACATAACTTGCAAATCTTCATCACTACCTATGGCGAATGAATCGTATTTCACATCATCATTTAACATGGAAATCGAAATTCTATAAAATAACTTCTCTATCCGTTTCACGCCGTGCAGCCCCAATTTTTGGATTATAGTATTCTAAAACTCGTGAAACTCATTGAAGGTTTGAGAAAAACACTTGGCGGATCCTTATCAATAAATTTAATTCCAGATCGTATTTTTTTCTTAAACGACCCTCTATAGTGCATCAAAACTAAAAAACTATCATCACTAGCTATTGTGAGCCCACTATGATGAGAAATCCACGTTCAGCTCGTATTTATATACGTTAGTATCATACTAAATCGAATTAATTTAGCTCGATTTATATATAGGTCACTGCATACTAAATCGAACTTTGTGGATTCGATTTACCACTAGCTACCATTGAGTATAAATCAAATTTGTTACATTTGATTTACTAAGAAATTGACTTAATTCGATTTAGTAGTACACCATGTTATTTGAATCATATTGGTTCGATTTAGTCCTACAATGGCTAATTCGAATTTAATAAATTCGATTTATATTTAAATCCGGTGCACTATGTAATTCAAATCATATTGATTCAATTTATTACTATAATGTCTAATTTGAATTCAATGAATTCGATTTATATAGAAATATGACTGAAGACATCCACGTAACATTATTTATTTTGAGAGATTCATGTAATATTGACATGTGTTTGGTTTATGCATGTGTTTTACCCCTTATATTATCATTATATATTATTAGTGTATTAATAGATATTAATATGTTTACTTTTTTTATTTATTAAATATGTATAAAATAATAAAAATAAAATAATTAAGATGATGAATTATATATAACTTAGTTTTTTTTTCTAAAAAAATTAAACAACTTATATTTGCAAAATAATTATTTTATGCAATTAAAATTTAAAATATATCAATCAATTATTACTTTTATAATTTTATCATCCAAAATCTAATAGAAATTTCTATCGGGCTAAAACTGAAAAAACCAACATTTTTGTTTGTAATTCACCTAAAAAAAATAAAAAATAACACCATTCTATTTTTATTTTATTTTTTTTGAAAAAGTATTTGATGGAGCTGTCCATAACAGCTCTATTTGATGGAAATATAAAAAAAGTACTTATAAAATTATCTAAACACGGTTTACTATATTTATTGATGAGCACCAATATTTTTTAAAATTAATTAAGAGTGAAGCTAACTCTAATAAACTAATTGAAAAATAAGTTCATCATATAAAAAAGATTCATTAGTCATTATTTTAATTTTTGGAAAAATTTTACTTCTCTCTCCTGAGAGATGCTAAAATGACACTCTCCTCCCCTCTATTTGTAAAATATACAATTTAATCTATTTAGTTAAAAATATTAACAGAATATTCCATTTAAAAAAATTAAATATTTTATTCAATAAAATTAATATTCTAATTTACCATACTATCCCTTCATATTTATTTACGAGTAAATTACCAATTATGCCCTCCGATTTTGTAAAACGCTGACAAGAATAACCCTAATATTTGTTAACGATAATTATATACCCTCGAATGTTTTAAAAATGCAACAAATCTGTCCAATCGTGAAGAGAGCCCTTCTCCGTTAAACAGAACTTGGTGATGTGGCAGACGGAATTCCAACATGGCATCTGTTAAGGGCTTTAGTCCCGTTTCTCCTTTATATGGAGATGAGAGAGAACATTTTTTCCAATTCACCAGAAAGATAAACCCTAACGTTTTCCCCAATTCACCAGAAGCAAAGGCATGTCCAATAACAATCGAAGGACACAGTCACATGGAAAATAGTAGCTCTGAAAGGCTCGAAGAACACGGGAGCAAGCCCTATTACGGGACATGCTTCTGCCGTCTTTAGCTGGTGGCGTTGAAGTCGAAGGCGAGAAGAAACCCAGGGAGATAGTTTTTTAGGTGTCCTCTGTGGAAGGTATATATGAATTTTCTGGTGAATCTGTCCCCCTTCCCTATTGAGAATTGAGCTTGATGAATGGCTTTTATGCTGGGCAGACGAAGAACACTGGGTGCCATTATTTTTAGTAGATGGACGAAACGAGGAATCTGTTGGACTGGAGGAATCATGCATCCAAGAATAGAACACTAGTATGCAATGAATGTGGAGTCTTGAAAGGGAGATTTACTAGTGTTGAGACTGAGATCATACACAGAGATGGAAAGATGATAATGGAGCACATGAAGAGAGTTAAATTGTTTCTATGCATCATTCTGTGTGGAATTGTACTGAGTTTGATTATGAGTGTGATTTGTTTGGTTAGATAGGAGAAGGGATGCATGCAGGACAGTTTTTATTAATGGATGTTATGTGTTATTATTTTGTGGAAGTTATGTTGACATTGTTGTAGCTATTTTTCTTGCTTATTAATGAAGTGGATATATGTCTTACACTCAATTGAATACTGACAAAAGCATGAATGGAGTGAATGCAAATAAATAAAAAGGGCAACTCAGATATGTTAACTAAATTGAGATGGGTTTAAGAAATCAAACACTGCCAAAGGAACAAGAATAATATTAAAATATTTGGTCTGCATAACATTTAGCATTAACACAAATTGTTCCAACCAAAATACTGAATACTCGCTAATTAGTCTTAATATCAGACACCAAAATACTTAAATTGTGCAACAAAGGCTAATAACCATCAATACTAATATCAACATATAACCCAAAAAGTAGAAAAAGTATTGTAACTAAATTTGAACTTTGAACTTATAACCCAAAAAAAGAACTAATTAGAAATCCAAGTCTCCTTCAACCAGACTGATTTGGCATGAACTTAGCGAACCTAGAAGTGGTTTCTTTACTAGCTCCATTCATGGTTTCATTTGACACCACTGGAGTCCTTGTGGTGTTTGGTCCCAACATCATGGTCATTTTGGTTAAGAACAACCACCGTTGGAGCCTGATTCTCCTCCCTGGGTGGCAGAATCCTCTGACCTGATGGAGGGGGTCTTGGATGATGCCTCCGACCTTGTATCTGACACGAGGCATCCTCATCTAACTCAACAATGTGACGCATTCATATGATTAGGTAAGTAATTAACAGACAACTTTTGGCAATTAAAATAGAATCCCAACAGTAAATAATATTCATCCTAGGATCTACAATTTATTAACATGATAATTGTGAATAATTGCATGTTTTAACCAATAAAAAATATACAATAAATATAATAATCTGCATGTTCATCACCATTGTTCTGTGGGGCAGGTTGCGCTCTACCAGATGGTTGGGGCCTTCCATGTTTCTTCCTGCATTTTCTTCCCCGGCCATCAGCTTCTTCAGGATGAGATTGCCCCCTCTTCTCCTTCAACGTGTGTCTCATGGTTGTCTCCTAAATTGGGTTCCTCATTTTCAACTGTTGCAGCTTGAGTTTGAATGGGTACGTTATCAGTAGCTACGTCATCTTTCTCCGATTGATCATTCCCACCTTTACTCAACATTGATTCACCCTCCTGTTGCTGTTGCTCCTCATACTATGGGGGATTATCTTGATGATTTTCCTGATTTTCTGAAGAAGCTCCATCTACTTCTATATATATCATCTGGTCCTCCATGTTCCTCATGTTGTGGGAGATCCTCGTCATGATTTTGCTGATCTTCTGAAGGAGGTCCCTCAACTTCATCAACTAACTCTGGATCAGCGTCAACAGGATGCTCAAAATACAAGTGGACCCTGTTTTCATTCTTCAGTGCAGCATCACACAACTTAGCCACATCGGCATCCCTTCTCAGCACCCGTAACTCGTTAGCTAAATCCATCCCTGGCTCCAACCAATACACTTTATTATACCTAGTATAACCTAAGTCCAGAAACAAACCCTCAACAACGAACAGATTACATATATTAACATGCACCCTGTCGATCATACTCACTAAACCACCGTTATACCCCACCACACCACACCATCCGCATCCTTCTCTAGCCAACCCTGATGGTGATATACAAACGTGATATGAGTTGCCATCTAACAAAAATCATCAAATAAGTCACAATCAGATAAATCAACACATCAAGATACCCATCATCGAACCGCCATTTCAAAAAAAAATTTCACTTCATCATCAACAATATACAAACCCCAACGAACTGATAACAAGAAGAACGGAAACATATGATGCTTACCGAAACCTTCGTTGTTCAATGGAGATTTTTTCACCGAGTATCAATGCCAAACGCGAGATTGCATGTGATGTTAACAATTCCAAGAGGCGAATGCAGAGACACACGAGACAAAGAGAAATAGAGACCAACACTAAGAAACTCTTCCCTTTCCAGCGTCCTAAATGGTCATAGTTAAATGGAGTGTTTCATTTAAGGTTAGCCTGGTCATTTACTTTGAATTGGGCAATTAGGGTTTCATGAATTAGGGATAAAGGAGAAATGGGACTAAAGCCCTTAACGGATGCCACGTTGGAATTCCGTCTGCCACATCACCAAGCTCCGTTTGATGGAGAAGGGCTCTCTTCACGGTTGGGCAGATTTATTGCGTTTTTAAAATTTTTGAGGGTATAATTGTCGTTAACAAATATTAGGGTTATTATTGTCAGCGTTTTACAAAATCGGGGGCATAATTGGTAATTTACTCTTTATTTACTAACTAAACTCAATTTTTGAATTAGGATTCCAATTCTCTCGCGGTCGCTCTACTATCTGTTCATTGATATTATCGTTCCTGCACTATTTCTCTTTCAATCTCTCCAAATTCCTTTGTTTGTCTCTGCCATCGCCTACTTAGGTGCTGTCATTACCGCATAACTTTGTGTAATCATCACCGTTACTATAAATTCAAGTAATAATGTTTGGCATCCTTTTCTCAAACTCAATTAATTTACAAAAAAAATTCATATCATTGGCAATCCTGAATATATTCCTAACCCCTTCATTTTGAATTTCTTGTTTTTGCATAGCTTCTTTGTTTTCGCCATTTCTTTACTTCTGTTATAGTTATTCATTATTAATTACGCCAATTTTTTGTCATTTTAGCAAAATATCTACCAATATTGAAGCTATATCTAGTGTCAATGAGTATGATGGAAGTGAGCCACCTATTGAACAATTATTTACCGATAGTGATGAAGAATATAATGTTAATAAGGATCAATATGTAGATGGTTATTTAGATGATGAGGAATAGAATGAGGATGAGTACACTTTAGAGGAAGAAAGTGAAGTAGAAGTTAACATGGAGGATGAAAGTGAGATAATGAAAATGAAGTAGAAGTTAACACTTCGGGAGTGTATTGAGAGATTACATAATTCAAGAGAATTTTGATATAATAAGAGTGAAAAATGAGAAAGCAAGGGTGACTGCCACTTGTGCTTCTAAAGGTTGTCTTTGGAAGATCCATGCTTCTTCTCCAAATGGTGTTGCTTTTATGATTAAGAGTTATGAGTCAAGGTATACTTGTATTAGAAAATCTAAAAAGAGAAATGCTAATTCTACATGGATAGCAAAAAAGTTAAAACAATCTTTAAATGCTGATCCAAATATGAGCTATGAACTCATGTCTAATGAATTGATTACCAAGTTTAGAGTTGAAGCCCATCCTAGGCAATTATATAGGGCCAGAAGAAAAGGAAGGGAAGAAGTTGAAGGTTCTAATATGATAAAATTGTGAAAGAATAGAAAAAGAAAAATGATGAAATTTTATTGATTGTTGATTGATTGAATTGAATTGAATTATAAAGGTAAAACTAAATATATATAGAGTATTGCCTACGAAAGATAAGAGTAAAGATAAGATAAGATAAGAAGATAACATAAAGATAAGATAAGATAATAAAGACTAAAATTATAACTGAATTTATGTATTCTGTTGGACTGAATTTGTGGGTCATAAGACTTCTTTATTATTGTCATGGGTTAAGGTGGAAGAGTAGTTTAATATCATGCTTTAAATTATAAGAAAATAGTTAAGTTTGCTAATCTTTTACTAGAAAAAAACAGAGGGAGCATAGTAATATTGGAGTACTATGATCAAATGACATTGGAAGAGGAAAATCGTATTTTCAAGAGGATTTTTGTGTGTCTAGCTCCTTGTATATCAGGATTTTTAAATGGCTGTAGACTATTTTTTGGTTTAGATGGTTATCATTTGAAAGGTCCATATGGAGGGGTATTGCTATGTGTAGTTTCTCTTGATGCAAATAATAGATTATTTCCCATAGCATTTGCTATAGTGGAGGCAGAGTGTAGATACTCATGAAGCTTTTTCTTAAACTGCTTACATGATGCATTAGGAGATGATCGTTACACAATAATGAGTGACAGACAAAAGGTAATATATTTTAATTTGTATTATTTTGACATAATATTATTCATTATTAATAATTTATTTTAATTTGTTTCTATTTAATGTCAGGAATTGACACATGTAATTTCTGAGTACTTTCCAAATTCATGGCATAGACATTGTAGTAAGTTTTTATTGAATAATTTCAAAGTAAAATATCCATTATTAATCTTACAAGATCTTTTTTGGATGGCTGCCAAAGCTCCAAATGAATTTCTTTTCAAAAAAAGACAATGAAAAAGATGAAAGCATTTGATAACGATGCCTACCAATATTTGATGGATATCCCATTATACACTTGGTCTACACATGCATTTTACACAAATCATAGAAGTTCACATATTACTAATAATGTGTGTGAGTCGTTTAATGCTTGGATAGACAACTTGAGAAAAATGGCTGTGTTAAAATTAGTGGATGGACTAAAAATCAAAATCATGATAAGATTCTACACACAATTTTCTTCTACTGCATCTTAGTCATATAACGTTGGACCAAGGATTGCAACTGAAATAAATAAAACTATTGAGAATGCAATATATTGCAAAGTAAAATCTGCTGGTGAACATCGATATGAAGTATATGACAGTTTTATAAGATTTCTTGTGAATTTAGCATTGCATACATGTGAATGCAAAGCATGGCAAATAAGTGGGTTGCCATGCAAACATGGTGTGACAGCCATTATTTACATACGAAAAAAAGTGGAGAATTATTGTGATACATATTACAATAAAGATAAGTACATCATAGCTTATTCTAGACTACATAGCCCTTTTCTGGATCTGGATACTTTAGATGATACAGATGTGCTTTTACCAACATTACGTAGATTTTCAGGGAGGCCAAGAAAAAGTAGGATAAGAAAAAAAGATGAAGATGCACCATCAAATGCAAGGAAAATTTCAACAGTTAGATGCTCTAATTGTAAAGATTTAGGACACAATAGAAAAGGCTGTCAAAGGGCTCCAGTGAGAGCCAAGAAAGCAAACTATTCTACTCTTAAATAAATACAATTTGACACACACACACTCTATATATATATATATCACCTTTTCAAATTACAGGAAGTTTCAGTAAGTGCATCACAAACTTCAGTCATAAAACAAACTCAACAACATGCTTCAGCACAGGCCAAAGCAAAATCACAACAAGTCAAACAAATAAAAAGGTTTAGATTTATCTAACTTTACAACAAATATATGTTTATTAATAGCTTTTGTAAAAGCAAAAAAAAAAAAAAAAAAACTAAAATGCACTATTTATTTGATGTTGGAGGATATTAGAAACGATAAACTTCCTAAAAATCATTTTTCAAATTTGACAACTCAATAAGGTATTTAGAAATTTCAAGAGTTGAGTATTGGAGATTGCAACTTGCACAAAGAAAAATACACCAACATAAAAACATATTCTATTATACACAATGCTCTTTATTTAAATTAAAGAACTTTGTAGGGATGTGAAAGAATGAGATGTTAATTTTTTAAATTTGGGATTTATCTATCTCGACTTATTTTTAAATTTTGATAAAATTGTTAATAATTTTCAATAGTTTTATGAAACAAATTATTTATCAATATTAATTGTTATACATATTAACAGTGGTAAGATTTCTTTTATTTAATGTTAAAATAATATATATTGATATCAAAAAATTAATAGTAAAATATAAAAATAATTATTAACAAAAATTTTGGTAAAATCACAATTTAATAATTAAAAAATTATGTTGGTGAATTTATCTTGTAGTTAGTTTTTGAGATTTTTTTTGAAAATTAATTTTGAACGCCAGCTTAGCCAAGCAATCAGCCGTGGAGTTCGTCTGGCGCTGAGTCAAGGCAAAACGATTCTTGAACTCAAAAATCTTCTAGATCAGGGACTTCTCAAGGGGAGCGTTTGGAATTTTCCAATGATAGATCAAGAGGAATAATACTACTTCCCAGGAGTCCGTCTCACACTCAATGTCTCAATGGTTCTGATTTCTGCCTCTTAAGCCCAAAACAACCCCGTCAAACGTCAATTATTTTTTCACTTTTAGTTATACGGGGTCAAAAATTAATTTTTAAAATTATTGTGGTTCATTAAATAAATATAACAAAATAAATTAGGTTAATTTTTCAAATATTTTTAACAGCTGGCATAGACAATTCCATCAAATACTTTGCCATTTTGCACCCATTCTTCTCCATTCAGTTTCTTTCTTCCAATTTCTCTCTTTCTCTCTCATGGCCCACCTCCTCCAGATCGCTGTCGTCCTCGGCCTCCTCGTCGCCCTCTCCGCCACCACCGCTTCCGCTCGCCCCTGTCGGACCTTCGTCATATCCTCTTACACGTTCGCCCTTCCTTCCTCCGACGATCCCTCCCTTCCTTCCACCGCTACACTCACCACCTTCACCGAGATCCGCTCCTTCCGCCCTTTCCCCTCCGAGATCTTCTTCGACCGCGCCGTCGAGGACTCCTCCGCCGCCGTCGATATTGACAGCAGCCCTCGCCTCGCCGCACCCTTCGGATTCTCCTCCGAAGAATTCAGCTCCCTCCGTGATCGCACCAAGGACATCCTCTCCGTCGTCGTCGCCCTCCTCTTCGGCGTCGGCTGCGGCGCCCTCACCGCTGCCACCATGTACCTTGTCTGGTCCATGTTCTCAAGCCGTTACGAGTACCGGTACGAAGATTACCTCGATGATGACGAAGAAGAAGATAAGATCGAGAGCCCTAAGAAGTTAGGGTACGTGCAGATTCCGGCCGGGGAGACGAATGGTCTGGCGAAGAATGCGGTATGAGAGTATATATTTAAAACCTTGTGGTTGAATTAGGGGTTATGTGGCCCATTTGTGGATTGTTTATTATAATCGAATTATAGTGGAGATTGATAAGAAGAAAGAAATTGATTATGCTGTGTTTGTAATTTGTTAATTACGTGTTTAATTCACCGTCTCCGCTTATGGGTTACGATTCGCGTACTTTGCACTGAAATGTGTTCTGTTATTGTTATAAATGTTAAGTGTTAATTATGTTTATATATTTGCTATATCGGTAATTAGCAAATTGTAACTTATAATGTCGTTGATATTAGCATCATATGAATTATGATTATCAATTTTATGCTGAAGATAGATAGATAGATAGATAGATAGATAGATAGAATAAGTTTGGAAGTTTTATGAATTATGACTGTGGAATATGGAATATTAGATTAGATTTTTCTGGGGACTAGATTGGAAGAACATTGAAGCCTTTAGATTGGTCTAGTGGTGAGAGGTTTAAGTAGTATGGGGTCCTTGATTCAAATCATGCATGCTTGGATATTGTTCAGTAATTTCGTCAATTCACCAACTTCATTGAGCTATGGAGATTGATATACTTTGATTAGAGGACAAAGGGTTTTAGACTTTAGTTTAGGGGAAGTTGAAACAATTTGCAGATGGAATGGTTAGGTCATCTAGAGAGTGCAGATAACATTTTTTCTTAGTAAGAGATTTGTACAATCGGAATGATTAGATAATCAGAATTTTTACCAGAATTATTTCCAAAATGATGTTATCCTTGGTCCCTAGATGAATAAATGGAGTTGGTTTCTGTAACCATTGGCGGGAAATCACTCCCCGTCTCTGCAGATCCTAGATAATTCAAGGATAATATGTTAAAATGTTATTGAGCATTAAATTTGTTTTGGACAACCAAAAAAAAAAAATAAAAGAAATATCAATATTATTTTGTCTCTTCGCAGATATGCGAAACTTATTTGGATGTTCAAATAAAACTTTTTATGATTCAAAAGCAACTTGTAAAATGATCCTCCCATCCCACCTTGTACTTGCAGCTATTTATTGGTCAGCGATAAATCTTTAAATGGAGTTTCGATCTGCGACGAATTAGTGTTTAGTTTGGCCCAGGTTGGGAAAAACCGTAAAAAAAAAAAAATGATCCTCCGAAGCTAGTACATGCACTGCTTTTCATGGACAATTAAAATGTTAAAGGAATTAAGTTGCAATTTTTTTCTTTACCGACTAAAAAATGAAATTATTTGAGAAAATAAACTGTACATTGAGTTAGATTGTTATAACATTCCATTAATATAATAAAAGTTGAAAAAAATTGCAAAGTGAAGTAACATTAAAAAATTGAGCTAGTTTTGTTTAGCATTTGAGCACGATAAGAAACAGTTTAAAGATTTTTCTTTTCCTTGTTAATTTTGTAATTACAGTTGCATGAACATAGCATTTACGTATATCTCAGACCTATTATTTGATTCTGACATTTTTTCCTCTTAAATCGTTTGTAACATTCATTTGAGTAGTGCTTCTTTGGATTCAAACCCTTACGGGTAAAATTCACTCAAGTCACTTCCACTGGGGCTATTATTACTTAAAACATCTCACTAATTAAAAAGTTACTGCTTACTAATCAATATCAGTGTTAAAAAGAAAAAAAACAAGCATCCCATGTTAAAAAGCCTCAGTTGCTGATGGCAGTTGAAACTTCAGTAACGATCTCCTTTGTCAAGTTTATAAGATTAGTCTTAACCCACCTAAAGTAATAAACTTGCATAAACAGCAAATGGAGCAGCATTTAAAGGGGAACCATCGAAGCTGTTACAACTAAAAGAATGGTATACATTTAAATCAATAGTAAAATCTACAATTAGCTAAAGTTAGCCCACTCAGCTGGATGCAATACACAGTACATTATCTCAGGCAAGAGATTAGCCAAATACTATAATACTGATACACTTACATTTCTGGTCTTCAGAACACAAGTTACAAACTAGAGAATAAATGTTATTCCTAAGTTTCTTATCATAAGATATCATTTTTGAAACCTTATAAATCCTACAACTCTACAAGTCACAATGATGGCAAAAGTGGAACAGATAATAGAGTATAATACCGGGATTCTACCGATTGTTCTTCCATCAAACGTTATTGACAAATGATCTACAAGAGGTTATGCAGGAAATCCACACCAAAAGAGCAAAATAATGTCAACAAACCTTTACCAGGTGGAATAAATAACTGGCTAAGGTAAAGGAATAATATAGAATATCAAGGTTTAGATCATGAGACAAATGTGTGAGTATGAAGTTGTACTCTTATTTGAAGAAGCACTAACTACCTCGTTTATTACCTAAAAGCATTGACATTTAGAATTTAAAATTCATCTTAAATTCTTCTTATTAAACAAAGAATTTTGTACTCTTTGTTAACCATACAAATCATGACTCTTTACATTATTATATTTTATATAAATAGTTGAAATGTAAAAAAATAACTTATTAATTAAATTAATAATTTTTTAATTTTTAATTAGCTAAAAATAATTTTTTTAAAAAAAAAAAAAAAAACTAAAGATTTTAAATTACTACTTTATTTATTACCTCTAATGGTATATTATTTTTTAAGAAATGTTGTATTTTTTATTTTTCAAAATAACATTTGTTTTTGTTCCGGGGTTACTCCTTTTTGGGTTATATCTGACATCTTCTAATGTCAAGGTGCTACTGATGTCTTGGTGAAAGTAGGAGTGTTATCTATAAGGGATTCCGATACTTAAGTTAGCAAGTATTTTAATCAAGTTTTGATTAGATTGGAATACGAAGAATATCTTAGGGTATTAAGGTATTTATAAGTTTAGATATAGAATTAATAACCACCTTAAATAGTTTCATTTTTTATGATGAGTTTGTTACTCTCTTTTTAGTTTTAAATGAGTAAAAAATATTGTAGGAGTAGATTGAGATTCATCTTATTTGAATAAGTCAGGTCAAATTGACACCGCATAAGCCAACCTATATAAGGTCGGACACGTCTCAGAATGAAATATAGACTGTAATTCTATATATTAGACTTTTAATTATTTTGGACCTTGACTAAATTGTGGATCAAGATATAAATAATTTTAATATAAATATGGTGTTA
>NC_029791.2:54335351-54347202 GCF_000816755.2 Arachis ipaensis
TTTGATCTTATATAATTTTTAAATTCTAGACCCTAATTTTAATATACGAGAATATGAAATTTGTGAAAAGATGGCAAGAGAGATAAGGGGTTAATTGGGAAAAAAAAATCCCACGCACTTCACGCCTCACAATTCACAGTTCACAGTTGACAGCTTATTCTCTCTCTCAAATGGCCCGACTACTCCTCGTCCACCCGGTGCTGTCCGCCGTCGTCCTCGGCCTCCTCGTCGCACTGTCCACCCCTGGCGCCTCCGCTCGCCCCTGCCGGAGCTTCCTCATCTCCTCCTACACCTTCTCCCTTCCCTCATCGGACGATCCATCCCTCCCTTCCAGCTCTACCCTCACCACCTTCACTGAGATCCACTCCTTCCGCCACTTCCGAGTTGACAGCTTCTCAAATGGCCCGACTACTCCTCGTCCACCCGGTGCTGTCCGCCGTCGTCCTCGGCCTCCTCGTCGCACTGTCCACCCCTGGCGCCTCCGCTCGCCCCTGCCGGAGCTTCCTCATCTCCTCCTACACCTTCTACACCTTCTCATCGGACGATCCATCCCTCCCTTCCAGCTCTACCCTCACCACCTTCACTGAGATCCACTCCTTCCGCCACTTCCCCTCCAAGGTCTTCTTCACACGTAGCATCAGTGATTCCTCCGTCGGCATGACAGAGCCCCGCCGCCGTTCCCCTGAAACTCGCCCCGCCGCGACACTCGGATTCTCCGCTGAAGAATTCGGCTCCCTCCGTGACCGCACCAAGGACCTCCTCTCCGTCTTCGCCGCTCTCCTCTTCGGCGTCGGCTGCGGCGCCCTCACTGCCACCACCATATACCTCGTCTGGTCCTCGTTCTCCAGCCGCCACGATTACAGTTACGACGATTACCTTGACGACGAGGAAGACGAGAAGATCAATAACTCTAAGAAGTTAGGGTACGTGAAGATTCCGGAGGCAAAGGCGGAGGCTATTCCGGCTCCGACCAAGGATGCGGTATGAGAGCAATTCGATTAGGGTTTATTAACGTCCCCTTTTCGTAGTGTTTATATAACAATCGAATTTACAGTGGAAATTAATAAGAAAATACTTGATTGTGTGTTTGTAATTTGTTAATTACATGTGTTAATCCGTTTCTGCACACATACTAATGGATTTACTATATCTGTCATGAATTATGATCATCAATTATAGCCTTGAGTATGGGCTATGTTGAGGATACATTGCAGTTGTACTATAAATAATAGGAAATTTGCATTCTTAATGTCATTGAAAACTTAGGTTCTTGGAGCAGCATTCTTAATGTCATTCAAAACTTGTATGAAAAGTATGGAATATATAAATCAACTATGGAATATCTGAATTGGTTAGCTCACTGTACTCTAGTATACATTTAGAGTGGGTAATAACATTTGTTGTTTATGGAGTTTTGTCCAATTGAATACCAAAACGCTGGTAATTTGTGCTTCATTGCCAGGCATGGTTTTGTTTTGGCTGGTGTTAAGTACTGGTTGCCTAACAATATAATAGGAGTAAGTGTGTATAGAGGGTAGTTACATGAATTTGTTATCAGGCCTCCCACATAGGACTTATGCAGTAGTATAGTACTCGACTAGCTATATTAAATATGCAATTAAATTGAGATGGCCCTGATGCTTGTTAGCTCCATTAGTTTGCATTCTGAATTTCCTTGATAGTATCTAAGCAATGAAATTGGGACTAAATTCCCAAGTGGTCCTTCAAGATTCACAACTTTTACCATTTCAGTCTCTCAAATTCAAAATTACTTATATTGGTTCTGAGATTCAGTTCTGGGCACTATATTGGTTCTTGGACCCTTCTTAATATTAAATCAGCGAACTAAGTGTTGAATTGGATTTGACTTGCTACGTTGGATATATGGCTAAACAGCGTAAGAAAAGGAAGTAGAGTTTATATGATGTACAAATCATTATATCTCTCTTCATTCTTCAAAACGACATTTTTTTGGCCTTATTTAAGAGCTAAAGTGAAAAGACGCTATGTAGCTATGATCTAGTGTAGCAAGTCAGAGTTAGCTCGTTGATTCAACCTTGGAAAGCGTTGGAATTGGATCTCGAGGATCAGTATAGTGAATTTTGAATTTGAGAAACTAAAATGATAAAAGACGTGAATCTAAGAGACCACTATAAAAATTTAGTCTTGAAATTGGCTACTTCAAACTGTTCTATCTTCTATGTATGGTGGCTGGTTTGAGATGTGGACCAAAATGATCCGTTGGAAAGTTTAAGAATTTTAAAGAATCAGAGTTAATTTTCTAAATCTAATCAATGAAGTTAGTAATAATCATGAAGACGAGACTTGAAAGTTGCAAATTGTAACATCCACCATGAGACAATAATCATGAAGCTTTCTTTCAAAATTTTTGACGTGAAAATTTGAATTGTGTATTGTTTTTTCATGCATAGATTTAGGATTTACACATAACATAGATTAAACTACCAAAAATGCGCTCCAAGATTTTAGTCGTTAACAAAAATATTTTTGAAAAATAAAAAACGACAACAATATATTCAAAAATTAAAATGTGACAAATGTCTAAGTCAAGTGAATAGAAAGACGTACTCACTTCACATAAAAAATTTGTTACGTTTTTAAATCTTTTAAAAACATTTTGTCATTTCAATCTTTCAAAAATAATTTTATCAACTAAATTTTTTGGAGAACATTTGGTGTTCTACTCTATAGCACAGCTAATCTTTAGTGAAATGATTTGTTTTATGCACCATTGGATGAGATAAAAGTGGAGTTCACACTCAATAAAATGCAAAAGAGAAAGTATGAGAACCAATGAATTTAATGTATAATGTGTATAATAGGGATAAAATTAAAATTAACATCAAATGATAAATAAATAAGGATTTGCAACGGTTACGTAAATTTAAAAAACGGTCTCTTTTTTCCCCATCTGATGTGACTATCTTCTTGTTCAGTCTCTTCCTCTCTCACCGGTGTCGCGTCGCCACAGACACCAGCCGCCGTCGTTGCTCATAGTTCACGCCGACGTGCGCACCACGAATGCCCAGCAGTACCGTCGCGCAGTTTGCGTCGTTTCCGCAGTCTCGCATCACGCCAGTCGTACAACGCTTCCCCGCGCCGGCGGTTTCTGCCTCTCAATGTCGTCATTCGTGACATATAGGAGACACACAAATGTGTTGTTTTCATACGTCCATCACGCCTCGCAAGATCGTAAATGGAGATACTTCCTTTACACACATTGCGTCGCGCAGCCCAAGACTGCCATGATCGCCGCCTTCAACAACGTCACCTCCCCTACATAGGTATAGGTCCAAGATCAACATAGGATAACACAATAATAATTGTGCAAGCAATTAGTTTAGTCCATGATGCTCCCGTTTTTGTACATGCAAACTTAACCCACTTAAAAAATGCTCTGTCTTGCGCGGCGCCGGCCAACTTGAGTTTCTTGGATTTCGCTTCTTAGATTTAGCTTCCTTTACGTCTTCAAGGATCATGTTTGGTCGGACAAAGATGTCTCGTGTGGTCACTTGAGAGTCTTTGGATGCAAATCATTTGTTCATGTTCCAAAGGATGAGAGGTCCAAGTTGGATGTGAAGACAAGGCAGTGCATTTTTATTGGATATGGTCAAGATGAGTTTGGTTACAGGCTTTATGATCCAGTTGAAAAGAAGCTTGTAAGGAGTCATGATGTAGAGTTTATTGAAGACCAGACCATTGAGGACATTGATAAGGCAAATAAGAGTCAATCACAAGAGAACAGTGACTTGACTGATGTAGATCCAGTTCAGCTGCCTTCTTCGTCAGAACTAGCAGAGAATTAAGATCAGGAGCATATGCAGCAAAATGAGCCTTTGGTTCCTGATGACCAAGAGACGGGAGATCCGATTGATGCTCCAGTTAATGATGATGCTGATAATCAACCTGAGCTACCTGAAGATCCACCAGGTTTCCATCCTAGGAGGTCTACTAGAGGGCGACGACCTTCAACGAGGTATTCTTCTAATGAGTATGTGACATTTACTAATGGATTTGTGACCTTGACTGATGGGGGAGAACCAGAATGCTATGCGGAAGCTATGGAAGGCGACAACAATAAGAAATGGTTTAATGCAATGCAAGATGAAATGAAATCCTTGCATGATAATCAAATATTTGCGCTTGTGAAGTTGTCAAAATGAAAGAAAGCTTTGCAGAACATGTGGGTTTATAGGTTGAAGCATGAAGAAAATTCTCTGTGTCCAAGGTACAAGGCTAGATTGGTGGTCAAGGGTTACAGGCAGAAAAAAGGAGTTGACTATAATGAAATCTTTTCACCGGTTGTGAGAAGATCTTCTATTATGACTGTTTTGAGTTTGGCTGCAAGTCTTGATTTAGAGATAGAGTAGATGGATGTGAAAACTGCTTTCCTTCATGGTGATCTTAAGGATAAAATTCACATGGAACAACCTGAAGGTTTCATAATAAAAGGCAAAGAGGATTATGTTTGCAAACTGAAGAAGAGCTTGTATGGCTTGAAACAAGCTCCAAGACAATGGTACAAGAAGTTCGAGTCTGTTATGGCGGAACAAGGCTATAAGAAGACTACTTCTGATCATTGTGTATTTGTTAAACAATTTGCTAGTAATGATTTTATTATCCTTTTGATATATGTTGATGACATGCTTATTGTTGGTCAAAATGCTTCTAGAATTGATATGTTGAAGAAGCAACTTGCAATGCCATTTGCAATGAAGAATCTTGGGCCGGCAAAAGAGATTCTTGGCATAAGAATCGAGCGTGATAGAAAGAAAAAGAAACTTTGGTTGTCACAGGAGAAATACATAGAGACAATGTTGCACAGGTTTCAAATAGATAAAGCAAGGGCCGTTAGTACTCCTCTTGCTACACACTTCAAATTGAGTTGCAAGCAAAGTCCATCAAGTGATGAAGAGAAGAAAGACATGGAAAAAGTTCCATATGCATCAGCCGTGAGTAGTTTAATGTATGATATGGTGTGCACAAGACCGGATATAGCTCATGCTGTTGGTTGTGTTAGCCGTTTTGTTTCAAACCCAGGAAAAGAGCATTGGAATGCTGTAAAATGGATAATGAGATATCTTCATGGTACTTCTAACATGAAGTTGTGTTATGGAAGTGATAAGCCTATTCTAGTTGGTTACACTGACTCAAACATGGCAGGAGATATTGACTCTAGAAGGTCCATTTCAGACTTCTTGATCAACTTTGCGGGTGGAGCTGTGTCTTGGCAATCTAGATTGCAAAAATGTGTTGCTTTGTCTACTACCGAGGCTGAGTTTATTGCCATTACCGAAGCGTGCAAGGAGATACTTTGGATGAAGAAATTTTTGAAAAAACTCGGGTTTACTCAAGAGAGGTATGCGTTGTTTTGTGATAGTCAAAGTGCTATACATCTTGGTAAAAATTCTACTTTTCATTCTCAATCCAAACATATTGATGTGAGGTATCACTGGACACGTGATGTTTTGGATGTTGAGTTGTTGGAACTTGAAAAGGTTCATACCTGATGAGAATGGTTCTGATATGATGACCAAGGCATTACCAAGATAGAAGTTTGAAGTTTGTTGCTTAATCGTCGGATTGGCGGTTACCTCCACATAGTCGTGAAGGGGAGATTTGTTGGGTTTTTGGGCTCCCTTCCTATGTGGAGAAAAAGCCAAAATATTAGTATCCAAATCCATGAATAGTTGAAGTGGTTGAGAGAGAGAGAAGTCATTTTGAAAGGAGAACACCAAACACTATAGAGAAGAGAAGAGAGAAAGTCATTTTCGCACATATACAAAGCTATCTTCATAAATTTATCGCTGCAAGTTCGTTAACCGTTGAATCGAGCTCAAATTTGGACAACATATTCTACACATCTGGTTCTTTGTTTTTACCGTTCAGATCTTCGATTCAATGTCTGTAGCTGGAGATATTGGCCATGCACAGCAGTTCTGTTTTTGTGGTATTTTCATCTTCTTGTTCTTGTTTTGTAAGCTTTGAAACTTAGGTTGTTTAGCTTGTTGTATGCACGTTTTGTGCAGTAATTTGTGACTCTCTTGTACCTTTTTTTCAATTATAGTAAAGCTATTTCCTGATCTTGATTGCTCGTGATTTTTACTTCTCTCATTGAGGAGGTTTTTCACATTAAAAATCTTGGTGTATTAGCTTGTTTTTAATTTCTGGTTTATGTGATTTTTCCACTGCTATTGAGTATTATTGTGCTAGTGTTAATACTTGTTGTGAGTGGATATTGTTGCTCCTCTAATTCAGGAAAGTAAGAATGATGTGTTTTATTCCTATCAATTTTCTCTTATGATTAACCCTCCGCCAGAACTCACTCCTCTTCTTCTTGCTGACTCGAAGGGTGTTCTTTATTCTAGAGCTTAGTTGTACAAGGTTATAAAATTCTTGAGCTTTTTTTATTCTTTAAATTACGCATGGTTGATGTACTCTTTTTTCTTTATTGAATTTTTTCCCAAGGGGTTTGGCTCATGGGGTTTCTTAGGGAGGCATAACCTGTATAGGCGGAGTATCATATAGTCTAATACCAATGTCAGTGAAACAATGTACTGTACAGATGTATCATATTCAACTTCAATGAAATTATAAAATTTCTGGTAAAAAAGATTAAATTTTATATTAATTATTGATAATTGTTAAATTATGTTCATACACACCAATATAATATTTATTGATATATCGATGAAATCATACACATAAATGTATAGATCATATATTAATTTGGGAACCACTTAGATAAAGATGTCAAAAACGTCTTTTTTTAAAGATATTTTTTAAAAATTAAAATTTAATACATATAATCAATTAAATTGTATTATTTTTATTAAAATTAGAATTTAGAATTTTTAAAATTAATATATATAATAAGAGTATTTTAGTCATTTTATATAATAGGAGTATTGTAGTCATTTTTTTATAAAAAATAATATTAATTTAGACGGATTCAAAATTTGATTCACTATTTTTCGGTCAAATTAATTTATCTGACATAATTTTGACAAAAATAACATAATTTAAGTGATTATATGTGTTAAATTTTAATTTAGATGTTTTCTGCGTGTTTAAGGGAGCATCTCCCTATTAATTTTAAACAAGACAATGCTCGATGCCTAGATCATATATTACTTTGAAGAAGCAGAAGGAAAAACCTTGCTGCTGCTATAGGTATGGATCGGAAGTCATTACTAAATGAGAGCTCAGTTCCTGGAAATTTCAGCGCTGTAAGGCAAAATTGAATTTGAAACAGATGATGATGTTGTGTATGTGCTTCTCAGGAATATGCATTGTGCAACAAAAAAAAAAAGATGTGGAAGAAGGGTCAGCTATAAAAAACTAAAAAAGTTGACTAGAAAAAAGAGGGTCAGAAAAGGCCTTAGTTATAGTTGGGTTGTGAATCGTGATTTGTGATTTGTGAATTTTGTCCTGAGTTTGAAATTTTCTGAATGGTGACAAGTGCATAACAAGATTCTATAGTTCTTTTTTCAAAAGGTTTCTTTCATAGAAATACATAGAAATCATAACAACCAAAAGAAGCAACACAACATTTGGCATTACAAACCCTGCTTACAAATATTGGCATGATAACCATTACTCACAGTAATCATAGTGGATATAAAAAATGTTATTCGCACACCAAAATCAGTCACTAAAATCAGCCACCAATATATTTGTGTATAAATAAATACATGTGTGGTTTAATTTATTTTTATGTGTATTTATATTTCAACATGTATTTTACACTTTGCTTGATTTTGATGTACACGTAGCATAGTCGAGTTGATATTTATCTAAGACACACATTATATATGAATTGTTCAAGTTCTTAGCGCGAATCACCACGTGTAGGTACTTCACGTTGTAGTAAATTCTTAAACCAAAGAGCTGACTGTTTTGGATGTCTTTTCAGGCCATTTTTGTAATCAGTAAAGTAGATTCCAAACCTCATAGTGTAGCCAGCATCCCATTCAAAGTTGTCAATAAATGACCATGCAAAATATCCTTTTACATTTACACCTTCCCTGAAATATGCAAAACCAACAAAATTAGGAGCACACTAAACATGTTTACAATTCAGTCAGCAAAAATAGTTTATCTGATATGATAGCACATACTTGATTGCAGTTTGAATATATTGTAGGTGACTATAATAGTAATCAATTCTTGTTTCGTCTGCAAGGGCTTCCTCAAGTGCAAGTGTTGGATCATCGAGTTCATCTATGCCTGCATAATTAACACATTGTTTCCATAAACATAAGGAAACAAATACTGTGTTAAAACTAAATGTGAACCAATAAAGAATCTTTTATTTTTTTTGTGTATATTACCATTTTCAGTGATGTAGATCCACGGATTGTTGTAATTCGATTTGAAATAGAACAAAAGGTCACGAATTCCTTTTGGATAAACTGACAACCAGTCTGAAGCACCCTGCAAATGTAGAGGCTAAGGTAACTGAATTTGAAGAATTGATATGCTGCTGCAAATCCATATATTACCTTTGGACCAATAGGTATTCCATCACACTCATCTGTCACATTAAAATGCATCTTGCATCAATAAACTAGAAAATAAAATATCTTGGATTCAGTGAGTGAGAGTTTTATTTTTCCTTAAAATCAAACTGATTAGAATTAATATATGTGCTAGAGAGAACAACAGCATCATTCTATCATTAACCTAAGATATGATAATTTTTCATTATGTATTAAAATTTATCTCATTAGTACTATCCACACAAACATGTTCTTACTTGTAAGAGTAACTAGAGAATCTGTAAGATAGCTAGGCTTGGCTTTACTTAGTTCTGGTGCATCAGCAGCATAATAGGAGGTGTAGTAGTTTAATCCAATAAAATCAAAGGACCCTCTTAAAATCCCTGATTGATATGAAGAGAACTTTGGCATCCTATTTCCCACCAGAAGCCGCATGGAACTTGGGTAGTCTCCTTTTGTTATTGGCTCCATAAACCTGAAATTTCATTAGTTGAATCAGCTCTCATGTGACAGTGAATTCATATGACAAAATAAGCTACAGCAGCATACAGTTGACAGTGAATTCAAATGACAAAAATTCTTGTGTTCTTGCTTTTATTCTAATTCACTAACTATATGTCATGTTAGTCTTCATTTTCTTCGTCACCTAATTTTATATTACATCTTTATTTTTTTTAACCATGAAGTTCATCGGACGTTTAACCAACAGATTAGAGCAAGAAGCATATAAGAATTTCTCAGTGGCAAGATCCTGTAGTAAAATTCACAAATGAGTCCTTTTTTTTCTCTCTCATTAAGAATTTATACCATCCAACCATGAAATCAAGGGCTCTCTGTGCAGCATGATGATCCAATTCTGTATCATGTAATGGCACCATCCAGAAACAAAACAGTGCTATCCCTATTAAGCCCTTCTGAGATGCCTATGTACACAAAGGAAAGTAAGGTTTTGCTTCCAATATTACTCTAAACTAGTTCATAGAGATCCATTCATTTTGTCAATTGAAAGTTTCTTATAAAAATGTGTAACAAAACCTGATACTTAGTCTTATAGATGTTAACAGCAGCTGCATGAGCTAGTAGCAGATGGTGTGCCACCATATAGGGCTCAGTGCCTGAATCTCCACCGGTGCAGCTAAGGTTCTGCCAGGCTGAACATCTTCCTGGTGCATACTTTCCTGTTGCATAGCCATGATAGCTGAAGGTCCACGGCTCGTTGATCGTAATCCAATGCTTCACTCTATCACCAAACTGCTTAAAGCAAACCTCAGCATAGTCCTGGAAGTCATTCCTACAGTAAAGAGGGAGATTTTCGGTATTTTTTGTTTCCAAAATTTTGTAAAGAAAATGCAGAAAACATGAGATGAAACAATCCTAAAAACAGAAAATGAAAATACAAACCAAACATACTTAATGTTCAAGACATGTTGACTAATACTTTGACTAGTTAGGAATTAGGAGATGTAAATTACACTATCTCAGGGCTTAAAAAGCCTCCATATTCATCTTCTAAAGCCTGAGGAAGGTCCCAATGAAAAATTGTCACAAAGGGTTGAATATCTGCATTGAGTTACCAACAAAGAAAGACATTATGCTTAAATTACTCCTAAGAGAAACAAAAACCAATTACTAATATCTTAGCTTTGCAACATATTTGATTAATGATGATGACCTTTGGCTAGCAGCTCATTGATGAGGTTATTATAATAATTTACTCCTTCCTTGTTAACACCTCCATTAAGCCTTCCCTCTGAAATTAGCCAATGCATCACATTTAGTTAGCTTTGATAACAAATTTAACAGAGTGCAAAATTGGAAGTTTCTCTAGTGTCATGTTTCTTACTTGGGAGTATTCTGGACCAAGAGATTGAGAATCTATAAGCATCCATGTTCATATCCTTCATGGCCTCAACATCTTCCTGCATAATCAATACTTTCTTCAGAAGAATCACAATTATGCTTGCTTAATATCTCTGTTCTTCAGTTATTACAGTGTAATAATGTTTGTGTTACAGCACCTTATAATGATGATATTCATCAGCAGCTACATCTCCATTACTTCCGTCTTGTATCTTACCTGTCATGAATCAAGCATAATGTAGTAATTTATAAGGGTTAACCACCAAAAACACCCCGAATTATTCAAACAGGACAAAAATGCACTTGAATTTTACTATCAACAAAAATGTTTTTAAATAATTTAAAAACGCGACAAAAATGTCCAACAGTAAATATATATTTTCAAAAAATGTCTTAGAGATTGAATTTTGATAAGATATTTTGTAAGAATAATTAAAAAAATGAGATATTATTATTTTTAAAATTTGGTAATTTTTCTAAGAATATATTTTTTGTGATTTTTTAAAAGTATTATTAGTTATTAACAAAAAATTACAAAAAATATATACTTAATGAAAAATCACTAAATTTTAAGAATAATAATATCTTATTTTTTTAATCATTCTTGCAAAATATTGTATCAAAATTCAATCTCTAATGTATTTCTTGAAATACATATTTAATGTTAGATAATCTTGCAAAAAAACTAACATTAAACATGTATTTCAGTATTTCTCAAAAAATACATTAGAGATTGAATGTTGATGCGATTTTTTGCAAGCATGATTAGAAAAATGAGATATTATTATTCTTAAAATTTAGTAATTTTTCGCTTAGTATATATTGTTTTGTGATTTTTTAAAAGTATTATTGGTTGTTAACAAAAAAATTATAAAAATAATATATACTTAACAAAAAATCACAAAATTTTAAGTATAATAATATCTTATTTTTATAATCATGCTTGTAAAAAATTGCATCAAAATTCAATCTCTAAGGTATTTTTTTTAAAATATATATTTATTGTTGGGTATTTTTGTTGTGTTTTGAAATTATTTAAAGACATTTTTGTCGATAGTAAAATTCAAGTGTATTTTTGTCGGCATTTAAATAATTTGGGGGCATTTTTTGTAGTTAACTCTGATTTATAATTTACCATATGAAAAATGAAATTCATAACACCCCAAATTTAATTTACCTTTTCATATAAAGAAAAAATAAAACACTTTTTTAATTTAATTTTTCCACAATTTTTAGAAAACAATTTTTCCTTTTGAACTTTTAAAGTAGAAAATGGAACTCATAATTAGGGGTGAAAAAAGATTAAGCAGCCTGCTAGGAGCTTGCAGTTTGGTTTGTGTTTAATCTGACCTGTTATAAAATAGTCATAAACTTAAATTTTTATAAAATCTTTAATATGTTAACAGGTTAGGTTCAGATTTACTAATTGGTCTTATTGGCCTGTCAGGCCTGCTTGAACCTCTTAAAAC
>NC_029791.2:54347275-54348403 GCF_000816755.2 Arachis ipaensis
CTCCTAATCTTTATTTGCATAACCTCTCTTCAATTCAGAGATCCCTAAGGCTGTCCATACTCCATCCAACCTCTCTGCAGCCACCCCCTCGTCCCCCTTCTCACCGCATCGTCACACCTCACCGTGCCATCACCCTTACCGCGTCGTAATTTCTTTTTGCGGCGTCCCTTTTCGTAACTCTGCCGTCGTGTCCATTCTCCTCTCTGTTTCCGCGTCTCCCATCTAGTCTACTACTTTGTCCTTTGGCTCGTCGTTGTGTCCCCATTGCGTTATTTCGAAAGAAGTCACCATTGTGTCATTTAGACTTTTTTGTATAAAATCTTGCAATTTTTGTATAAGATAGATACTTGTAACTCTATTCATATGAAAATTAATAATTAATTAGAACTATTATGTACATGGGAAATGGGGGTCCCGCGGAAAATGGGACCCGTGGGGAATGGGGATGGGGAGCAAATCTGAGGGCGGGGATGGAGAGTAGGGAGGCATCCCCCGCCCCGCCCTGCCCCATTGACATCCCTAGTTTTTTTTTTTGACACAGTACTTTTTTTTATTTTTTTATTTTTTACCCAAGTTAGGAGACTCGAATTCGCAACCTCTTAATTGAGTATGGAGAGACTATGCCATTTAAGCTATAACTCATTGGCATATTTTAAATGCTTTAAAAGTTCAAAAATTTTTATAAATAATATTTTTATTTTTATAAAAAAAAGTTATCCGACCTTTTAACAGGCTTCACACCATGTCAAATTTAATACTTTAAAAAGAATCTATAACAGACTACAAACTCAAGCTAATTAATTACATAACAGACTAAGTTGGTTAAAAAACAAAACTTGACCTGACCTATTTCCACTCTTACTCATAATCGAGACCACTGTTATCACTTATCAAGTGCTAAATAAATTACTTCCTTTCCCAAGTTGTCTCGATTTCGAGCAAATCATAACTCCAAAATTATGGAGAAAAATAGATTAAGACCGGCGCGTCAATAGATTCAAACTCAAACTATTTTAAAAGTTTAAATTTGTTAATAAATCATGCTCAAGTTTACAAATGTATCCAACTAGGCTATAAACATATTAAGTTATAAATAAATATAGAAATATATTTTTCGTAATAAAAGTT
>NC_029791.2:54349028-54362527 GCF_000816755.2 Arachis ipaensis
ATTCCTATAAATAGTTTTTTTACCAAAATAAGAAAAATAATTTTTCTAATATTTCTTTTTCAAAACAGAAAATATAAAGACTCTTCACCCTAAACAAAATAATAATTTTTGTCTCCCTAACAAAAAGACCTGAACTTAGAAGACTGAACTCAAAGAAATAGATTAAAACTTAGAAACCTGGATATTTATGAGTGAAAGTATCCCATATACTTGGTTCTCTGCCACCTTCATCTGCTGCACCTTCCACCTGAAAATTTGCATAAAAAGACAGCTTAATTCATAGTTCATGGCAACATGATACAATTATTATGGGAAAAGAGAATACCTGGTAAGAAGAAGCTGCTGCCCCGAAAATGAAACCATGTGGAAAAGCTGAACGGTTGAGATATGCATTAGTAATATCGCTGTTGAATATGGCTGCAACTTCATTGAGTGTAAAAGTAAGAAACAGTGTAACACTTAAGAAATGATGAACACTGAAGAATGCCATAGTGACCGATCTGTTTTGACACACGTAGCTTGTTGAGGCCGTTATATAAAGTAAGTTTGACGCACGTGCTTTAATTCCAATTACACTTTAAGTATCTACAGGTCCCAACCACTTAGATCTTTTTATTAGTGTGTGACTGTGTGGGATATTTTTTTCTGATATTTGAGATAGAAATAATGTCGGCAAGTCTTTGTCAACTTCAACTCCTTCCAAGTGCTTAAGGACTCGCTCAAAATCTCAAACAGTTAGACTTTCTAAGTGCTTGTGTTTTTTGCTATTTTTTTGTCTGTTTTTTTAGAGAGAAGAATGTTTGAACGCATTAGAATTTATTGTTTTTAGTCAAGAGACTGAAAATATATTATTAAATTATTGAGGAGTGCTACACATATAAGTTATTTTTGTTTACAAGTCTTATAAGTTGGGCCTAACACATGCGTTACAGAAGAAGAAGTAAAAGAAGAAGAAGAAGAAGCAGAAGAAGAAGAAGAAGCGTGAATATAAATGACTTGTATGATTTGTATAGAAAAGCGTTTTCTCTTTAATTTGCCTTTGATCTCCTTCTGTTTTTTTTTATTTTTACGGTTTCTGAAATCAAGTTTTGAAATTGTTTTGAAGATGATGAAACTTCAGAAATACACTCGAACGATTACAAAAATATACCCAAACGATTATAGAAATACATCCAAAGGATTACAGAAATACATCCAAACAGTTACAGAAATAAACCAAACGATTACAGAAATAACCCAAACGATTACAGAAATATACTCAAAGGATTTAAGAAATACACCCAAAGGATTTAAGAATTACACCCAATATAGGGAGAGACAGTATATTTCTTCTTGAAATCAATACACCCAAAGAATTACAAAAATACACCCAAAGAATTTAAGAAATACACCCAAAATTCGTTGAAGTACACCTTATGCATAATTCAGAACTCTTTCTCTTTTTCCTCCTCATCTTCTGCTGCTGCTTCTTTTTCTTCAAAAACGATTTCAGAGCTTGATGTCAAAAAATAATGGAAACCGAGAATAACGAAGAAAGAAAATAAAGAGAAAAACACGTAAATAAAGAAGAAGAACAGGAAGAGGAAGAAGAACGTGTAGCAAAAAGAAGAAGGAGAAAGAGAAGGCAAGAAACGTACCTTGAATAATGTTTCTTAGTTTTTTCTGGTGATTTTGATGAAGGAAAAAGAGAAAACGAAAAGAGGAGAAGAAATTTCAATAAAAAAAAGAGGGAGGAAGAGAAGAAGAAGAAGAGGCACACAAAAAAAAACGTAAAACGGCGTGTTTATAAATGACTTGTATGACTTGTATGGAAAATCATTTGTATGTGGAGAATTACTCATGCTATATATACAAGTTTTTTTGGTATACAAGTCATATAAATCACTTACATAATGTGCGTAAAATCACGTTTCTTTTAGTATCCCACGTTCTTTCTCTTCATCCTCTTCCTTCTTCTTCTCCTTCATCTTTGTGTTTTTCTTTTTTTTTTTTTCACGTGTTTCATCTTCATCGTTGTTTTTTTATTATTGTTGTTGTTGTTGCATTTTTTTCTCCTCCTTTTTCGATTGATTTTGTAGTATTATGAATTTTTTTTCTTTATTTGATTTTTCTTCCCAAAAAAAAATTATGAGAATATGAAATAAGAAGATGAAGAAGAAGCAGCAGAAGATGAAAAAGAGGAAGAGTTTTAAATTATGTAGAACTTATCAGCACACATACACTGAAAATTCTTAAACAATACACTCGAATATCTTCGTGTTACACCCAAATATCTGTGTTACACTCAAATTTGCTGCAAATACAGGAAAATATTTCCTCTAATGCTGCATTTTTTTTCTTTCTTTTTTTCCTTATTTCTTTCTTTCTTTTAGTTGAATAAATATAAGTTTATCCTCTTTCAAATAATTTTGCAGCATTATGTGTTTCTTCTCTTTTGTTTGACTTTTTTGTTTTTATTCTTGTTAAGAGAGTAAAATAAGAAGAAACTTGAGAAGGTAAAAGAAAAAGAAAAAGATGAATAAGAAAAAAAGAAGAATAAGATGATGATGATGAAAAAAAGAAGAAGAAGAAGTAACAGAAGATGAGGATGTGGAAGAAGAAGAGTTTTGAATTACGCAGAACTTATCAGCACACATACACCGAAAATTCTTAAACAATACACTCGAATATTTTCGTGTTACACCCAAATATCTTCGTGTTACACCCAAATTTACTGTAAATACAAAAAAATATTTCCTCTAATGCTGCACTTTTTTTCTTCTTCTTCTTTTTCTTATTTCTTTCTTTATTTTAGTTGAATGAATGTAAGTTCATCCTCTTCCAAATAATTTTATACCATTATGTATTTCTTCTTTTTTTTTTAATTCTTGTTAAATGAGTAAAATAAGAGAAAACTTGAGAAGATAAAACAAGAAAAAAAAATGAATAAGAAAAAAAAAGATGATGATGATAATGATGATGATGATGATGATGAAAAAAAAGAAGAAGTAGCAAAAGATGAGGAGGAGAGAGAAGAGTTTTGAATTATACAGAACTTATCAGCACATATACACCGAAAATTCTTAAACAATACGCTCAAATATCTTCGTTTTACACCCAAATATCTTCGTGTTACACCCAAATTTGCTGCAAATATAGAAAAATGTTTCCTCTAATGCAGAACTTTTACATTACATTCAATTCGAACCATCAATGATGAAACATTATTCACCTACAGAATCATAAACTACTAACGAACAAATTAACTAGAATTGAAGCATACTTCAGCCACTTGATTGGATTCAAAATAATAATCAATTTCGTTCTAGTTCAATTGACAATCTGAACTTGAATTATTCATTATTTTTAACAACGAGATAACTGATGATAGAGGAGAAGGAGGAAAAGGAAGGAGAAAAAAGAAGGAGGAGAAGAAATTCCAATGAAAAAAGAAAGAGGAAGAGGAAGCGAAGGAGAAGGTGGTGTTGGTGATGACGATAACGAAAGAGAAAAATAATGAAAAAGAAGAACGTGTAGTAGTGGCACGAAGAAGAACGTCCACACCTAAATACAAATGAGTAATAAAAACCTGTATAAAAAATTACTAATATGCAAACTGTATAGTTTTTGTCCCTTAGTTTACAAAAAGGGTAAGGAAAAGATAAAGTAATTAAAATCTTTTGTTGTTTTTCTTTTTTTTTTTTTTTTTCTCTTTTTTTTTTAAAGCTGAAAAATAAACATAACTTATCAATGCATGTTTGGATTACAGTTTGCAAATGGGAGTTTGCATAAAATTGATTTTGCAAAATTGATTTTGATGATAAGTAAGTTTGGGTTAACGTGATTTATGTTTGACAATCTCTATATCAAAATTAATATAGTAGTTTCTTGAAGTTAAGATGCTCTTACTGCTTTTTTTTTGTGACTGAAATAAATTAAACAAACAAAAACAAAACAAACAAAATAAGGAACTGCCTAAATAGAGGGATAGTCCCGTTCAAGACTACTCTTAAACTCCTCCCAAGGTGAAAGAAGCTCCACATGCGAAAGTTGTAACTTCATCGCCATCTTTGTCATAGTATCTGCCACCCTGTTTGCATCTCTCATAATCAAACGAAAGTCAACCCGTCAATTCCAATGCATGATATCTCTTATTTTGAGCACCAGTGGATCAATAAACCCAAAATCATCTTGAGTAACAAGATTAAATGCTTCCACACAATCTGTCTCACAAATAACATCTCATTGACTTACTGCTTTAAAGATCTATGAGAATAATCGTCACATATTTTTTTAAAAGTTTAATTTTGACACACTGTTAATATAAAAACGTTTTATACAATTGTTTAATCATATCTATTCATTTGGATAACTATTCACATAATTAATGTAAAAAATAATTATCTTTATTAGTGTGACGACATGTTAAACGACATGTAAAAATTAAATTAAATTTATTTTTTAATTTCTAAAGTTTGTAGAATATTAGGAGTAGATTTTATGTTCTTCGGTCGACTAAACTAACAAAAAAAATATAGCCCATATATACATGCTAATGAAAATGTTAACTTGTCAACTAGTTGAAACTATCAAACTTTGATGGCAATATAGCATTTTTTTCAAATGAGTCTTTGGGATTTTGGGACAGCATTGAACCAACACTCGAACAAACAACACCATTGACCCGTTCACCATGTTTCTCGGTTCATGGTCCTTGGCCTCTTGACCTTATTTTGTTTATGCATCATGTTAGAAACAAGAGACTGAATCGGAGGAAGGATTTGTATATTATTGAATGTGATCAAGTTGTCTATTCAAGTTGTGTGGAATGATATAATATAGAAGGGTATTTATAGGGACTAAGAGAATCCTAATAATAAAGACGTAATATTTTATAATAAATATTCAGATATGCTAAATAATGCTAATTGATCCTAATTGATTCTAATTATATTCTAACATCTCCTCAAACTCAAGTGAAACATATTTAAAACAACGAAATAAAGAGAAAAAAAACTGCATAAATTGATAAAACGGATGCAGACGGAACTGCCGGAAGGAAGCGCAGACGGAACTGCCGCTTGTCTGAAGGAAGGGCAGACGGAACTGGCAGAAAAAAACGCAGACGGAACTGCCACGAGAGAACACAGACGGAACTGTCACGAGAGAACGTAGAGAGAGCGAAAACTTTATGATTTATTCATGAGAATAGGTAAGCAGCGGATGACAATGATGTTTGATCATTCAACTCAAAAAAATACAAGACAGAAAATAAGTTAGTCGATGAGGTGAAAAAGCATCAAAAGAATGACAAAAGGGAGAAAAAAATGCAAAAAAGTATGGTGATTTCACCACAAGGAAAACAACCTATCCTCTTCGAGGAGGATACCATGGCTCTGATACCATGTTAGAAACAAGAAACTGAACTGGAGGAAGGATTTGTATATTATTGAGTGTGATCAAGTTGTCTATTCAAGTTGTGTGGAATGATACAATATAGAAGGGTATTTATAGGGACTAAGAGAATCCTAATAATAAAGACGTAACTTATAATAAATATTCAGATATGCTAAATAATGCTAATCGATCCTAATTGATCCTAATTATATTCTAACATATCATAAGAACATCACTTTTGTTCACGGTTTCACTGGCAATCTCTACAAAGCTCTCTGTGACAAAGGAATCCACACCTATGCTTCTCAAGGCAATTCACAAGTCCAAGATTGCCATCATTGTACTCTCTCCTAACTATGCTGCTTCTTCTTTTTGCTTAGAGGAGCTGGTCCATATATCCTTCACTGCATCAAGGGAAACAGTCGCTTGGTTTTGCCGGTTTTCTATGAGGTGGATCCTTCTGATGTACGTCATCTAAAAGCAGTTTTGGAGAGGCAATAGCTAAGCATGAGAACAGATACAAAGATGACATGAACAAGAAGGTGGACAAATGGAAAGAGGCTCTGCATCAAGTGGCTAATTTTTCAGGCTATCATTTCAAATACAGGTACCTCACCTTCTTAAATTTGTTTCAAATTGAAATGAGTGCCAGAACTTAGACATTTTTGTGTGTATGCAACCACATGTATATTAACTAGTCTAGATTGGGCAGGGAAGGATATGAACACAAGTTTATCGGAAATATTGTGGAAAACATCTCAAAAAGGATTAGACGACATGCAGCTTTGCCTGTTGCTGATCATCCAGTTGGATTGGAGTCCCCAGTGTTAGCGGTAGCTTCACAAGCATTGCTACATGGCCAGTAAATATCATCATTTTTTGTCAACACTTAGCCAACAATAATTTGTATCCATATTTATAGATATTTTGCATACAAAAAGTATATAATTTACACTTATATTTATTAAAGTTTTGCACATATAAATTAATATATTTTGCAATATAATTTGCACCCACATTTCTCAGAATTTGCACACATAAATTAATAAAATGATAATTTAGTGTTTGTGCTGCCCAAATGATGGCAAAAAATAGTAAAAGTTACTGGCCTTCAAGAGTTTCTAGTAGCTTCACTTCTAGATGTTGAATCTAATGCTGCGATTCACATGGTTGGTATTCATGGAATTGGTGGAATAGAAAAAGCAACACTTGTTCTTGCCGTCTATAACTTGATTGCGATGCTGACAATTTTGAAGGCATGTGCTTTTCTTGAAACTGTGAGAGAAAATTAAAATAAATATGGTTTAATACATCTTCTTTGTAAGAAGGAAAGAGCCTACATAGTAGGTGTTAAAGAAGGAATTTCAGAGGTACAACATAGACTCTGCCAAAAGAAAGTTCTTTTAGTTTTAGATGATATTGATGATCCTGAACAGTTGAGCAATTGCTGAAAAACCTGATTGGTTTGGTCGTGGTACACAAGACAAATATTTACCGACACTTCATGGCATTGAAATGACATATGAGATACAAGGTTTGAATGAAAAAGAGTCCTTAAATTTGCTTAATTGGAAAGCTTTTAAAACAAATATTGTTAACTCAAGGTACACAAATATTTTAACCCGTGCAGTAACTTATGCTTTTGGACTTCCATTGGCTTTGGAGGTAATAGGTTCTAACTTGTTTGAAAAAAATTTAGAAAAGTGGGAATCTGCATTGGATCACTATAAAAAAATTCTTGATAATAAAATACGCAAGATACTTTAGATAAGCTTTGATGTTTTGGGAAAAGAAGAGCAGAATGTTTTTCTAGATATTGCTTATTGTTTTAAAGGATATACATTAATGAAAGTTACAAATATACTTCAAGTTTATTATAGGAGGTGTATAAAATATCATATTGGAGTGTTAGTTGAAAATTCTCTCATAAAGATCAATTGGTGTGATAATAGAGTGACAATGCATGATTTTTACAAAGGACATGAGCAAAGAAATTGTTCTAGAAAAGTCACCAGAAATACCTGAAAAGCGTGATAGATTATGGTTTTGTGAAGACATAGTAAAAGTTTTAGGAAACAATTAAGTAAGTAATAAATTTAATTTCTCTACGTAAGTTTGTTAAAGATTTTATTTGCACACGTGTTTTAATTAATTTATATTTTTATTCTATCTTAAAAGGGACTAGTGCCATTAAAATCATGTATCTAGAATTTTCTTTATTTAACAGGGAAGTGAAATGGGATGGAAAGACCTTCAAAGAGATGCAAAATCTCAAAAAACTTATCATAAAAAAGGTTAATTTTATTACACTTCCAATTATCTTTCAAACAGTTTAAGAATATTGGAATGGTGGAGATATCCTTCAAAGTATTTTTCATATGATTTTCAACCAAAAGATCTCTTCATACTCAAGTTACCTGAGTACCACCATATGTCTCTCAAGTTGAATAGGTTATCCAAGACAAATGTACTAAATTCATTTTTATGATATTGCATGTTATTAAATTTGAGGTTCATTTGATTGACTCTTCTTTTTTTGTTTTCAGAAGTTTGTGAGCATAAAACTAAAAGTATTAAATTTCGATTACAGTAATTTTTTGAAAGAGATATTTGATGTGGCTAATTTTCAAACTTTACAAGAATTTTTTTTTAAAGATGGTGAGAATTTAGTCACGGTTCACAGTTCAGTTAATTTATTAAATAAATTGAATGCGGAAGATTGCAACAAGCTACAAAGCTTTTCACTTGCTATCAAATTTCCCTTACTGGAAAAATTCTTTCTATTTGGTTGTTCAAGCCTTAAATGGAAAATTCTTTCTATCTAAAAAAATTCTTACCGGAAAACTTTTCAGAAATTTCAGAAGTAACGAAAAATCTTAAATGGCTTTATTTGGAGGGCATTGGCATAAAAGATTTATCATGTTCATTTCGTAATCTTTCTGGATTGTTGCTTTTGGAAATGAGGAAAAATGAAATGTGTAATAGGGTTGTACATGATTTAGTTAATCCAAAATCCAAACTTGTTTTTTGGTTAACCAAAAATTTAATTTTAGTTAATCAACCAAATTGATTTTATATGATAAAACTGGTTAATAACCACATTATTCTTGTACCACATTACATTTTGAAAACGGATGGAATCATGGGGAGTTTTCTTATGATGCAAGACAACGTCACAAGTCCTACTACAAAAAGGTTCCAAGTGAATCAATTGCAAAAGAGACTAGAATGCACGGATTCAAGCAAAAGAGTAGTTTCATGCATGATATTCATTCACTGATCCTTACTGAATGACAGGACTAATTATAATGATGATCATGCTCTCAATGATATTGCCTAACCATAAGAAACATCCCTTGCTCCTTGAATCATGTATGGGTTTGTGGACATTGCTGTTTCTAACACTTCTGACTAAGTAAGAATGCATTGCTGTTTACTTCATTCAATGTGTGAAATGAAAGTATTAGGTCAAGGAATAGAGATGACTATTCATTCAATATGGTGCTGAATTTGTACAGAATAGTTGAACAATTCTGTGTGCTGAACCTCCTAAGCTTCTTTGTAAATAGTTGAAGTTGTGGACAGCCAGAAATTTCAAGTAACTGAAGATTTGGCAACATATCAATGTTTATAGGAAGTTCCTTTAGATTTGAGCAACATTTCAACACTAAAACCTCAAGGCTACTGAAATTGAATATACAAGGCAATTCTTATATTGCGGTCTCTTCCACCTTAAGAATTCTCAAATTTTCCATTTCTCCCAACAATTCTGGAAACTTCTCAAGTTGACAACAACCGTTAAGAGCAATGCATCCTAAAGATGGCAACTTTAGGACACTAGGTAAGTTCTTCAGCTCAGTGCACCTTTCAACACCTAAATAAACAAGTTTATCAAGTGATCCAATAGATTCATGAATATCAACCAAACTTTCCTATTAGGACTTCTCTTGTATTTATCCAACGCAGATTCCCATTGGTGAATGCTTCGACCACACATATCAGAGCCTAATTCTGGCTTGTATTTTCTGACATTCGCAAGAAAACTCACATATCAAAATTGATTACATAGTGTGTTATAAACAGCTTTTGCAATAGTTGTTTTACCAATTCCACCAATGCCATAAATTCCAACCATTCTAACATCATCAGATCCAGGTTCTAACAGTGAGTATACTTCTGATACACGAGCTTGGAGTCCAACAGGGTGTCTAGCTACATTTAGCGGAATGCGATTCAACTTTTGGGATACTTCATCCACTACTTTAGCTATATGTGTATGATTTGATCAATGTATCAATAAATATTATATTGGTGTGTATGAACGTAATTTAACAATTATCAATAGTTAATATAGAATTCAATAATTTTTTCAGAAATTTTGTAATTTCATTGAAATTGAATATGATGCATCTAAATAGTACATTGTTCCATTGAAATTGGTATAGACTATATGGATACTCGGCTTATGCAGATCATACCTCCTTAAAAAATCCCTATAGACTAAATCCAATAGAGAAAAAAGAGTATCAACCATGGATAATTATTCAAGGAATAATAAAAAATAACTCAACAATTTTTATAACTAAACTCTAGAATAAAGAACACCCTTGAAGTTGGCAAGAAGAAGAAGAGTGAGTTCCGGCGGAGGGCTGATCATAACCAAAAACGTAGAATTTGAAGAAGAACCGATCTTTGCCAAAAAATCAGCACATGAATTTCCTTCCCTCATGATATGATAGATAGTGACGTCCCAGTCAAGAAGCATGAACTGATGAATTTCTTCAACAATGTGTGCGAGTTCTGGAAAGTCTTCGGCATTATCATGAATAATCTTCAGAGCCACCATGCAATCACTTTCACATTCCACCTTTCTGTACCCAGATTGCCATGGCAACCACAAACCATGCCGGATAGCTATTAGTTCCGCTTCAGCAAAGCCAATATAGCTGACAAATCCGGCGATACAGTTGCCATCTTGATCTCTAAGCAAGCCGCCACATCTGCTCTTCCTGGATTTCCTCTTGAACTTCCATCCACATTGAATTTGATGGCCCCTTCCGACAGTGAAACCCAACTAACTACTGAACTAGCATCCTTTGCCTACAATTACAAACACAGTAAAACGTCAAACTAAACATAACCAAAAGAAAATTTTAGAAATAATTCACTGAATATTTTATAAAAGAACATAGTTCTCCAACATACTCAATCAAATTTAAAATCACACGTTAACATAACCAGATATATGGAATATTCAAAGTGCTATTATAATCTTGCAATGAGGGACAACCTTATCGTGTGAGCAGACGACAAAAGCTAAACTGAGGTGATAGAACTTGATGAAGAGTGTGAACCACAGAGAAGAAGAGAAAGGTTGAATTAGTGAATGAATGTAGTTGAATTGATTGAACTGAATCTCGTTTACATTCTGCACACTTAATGCTATATATACTACTATATGTTGCAGATGTCAAAAGAGACAATATATCTAACTTTAACAGAATCTTTACTTGTCTAACTAACTTTTTATCCTTAAGTTTATTATGGGGAATGCGTGGGAATTTTGCACTTCAAGTGATGTCGGTTGGTTTGAGACTGAAATGTGATAATAGTTTTATGAATTTCGTATACCAGGGCCTTCCTAATATTCAGAAATGCTATTATAACTTTGCAGAGGGTCAACCTTATTGTGTGCAGACGACAAAAGCTAAACTGAAGTGATAGAAGAAGAGAAACGTTGAATTAGTGAATGAGAGTTTTAGCTTAAGACTGTTGGAAAGAGACTAATGATGAATCTTGTCCTTTTTAGGTTCGTGGCAGCTGGAGATTAAGACGCGTGAAGAGACTTGACTCAATAAATAACCGTTCTTGTGTTGTAAAGTACCGGGAGAGACTTGACTCAATTCTGGATGTATTCTGTTGTAAATAGCGTGTTCTAAAGTATTGAAATAAATTTTAAAGTTTTTTTATATATGTTTAATGTCTTTGTGCCTAGGATTGTTATACAGGTTTTTATAGAATTTTTTTGTTTACTACGTTTCAGGTGTTATACGAAGCCTTTTGGAATCCTGTAAATTAGCCTGTTGAAGCTATCATTTGATCTTCACCCACTATGAAACACACTCATCAATCATCAAAGGAATCCCGTAAATTAGATTTAGTATGTTTTATTTTTAAATATTTTTTAGTTGAATTTTTTATATTTTTAGACGCATGTATTTTATGTATATTTCTTTTTTATTATTGGCTAATTAGTTGACTGAATTACTATTAATTTTTTTTATTTTTTCTTTCAAAAAGTGCAGTTGACTAAATTCTTTTTCATTAAAGGACTCGTGATTTGGTATTACAAATTAATATAGAGTTTTAGTACGCTTTAATTATAAAAAAGAAAAAACGTCTATATATAGAGTTTTAGATAGTTAAACAACTAATTAAATTCTTTTTAAAAAAATAACTTAAATAATAAATACTTATATTAAAAATAACTTATAAATAAATTATTTTGTGTTTGATTTTTTAATTTTAAAAGTATTTATTTTAAAATAAAATAAAAATAAAAAATTTTTTATTATAAAAAAATATTTTTTTAACTTTTCTATAAGTACTTAAATAATTTTTTTAAAAACTACAATTTAATTTTAAAAATTGTACCAAATATTAATACTACTATTTTTATAAATAAAAAATTCAAAAAAATTATTTTTTAAACTTTTCAAACAGACCCTTATAAACAAAACGCTTTAATAATATCGGAACCTTTTCATAAGTTAGAAGTTAGAAAAAAAATAACTTATGAACGGACCTAAGAGTCTAGAACTCACACCAAATAGAGTAGCACTTAAAAGTGATCCTTTGTGTAAAAAAAAAAGTGATCCTTTGAAGACCATTCAACTATAAAATCTAAACCCAGCTGTAAGACACTCAACTGGGATGCAATGCCACACAAATAAACATGAAACAACTTTTCAGCACTGTCTACATTACTTTCTACAATACATTAGCTCATGCAAGAGTGGAACCAAATAGTACAATACACTGATAACACTACATTTCTAGCTTTCAGTGCACAAGTTACAAACTAGTAGAACAAATGCTTGTCCTAAAGATTCTTTTGATTAAACAAAAATAGTTTATCCTAAGTTTCTCATCATAATTCTTAAAACCTTACCAATTCTCCAAGTAATAAGGACGATAAAAGTGGAATAGATAAATAATACAGAACATATCTGGATATGCAAGTTCTGGTCTAAAAGTAGTGCTCAAACATGTAATACTTAAAGTCATGACCATGGGAATTGAAGGGATACAGTTTTCAACATATCAGTATTCGCCTATCGATGGTAGGCCAGGAACACCGTCACGAGACTCTACGGCTTGTTCTCCCATCTTCTGAATATCCTCAGGTGAAAGTATTTTGATATACCAAACATTGTTGACAAATGATCTATAAGAGTCCACATACCAAAAAAGAAAAAATGTCAACAAACGTGAAATAAATAAGGTTTAAAAATACTGCCAGTGTTGGTTTTGGTGCTTACTAAAATTGATTTGGATTCAAATATTTCAAAAAACATTTCGTTTAAGCCCCTATCATAATCATAATTTTGTTGGGTCTTAATCCCCAATACTAGTAATATTCTATATTTGTTTGTCTCTAAAATATTTATGGTAATTTGGTTTGGATAATATTATCATAGTAGCAAATTATCATAACCTTTTGTGGACAAAATCAAATTATTTTTCAAAATGTATTAACTTATATGATATCAAAACAGGAATCTTATAGGGGTCAAAACCAATTTTTTCTTTTTCTGTTTTGAAATGTTTGGATTGAAACCAAAAGGAAATTTCATTGCAAACATAACCAAGATTTACAATATTTACAAGGACCAAAACCTTTTTAAAGACAATAAAAAGAATATTGCATGTTTTGCTAAGGTGAAGGGTTGTGGATATAATAAGGCAAATTCATTCAGTAAATATGAAGTTGTACTTACTCCCATGGATCGTCCCCAAGGAGAAGAATATCATTCTCCCTGTCGACGAATACAAGCTGCCAGCCTGATCTAAGAGGGTCTTCTAACTTCCCCTCAATTCCAAACATCTGAGCCAACTCTTCT
>NC_029791.2:54365310-54374069 GCF_000816755.2 Arachis ipaensis
ATACAAAACTATATTATAAAATTACTCGAAAAGCAGCAGTTAACAGTAATAGTATATGACTCAAACCTTGACAAATGTTGGTGTCTGGTTTTGGGGGTCAACTTGTCCCGCACTTTGCATTAACTCGGATGAATCTTGCATGCAACCATATAGAGGGCCCTGGAATCCAGAATCCCCTAACGGCATTGTTGAAGCATCGGTATCAGCAGATGAAGTTGTGTAATGGGGAACAGTGGTGGGGAGTAGAAGACCAGATGAATCGATATTGACTCCAAAGAGAGTCGGGTTCTGAGCATCTGAATTACGATGTGGTGATGCCACTGCAATATCTTTTCCAGAATATTGCACGTGTGACATTGAGTTGCTGAAAGCATTGACCTGAAGAGGTGTATACTTTGGGGGCCATGATTGTTGGGGCAACTGTTCGGTTGGTATAGACTGACCACCTCTAGATAGATTCAAGAGATTGCTGCTCCCTTCAGGGCAAAGTGAACCAAGCATGTTCTGTCCTGGCGAACCTGATCCTTCAAACTTCATGCTGCCATCTACAAACTCAGGTTTCGAGTACGATGGTGAAGGCAAGCTAGAGTGTTGCCTTTGGTGGAGCTGGTCACCTTGAACTAAAAGTGCATCCTGATAAGTGTGCTGCTGATGCTGATGCTGCTGCTGCGCATGGTCTTCTCGGTTGTTCGATTTCTGAAAGAGCTGCTGAGACAAGTTCTCTGTCAATACCGGGGCTTGTTGCTGCAAGATATTAGAAGTCACTGATTGCTGAATTGTTTGCTGCTGCTGAAGCTGGATAGGAGTGTTGACATTTCCTGGTTGCTGGAGATAATTGAAAGGCTGTTGGAAATTCATCATTTGTTGCCTCAAGAGTTCTCCACTCCCCATGTTTTGCAAACCAGCTGCCAACATTGCTTGGTATTGCTGATTGTGATCATTTCCAAGCAAAGCCGGATCAAGCCTCTGCTGCATCCATGGCAGCATGCCGACAGTTTGAAAATTGAGGGAATTCAGACCTTGGTCGCCAGCTCCACCTCTCAGCCACATTAGCCCATTAGTTGCATCATCTCTGCCATCTGTAACACGATATTTTATTAAAAAAGAGACATATAAGTGTACTTAACCAACCACATCCACTTCTTATATTGGCATGGTTGGAGACTCTAGGGCAATTAAGTAAATATGAACAAAGAGTTCCCCTTCTGCATGAAGAATATCGAAAATCTAATTGGCCTAATTTGAGTTACATCTAAATCATTTGACGGCACATAATGGAGTTTTCAACATTCAATTTTAACTATTTTCATTAGAAGATACATTGACAAGGGAAAAAAAATTGTGGGGCTGCGAAGGATCGGGAAAATTTTTGTTTTAGGAAACAAGGAAAAAGGGAATATGTAACTATAAAAAAAAAACATTGCAAAATCTTATCAAATTGTCTTTTCTCTCTAATATGAAACAATATCTGTTCTTTAATCCATGGCATTAATGTCACATTATACAATGTACATCATAATTAGGTGGAAGACGCTTTTAAAAAACTAAGTACTGAAATAAAACTAGTACCAAGAAAAGATGAGGTGCCGGGATGCCATGGACGTTTCAATCTGAGTGGGAATAGTGATGGATACATTGGGAATGTTGTTAAAGGCTCAATTTCCCATAATGATACTCGTGGCTGCCTATCTCCTGCTGTGGATTCATCCCAACCAACCTACAAAGGTAAAGAACAAAGAAAAACTTACTCATGAAGTTGCTAGCTTAGGAGATTTAAACATCAGATGAAGTGAAGGAAACTTTTTAAGACATGGAACACATATTTGAAGCTTTGTGCCAATTGAATCCTGTCCTTATCTTTCCTGACTGAGATATTTAACCTTGTATTTAGTTAAACATGTTCTTAATAATAACAAATGGCTGCAAAAGAAGAAAGCTGCAGTACCATAACCAGATATAACATCTGCACCTTTACAATTCTTTTAAGTTATATTTGCAAAATGGCATTAACTTCGATTCAATAACAGAATACATTGCATGAAATGCTGCCTAGTTTTATGCATTAGATTGTGGTCTTATATACCTTTACAGATCGCCAATGAGAATTTGGCCATCGAACTGGATCCAAGTCACTTATTCCAGTTATTGTACCCATGTACCTGCAAAAAAAAAATGTGACTACAGCCTAAGTAAAAGCAAAATAGAATGGTGCCACACTGCAAAAGTGAATTCTACCACCTTTTGGTGAAATCACCAAATTTTACTTTGTTTGTCTGTTACCATGATGAAAATATCTATAAGCATATTCATGCGTAGTACCAAACTAACAGAGCATAGCATTCAGTTTAAGTTACTCCTTCTGTATCATACATTCAACTATATCTGTCCTAGCAAAAGAATAAAATAAAATAAATATATTTGATTGTTGTAAGTACCTCCGGACACTTGATTCTTCAGTCTCGAAAAGCATCCTGAAACGCATACCAACAGAAACACGGGTATGGTATACAGCTTTGATATACTTTGAAAGTGGTATGACAAACTCGGATGGACTAGCCCTGCGCATGATAAAACTGTCAAAATAAGCATTGTAATTTCTAATAGGATGGTTCAGAAGATGAAACGTATACTAAATTCACAACCTTGGATTATAGAACACTGTGAAACAACTATTAGTTGCTGCAGCATGGGCAGCAGCTGCCAGAAGGCCAATATGCATACTGTCACTGGATAGAACTGACGAAGGCATTACAGTTTGTGGTCTATTGGCACGACGTATTCCCAAAAGAAGCTGATTCTTTTCGTTCCTAAAAATGAAAATGCAGAGAGATTAGAGAAAAACAATAAACAAACTCTCTGTAGCATCCAAGGGAAAATTATGTTGCCAAAAAGGTAAAAGGGAACACCATATGAAAAGCACAGAATCTCCTGCCACAAGTCTTTTGGCACTAACAAATACACTCCAGCCAGTAGTAAGAAGGTGCCTCTTTGGCTGCCCTGAAATGATATGCAAGCAACAGACACATCACCTTAATTGTTTTACTAATTTATGTAGTCACTACAAGCCTGCTTGCTTAAACAATAAATCAAGTACTATCAAATATCAAAAGAGGATTGGTAGAAAGAAATTTCTGTTACAAGGTACAAAACAAATGTATACTTCAATGGCAGAGACCCAGCATAGACTGGAGACCAAATATTTGGAACAACCTTTTCAGAAGCCAACGTTCTTAGTTAAAAGGTACTTTAGCTGGCTGCCATGTTTACTAAAGGTCCGATTTTAATGGGGTAAAAGAATGTGTATGAAATTGAGGGAATATACAGATGTCCCAGCAATGCAGCATATTTGGATGTATTTATCAAAGTAAATAGTTGGTTTTGCTACATTATTTTATTGTAAATAAATCCCTTTGGTCCCACACTAAGATAATGTAGCAATGTCCGGTTCGAAGAGAAGGGGAAAACCAAAATCATTACATTGCTAAGCTCTATCCATACACAGCCTTTTACACTCCAGAAAACATCATAACAATTTGGACTTAATCCCCTTGTGTACAAGGGAAGATCAACTTTCTTAATAGTACAATACTACAATTTGATTTCCTATTGGATGACAATCAGTAGGAGACTGTAATTTCTTACCGTAGTGTTAAAATCTCGGAAATATACATTTCAGCTTGGGTCACAGATCACTTAAATTAGATATTATTTATGTTCTTCACAGGATGTGTTCAGCATTCTAGAGAAACCTAATTGATTCACCACATCATTTGCACATAATAGATCTATATTTGATAAAACAGGGATAGTCACTATTAACTTGTTTTAGTAATCTAAACTCACAAGAGTTTTAAGAGTTACATGAGAGTTTAACAACCAAGATTCTAAGATCAACTGATGTGCTAATTGATAAGTTTGAAGCTTATGCATTTTCCATACACAACCACAAAATTCATGATCATAAGCAATATATATCTTAAATCATTTAAGATATACCATAGCTAGTGACATTAACGTGCTTAGTTGCATCAAGATTCTAGCTCCCCTACTCTAAAATTGAAATTTCTAATGTGTATTCTGGGGTAATCAATGCAACTATACACCCAAGTCAGTACAGCATAAATTTCATACATGCTAAAAAAGCATGTATTGGTTTGCCAGCATGTCTTTTGGGGAGCAAACAGGCCCTATCCTATATAAGATTAAAGAAATTTTTTTATTTTATTTTAAGAAAGGCAAGACATTAAAGCAAATCATGTAACTATCACTTAATAGGAAACATGTGAATCAGGATGACAAACTAGCACACAAGAAGATTCAGATAACCTTGAAAACCTCCTATCTATGCTTTCAGCAGATATTTCAATTTTTTAAGGGTAAAGTATACTTTTTATCTCTAATGTTTGTGATTTTCTTCAAAAATACCCCTAACGGTTAATTTCATACAATTTTGTCCCTAACGTTTTTACTTTGTTGAATTTTATCCCTAAGGTTTTCGATTTGTGTCAAAGCTATCCCTAGATGTTTTCAATTTTGTTCCTGACATTTTTGATGGAGTTAATGTTCAGGGGTAATTTTGACACAAATTGAAAACATTAGAGACAAAATTGAATGAAACTAAACGTTATGGATATTTTTTAAGAAAAGCACAAACGTTAGGGACAAAAAACATACTTTACCTATTTTTTAATCATGCTACTATGCTAGCTTTATTGTTATACAGAAACAGGGAAAATCCACAAATGAAAATGGTAGAAGTATAAAATAGCAAGCCATTGCAGTCAAAGGAACAAGAACTACTGCTATGATCCTCTTCGACATAAAGAAATTCATGTGATAAAATAACAAAATAACACAGACTCTTACCTCTAAAAATATGACGAAATTTCCACTCAACATCATGGAGATCCCTAGCAATTAATTCTTGAGCAGGCGGTTGCTGTGAGAAATCCTGTACAATCCAAACAGAAGAGAAATGCATCTATATTCTACCAGAGTAAAACACAAAGGAAATACAATGGATACTACCAGCGGAGGGAAAACTTTCTCAGCTGCACGACGAGGAACGGAAAACCCTCCATGTGTGCTGGTGTCACTAGCCGTTAAGGTCTTGCAAAAATAATTCGAGGGCTGCTTACTTGGAACTCCCAATTCCATGGGAAGAAAGGTATCCTTCTGCTCTTGCTACAAGCAATGTATAACCAAAAGCAAAAACTTCAACTCTAGAGATATAAAACAGCCTATTACAAACAAAACAAGTTGTCAAAGACGGAAAAAATACCGGAGTCAACGGCTGCAGTGTCATTTGGGCATAAACTTCATCTGTTTCAACATCTGCCTGGAAAATTAATGCATACCCTAGTTGACTGAGTTTACTCTAATGAGGCAAAGGCAACTCAACTATCATTACTAAAGATATAATACCGACATGCATCGTAACATTGTGAAGTTGGCAAATCAATTGGGGCGGCAAGCTCGGGTAATTTGGTATGTGGCCATCAACTTCTCGGTTAGTTGTGGCAGCAACCTAGAATCATTGTTCAGATACATGTTCAGTTCAATGTTGATTCATATGCATAATCAACCACAACAAAGTTAATGTACCTTCCGAAGAAGGAAAAATGCACGATACCGAAACAATCAATGAAGTATAAAGCACCTGCTCACTATGACCCTGAGGGAAGTAAACCACACGAGTCCCTGCAGTTGGTAGGGACACCAATGGACCCGCACATGCATGCCATAGCTCAGAATTCAAGCATTTCTTCTCCCCTCCTATCAATCAAGTTATAACCAAAAAAAAAAAAGAAAGAGAAAAAGGGAAACACTCACAGTGGCATTGAAACAAACACAAAAGGGGCATTGAAAGAGACTCATAATATTTGGATGCTAAAATTTCAATTTTTTTTTTCACTATGCAAAAGAGAGAGAGAAAGAGAAATGCAATGAATAGATACCTTCATGTTGTCCCTGCTGAGGCAACCCTGATGTTGAAAGCTTCATATCAAGCTTTACCCTTTTCCCTCCTTTTGAAGACAAAGTGTTCAGCAATCACATAAACACACATGGAACCCTAACTCATTTCCACCATCACCACCCTCAAATTCTCGCAAACCCTTTACATTCCTCCCACTTGCCAATGCACCCCATCCCCACAAAAAACACACATCACTCAGCAATGGGATCCATAAAACACAACACCATCACCAATTCACCATAGTACTTATATAACTAAAAAAAGGAAGCTAGAACCAACAACTACCTAGAAGAGAATCAATTCAACCCTTCCCTGCAAAAGGGGGCTATTATATTAGTCTTTGCAACAAAACATTTCAATCAAACAAAGGCATGGAACATGATGACCTATGAGCTGAACACAATTGAGAATTAACCAAGCTGCACCACCACCAACTGCATCAAAAAGGTTGGTAACATGTTGTTCAAGATCTCCATGAAAGGAACAGAAATAGTAAAAGAACAAAAAAAGCAAAAAAAAAAAAAAAAAAAAAAGAAGGAATTTATTATTTTTATTATTTTTGGGTTTGAAAAATAGAACAGTGACGAGTGAGAGTGAGAGAGTGAGAGAGAGAAGAGAGAGAGAGAAAGTAAAAGGAGGGTCTTTGCCATATATAAGGGGGTCCCGACCAAGCTGGACATGGGTGCAGAGGAGAGAGAAAGTGAGGAGAGAGAAACCTCAGTGAACAGATAAAGACCGGTAGATCTTCCGTACAAGTTAATCGTAGCCGTTGGTTTATGTCTGATGTGACAGCAGGCATGTGCCACCATCCTTCAGTGGTCGTTGTCAGAGTATGGAGTATTATGAAGGTGAGAAAAAATAAATAAATATAAAATTACCAGAAATAAATAATAAGATAATAATATTGTAGTATTTTAATGGAAATAAAAATATGTGTAGGAAATAAGAGAGGGAAGGAGAGAGCGCGTGCTGATTGATTGTGTGAGGCGTAATAAGTAGCAAGAAAAAGTTAAAAGCAAATAGATTGTCATTGATGGATATGCATACCTTCTTTTTATTTTTTATTATTGTTTTTTTCTACTCTTTTATATATTGCAGATTCACTATTTCATTTTCACCACCACCCCCCAAAAGAAAGAAAAAACTCATTATTCACTTGTGTATTTTTTTGGTGAAAATAGAAAGAAAGAAAAAAGATGGAAAGAAAAAAAGAAAATGAAAAAAAAATTAAGAAAATGAAAATGAAAATGAAAAACCACATCTCATCAGGCCCACATTAACTTTTCTCCCCAAGTTTGGAATAAAAAGCTTGTACAATAATATTCCAAATCAATTTTTAAAAAATTTTTGGTCGAATATTTTAATTTTTAATAAATTTTAATTATTAAATTAATTTTTAATTTTTTTATTTTATTAGATAATTAGTATTTATTATTATTCAATAAAAATAAAACAATTTTTAAAAGCCTCCTCTTCTTTTATTTTCTTTTCAACTACATATATTTTTCCCTTTGATTTTTGCTCATATTATTTTTTTATTTTCTCTTTTCTGATTTTCTTTTGTCATCCAAATATAGTGTTAATTTTTTTTTGTTAAATACTAAATTGGTCTCCTACGTTTAGATTTAATCTTGTTTTGATCCTTAAATTTTAAAATATTCTATTTGAATAAAAAAAAATTATTTAACTTTAATATAGTCCTGCCACGAAGCCAATATTAAATAATTAACGAAACTCAGGTTTTAGATATAAAAAACTTATATGACCAAATTCTTTGGTTGTCAAGAAAAACTCCCGTAGTAGAGATGACGATGGCCTTGTCCTCATCGCCACTGGTGAACTTCCCCACAGAAAGTGAGTTCTCGACGATGTTCTCCATGTACTTGAATCAAAGCCAATAACTAATGCATCCGCTGCTGATCCTGTGCCTCTCGAGTTTGTATCTCTTTTTAGAGAAGGACAAAAGGTTTGGTAGAACAGTCACATTAATTATTTAATATTGACTTCACGACAGGACTACATTGAAACTAAATAAAAATTTTTAGATTTAAATAAGATATTTTAAACTTTAGAAATCAAAATAGAATTAAATCTAAATATAAGATACATGAAAGGAATGATGTATATCTGAGTTATAGGAGTGTATGGTGATTCACTGGCGTATGATGGTTGTTCAAGAGAAATCGGATCGTCCGATTAGAGGTACTAAAAATTCTGGGTCCGATTTGTGTACTGGCAGAAAACTCTGGATCCGATTTGTGTACTGGCAGAAAACCCTGGATCCGATTTGTGTACTGGCAGAAAACCTTGGGTCCGATTTCAGAAAATTCTGGGTCTGATTTCAGAAAACTCTGGGTCTGATTTGTACCCCCTCTCTCTGCAATGAAATCGGACCCTCTGATTTGTGTACTTTCCACAGTTTTAAAAAATACCAAAAATTACAATATTAAAATATAATGTATGGTGATTCACTGGCGTATGATGGTTGTTCAAGAGAAATCGGATCGTCCGATTAGAGGTACTAAAAATTCTGGGTCCGATTTGTGTACTGGCAGAAAACCCTGGATCCGATTTGTGTACTGGCAGAAAACCTTGGGTCCGATTTCAGAAAATTCTGGGTCTGATTTCAGAAAACTCTGGGTCTGATTTCGACGATGTTCTCCATGTACTTGAATCAAAGCCAATAACTAATGCATCCGCAGCTGATCCTGTGCCTCTCGAGTTTGTATCTCTTTTTAGAGAAGGACAAAAGGTTTGGTAGAACAGTCACATTAATTATTTA
>NC_029791.2:54392058-54392788 GCF_000816755.2 Arachis ipaensis
AAAGGTTTGGTAGAACAGTCACATTAATTATTTAATATTGACTTCACGACAGGACTACATTGAAACTAAATAAAAATTTTTGGATTTAAATAAGATATTTTAAACTTTAGAAATCAAAATAGAATTAAATCTAAATATAGGATACCAATTTAATACTTTATTTTTTTTAATATAAAAAAACGACTTACATTCTTTTAGATATGTCTTAATCCTTCCTTAATAATATAAAATACAGAACATAAAAAATTTTATTTTGGAAGAAAGATACTTATTATGAGCCAAAATTTTCTATCTCAAATAAAAAATTATGCCTATTTGGGTCCATTTTAAAATGATATTAGAAAGGACCATGGTTTTAATAGACTAAAGTCAAAATCTTAATTAGGAATTATAATTGGTCTCCAGCATATGTATGGGAACGACTTTTTTCAATTTTTCTCATATAATTGATTTTGTAAAATGTAATTTATATTACATTATAGAAGATTTTCTCTCAAATAATATGTGATATCATAATGTGAGAAGGCACTTTACTAAATTAAATAAAAATTTGAAATAAACATTGAAAATCTATTTCCTATATATAGCACTTCAGTTCCCAAATTTTCAAAAAGGTTAGGAACAAAATACTAACTAAATATGAACTCATCAATGAATTGAAGAGAGGTTTATCAAGAACTTTTAATTTATTAATATGATGAAAGGAATGATGTATATCTGAGTTATAGGA
>NC_029791.2:54393634-54410264 GCF_000816755.2 Arachis ipaensis
TATGCATTATTTTATATATGTTTAATATATTTTATATTTTAATATATATTTTATATAAATAATTAATTTAATAAATAATGATTATTTTTTGTGTATAAATAATAATTATTTTCATAAATATTGAACCCTTTCAGTTTTAAATGCATGGTACACTACAAAAAAATTACTGAATACTTGTCGAATTTATTATCGGATTTAGCGTCAGACATTAACATCAAACGTTAGCGTCAGGATTACTGGTGACGGATTTGACAATAAATTCGTCGGATAAAAAAATTATCATCGGATTACATTTTTTTATGGTAAATCCGGTAATATTTAGAGGGAAAAAAGATTAATTGGCGCGATCATTACCGTCGGAATTACCGGTGATAAAGCTCAACTAATAGAACGCTGCATTTTGGTCACGCGCAATGTATTACCATCGAATTTATCCTCCAGTAAATCCGAAGGTAATTTTGTCCTAAATTGGAATCGCACGCCCTCTCCCCTCATTTTAAAAGACCCACACACTATTTCACTCTAAACCTCTTTCTCTCTCTGCATCTCTCTCCCTAAAACCATCTCCGGCAGCCCCTTCTGCCAGCGTCGACGCCACCAACAATCTCTAAAGGATCTCCTCTTCAGTCTCACTCTTCACAGGATTGAAACACCCCCACTCCCACTCTCTCAATGCTGAATCTCCTCTCACTCTCTCAGCCTCTTACAGCGACGAAGTTCCTCCCTCTTCTTTGTCGTCGATGCCACCCCACAGCACCCTGACTCGTATTCCGCGGTGGCGCGACCCTTTCCTCTCCCTTCCCCATCCTCGAAACGCTTCTCTCTTCATTGTCCTCCACGCATCAACAGCTGCCGTCATTCTTTACGCATAACAGCAACACACACTAGACGATATCCGATTTAGGATTTTTTTAATTCTATTTTGGTTTAGGTTTTGTGTTAATCTATTTTGATTTAGGATTTTTTTAATTCTGTTTTGATGTTTCTGTGTTTGAAATTTCGTTTATGATTCTGATTTTGAATTCTATTTTGATGATTTTGTGTTTCAAATTTTGTGTTTATTATTATGATTTTTAATTATATTTTTATGATTTTGTTTCAATAATTCTATTTTGATTTATGATTTTTTTAAATTTTATTTTGATTTAGAATTTTTTTTATTCTGTTTTGATGATTCTGTGTTTAAAATTTTGTTTATGATTCTAATTTTAAATTCTGCTTTGATGATTTTGTGTTTCAAATTCTATTTTTATTATTCTAATTTTTAGTTCTATTTTTATGATTTTGTTTCAAATTCTGTGATAATTATATAGTTTGATATCAGTTCAAGAGAGAACATTAGTGACATAGAAGCTAAGGATTAATACGACCTGGTGTTACTCATCCAAATGAATCAGTAAGTGTAAAATTTCCAACGGCATTGTTCTGATTTCTTTTCTGGTGTTATTTGAGTTAATTGTTTTCTAAGTTAATTAGTTAATTGTTGTTAATTGTCTGAGTTAATCTTAATTTGTTTATTTTTGGAGCTAATTATTGACTTATTATTTATTGTTATTAATTTTTTAAATTTATTATTATCTAAGTTAATTATTTTCTGAGTTAATTAGTGTTGTATTTTTTGACTTATTAGTTTAAAAATTATTGAATTTAAATATTTAAAATTATATATTAATTTTTAAACAATTTCCTCGCTTTCAGAATGACGCAACTGGAAGCGGAACATTCTGATAGTGATGGTGCCAACAAAAGTATTAATTTAATTATTAATTAATAATATATTACCGTCAGATTTATCAAAAAAAATCTGACAATACAGTAAAAATTATCAACAAAATTTTTTCGACAGTAATTAGCGACAGACGAAAAAATCAGCCGCTAAATAATTACTGGAAAATTAAAGTTATATCATCAGATTTATTTTGACAATAAACATATTATTGACAAATTTTTTAGTAAATCTACTGATAAATCCGATGGTATTTGATGAATTTTTTGTGGTGATATTTTATGATGATAATGATAAAATATTTTATTTATTTATTTATTTCCTAGTAAAAGGATTATCGGTAGGAATGTAGGATGTAAGACTGTACATGTTAATGTATTCAACAAAATAGTAATTAGCGACAGACGAAAAAATCAGCCGCTAAATAATTACTGGAAAATTAAAGTTATATCATCAGATTTATTTTGACAATAAACATATTATTGACAAATTTTTTAGTAAATCTACTGATAAATCCGATAAATCCGATTGAATTTTTTGTGGTGATATTTTATGATGATAATGATAAAATATTTTATTTATTTATTTATTTCCTAGTAAAAGGATTATCGGTAGGAATGTAGGATGTAAGACTGTACATGTTAATGTAGACCTACAACTATCATAGTAATTAAGAATGTATTATTATACTTAGATTATGGACACCTAATATCCTAAGGTGCTAGTTGAATGGATATTGAGTATGATTTAAGTATTTGTAGAATTAATCATTAGTCAATAAAAAATCCGTCAATTCTTGGTAAAGAGTTTAATCTCTATGATTATAATGATGAAGATAAATAAAACTTTGCCAAGAAGATTGAATAAATGAAAAAAAAATGAATTTTTTAGGCCATTCACAGTTTATTATAATAATAGTAACAAATTAGAGTTTGACAACTAAACCATACTCTAAGGTTGTGTTTGGAAGAGAGATTGAGATTGAGAGACAAAAACTGGAGACTGGGTCTAAATTAAGTCTCTGTATTATGTTTGGTATAAAGTATACAGAATTGAGTTATATCTTAGTATTTTATTTTGTTCAAGATAAATATGGAGATGAAAAAAGAATATTTACTAAATACCCTTAGTTATTAAAGAAAATGTTAAAGTTTTAGTCTCCGTCCCCAGATATTTCAATCCCTTGTATCCTCACTTTCTAGAGGTACTAAAATTTTAGTTTCAGTCTCTGACTACCAAACATAAATACTGAGTCCCAGTCCCCCAGTTCTAGTTCTAGTCTCTAGAAAACACTACCTAAGCTAAGGGTTAACATAAAGTTGAAAAGATGGAAGGAATTATAGTTTGTTCTTCTCGAATTCTTAGTAAAAAATATATTATTTCATACTATCAAGTCGTTGAGGAGGATTGCTATAAACTAACATTGACTAGTAAATTTAGTATGACTAATTTACTACCTACTTAATATTAAACCTATGGGGTCACGCATTAACGAGTGTTCTAATTTTTACTAAATAATTATTTAATTATTATTTTGATTTGATCAAATAAATAATTATATTAATTCAAATATAATATTATTACATCCTTTGGTAGCATTAAGAATCACAATTTTGAAAACTGAACCGAATTTTTCAGTTCAACTAGGTTAACCAGAAATCGGTCATCCAACTGATTTGATTGACCTTAAGAACTGCCGATTAACCAGTAAACAGCCAGACCGGCCGTGTTTTCTTAGAGTTACCGGTTTGGTGGTAACCCTCCAAAAATGGCACCGTTTTGAGTTTTGAAAGGGAAAAAAACAAAAGAAGCCCAATGGTCAGTACTCATCAGGCAATCCCACCCTCTCTTTCGCTTTTCTCTCTAAATTCTAAACTTACTCTGAAGAAGAGAAGATTGAAGAACCCTAATCTCAAAACCTCAGCCCCAGCCACCAATCCATCCCTCTTCAAAGTCATTGCTAAACTCTTCTCCTTGAGGACAGACCGTGGGTGCCACGTCACGTGTGGAAGCTCTGTTCGGTTTTTTGGCCCTCTTCTCATCGTTCCTCCTCTCGCCGCCTCCATAGGAAGGTCTCCTCTCAACTCCTCTCCTCTCCTCTCATCATTCCTCAATCATCGTCTCTTCAATCTCTCTTTCTCTCTCTGTCTTTATCCAATCTCAACGTCCCTCTTCGAGCTCTCTCTCGGTCTCTGTCCGAGCTCACTTTGGTTTCTTTGTCACCGGCTGTTCCCATTCCTCCATCGCCGTCACTTTTCTTCCCTTACTCTGAGTTGTTGTTGATGATATGGTACAATGCTTCACTACATTGTTTATGCTAGAAATTTTCTGATTCTAGGTTATTTATGGTATGATTCTGATTCTGAGTTGTTTATGCTATTTTTTTTTATTTTGGGTTGTTGATTCTGGTTGCTGATTTTCTGATTCTGAATTGTTGACGGTGCTATGGTGCATGCTTCATTGTATTGTGATGGAATTTTTCTGATTTTGAGATGTTTATGGTATAATTCTGATTGCTTCACTACATTGTGTTTATGCTGAAATTTTTTGTTTATTATGCTGATTTTATGTCTATTTAGTTGTTAATTATTGTGGCTGATTTTTTTTATTTTTTTTGTAATTTGTTTGTTTAGGGAATTTTATGAAACTAGAATAATTGTTGGTGGTAAAATATTAGTCTTTATCAATTAAGTGTATTTTTATTTTTGTTAGTTATAAAGATTGATATTTAACGTTATTTGTGAATTTTTAATAATAAATTATGAAAAATTGTAAAATTTATCAGCTTAAAAATTATTAAATTTAAATATTTAAAATTATATATTAAATTTTTAATAATTTTATGATATATTTAATTAAACCAGTTGAATTCCGATTGAATTCTGATCGAACCTCTGAACTATTGAACCAGTCACTCTATCTGTTTACTGATCGGTTCGGTTCTCGCAACCTTGCTTAGAATATAATAATAATACGATAATTGAGAATATTAAATGAGAATCAAGAATAATTAGTTATTCTATTTCAAATTGAATTGTGATTATGATCCATAAGATTTTAATTTGAAATAAAATAAAATTCAAATTTAAAATAAAATAAAATTTAAATTCAAAAAAAGATTCAAATTTAAAATTAATAACAAATGTCGTGTGTGTGTGTAAATGATACATACAAGTTTTATTCCTTTACCTTTACATACACAAATATATGTAAGTCTAATTCTTAGAGAAGAATTTAGTGGTATGCAAAGAGTTACAAAAAGGTTTTTTTAATTTAGATCTAAAATTCATTGGTTAAAGAGTTGACAGCAAAAATAGTTTTGATGTGGATACCAAAGTTCTAAAAACTGGACCAGACCGACCGGTTCGATCGGATTAACCGATCATCTGGCTGGTTAGGTTTACCCCTAAAACCATCCTGCAAAAATTTAGTTAAAAAATCGGCCAAACTGGCGGTTAACCGACGAACCGAACATGTTTTTTCAAGTCTCAGTTTTGTGATCCGCTGCCTCAGAAACAGCGTCGTTTTGATGCCAGGAAAAAAAAGACCCGAACCTACTAACCCAGTCCCCGACAAACGCCTCCCTCAGTCCCTCTCCCTTCCAACCGCAACTCTACCTCCCTCAGTCCTTCTCCCTTGCCACCCTTGAGGTTTGAACCCTCTATTGGCGTCGGTGTCATCTGGGCGTCTTAAGGCTTCTGTCGTCGTCGTCTGGTCGTCTCGTCGTCGGAAGATCGGTTTTAAGCTTCTGCTATCGTCATCGTCGGAAGGTCGATTCGAAGCTTCTGTCGCGGGTCACGTTTGTACTGCGGAGCATCTGTCTCTGCCACCATTGACTCCAGGGATTCTCTACTATCTCTGCCACCCTGAACTTGTCTCTGCTTGGCGTCTTTCTTCTCGGATAAGCGCTCGTCCACTATTTTCAGTCTTTTTTTCCTTGCGTTATTTTTTATGATTCTGATTTCTGAGTTAATACTGATTCTTGTTCATTTTTATTTTTCTGATTCTTGTTAATTCTTTTTGTAAGTTGTTTTTTTATTTTTGTTTAGTTTTTTATTCTTGGTAATTCTTTTTCTAAATTAATTTTTCTGAAATAATTTTGTTCATTATTGATGGAATCTTGTGAATTTTGTTGATTTTTGATGCAATTGTATAGGTTAACATGATATTGAGGTCCAGGTTAATTGTATGAATGTCCATAATCTTGGAATCTTGTTAATTTTGTCAATTTTTGATGCAATTGTATTGATGTCCATAATCTTGGTGGTACCTATGTCCATAATCTTGAGGTTCAGGTTCATCTCCATAATCTTGATCTATTAATTTGGTTAATAATGTTCTTAATGTTGAGGTTCAGGTTAATTGTATGGTTTTTTTTCAATAATTTTATTTAATATTTAATTAAGTCGGTTCGATATCGATTAGATCATTGAACCAGTAAACCAGTTATTCAACTGGTTTATTGACTGGTTTGATTTTTACAACCTTGATAGATATGCGTAATGCCTTCATACTATCAAAAGAAAAAATTATTTTCACTAGCGTACTCTAGTATTTATATCTGATATATATTATTTGAATAAAATCTTAAACATAAAATAAATCTTTAAAATTATTTTATTACTTTTATTACGTGTTATAAACATATTATAATCCTACAATAATTTGTCTCCCTTTTCATTATACAGATTTTTCTCACATTAAAAAACTCAAATCCTATTCTCTATAAATAGATATCTTAAAAATAATTAGCTTTATCAAATTATTGGATGCAAATGGCATTGATATTTGAAATTTTTTAATTTCTAATATTACTAAATCAAAACAACAAAGCTGAGAGTAGAGTATAAGCCGTATAAAGTCCATATGCACTTACTTTCACATATTATTCTTTTTTCTCTCTGTACAACTCTTTAAAATTTTCTATAACAACCACCGTAAACCACCGAATGAGGGAAAGCTTCGTCTGAGGGGGACACTCCTGCTCCCATGAACCGACAAGAAATGCAAAGAAGGTAAAAAACAAAGGATCTGAACAGGAATTCACAGAAAACACTTCCTTAGTTCCCAGAGAAGAAGATTGGATGATAGGGGATATTGAAGTGTAAGAAAAAGCACCTACAACAAGAAGTCCTTCAGTGATGTTGAGAGGAGGGACAATAATCTGATGCAGATGGAAGAAGATGATCCATTCCCTTCTTCACAGGAGGACTCAGATGAATCAGATGGAGATCCTGGGAAAGAAGAAGAGCAAGGCAAGGACAACGAGAAAGAAAAAAAATGCAAACAGCCTGTAACCAAAGATAACAATTGAGAAGGTTGGAGGCATTTTCAACTTTGTCATGAATGAAGCTTCTATGAAGAGCCTCCGAGACCTGTGGTGAGAAACTTTAATTGTAAAGCTAATGGGACAATGTATATCCTTGGTAGCTCTAATTAGGCGGTTGGAAGCGATATGGAGCAAACAAGGTAGCATCAACGTCATTGACTTGGAAAACGATTTTTTTTTATTTTGAAATTCTACTCAAAGGAGGATTTGGATTTTGCCTTAACAGGAGGACCTTGGAAAATCATGGACCATTACTTATCTATTAGGTTCTGGAAACCTAATTTTAATCTATATGAGGCAAAGATCGATAAGATAGCAGCATGGGTGAGACTACCAGAGTTAGCAATCGAATACTATGAAGAGCAGATGCTACGCTGGATTGGAAATATCTTCGGCGTGACACTCAGAGTTGACACTCATACAGTAAAGAAGTGCAGTAAAAATTTGCAAGACTCTGTGTTGAGCTTGACCTTACTGAACCATTAGTAGCTCAGTACTTCATTAATGGAGTTTGCTATTCTGTAGAGTACGAGGGAATCAACAATATTTGCTTTGAGTGTGAGATGGTTGGGCATGAGAAACAAATATGCCCAAGAATAACCCAAGATGAGCAATTAAGAAGGTCGATGCAGCAGCTTGAAAAAAATAATATGGAAGGTGAAGGGGAAGGGAACCAGCAACCAAGGGAGGAAGACAAGGGCAAAAAAGGAAAAGAAATCCTAGAGAAGGGCAAGAACGTAATTGAGGAAAAAAGAGAGCCCTTTGGGCCATGAATGATTGTCCAAAAAAATACACGTAGCAGAAAAATGGTAAAAAATGGTGTAGGTATAGTTAGTTGGATGATTGGAAAGACAAGCAAAATTGGGAGCAAGGGAATCAGTGGTATGAGGTATGCAATTTTGAATGAGGTAGACGATGCGAATCCCAATAATGATGTTCAGGAGACCACTAGAGCTGACAAAGCAGAGATTATCCCTAGGAAAGAAACAAGCAACTAGGGAATAAACACTTCCCTTAGCCCATCAAAGAATGGTAATGCCCAACAAAATAACCTAACTTTAAGCCAAGCCCAGAAAACACAGCCCAATACTAGCCAAAACAAACTTACACAAACTGGAAAAAACCATAGTCAAAATAACAACACAGTTAAGGAGACTATTGTCTCTGAACCAACAATGACCCAACATCCACATGCCAACTCCAGCCAAAATAGACCACAACTGAATAAAAATCAGCATCTGAACCATCACAAGCCCAACCCAATAATAGCAAAATCAGTACCACATACACCCATAATAGTAACACCCAAAGCAAGCCACACACCAGTACCCTAGGAAGTGCCCCCTAACTTTGAAATAAAAGACTCATTTGTGCAGAAATAGCAAACATGGATGAATAAATGGAGTATAACTATGAACTAGAGCTATCATATCTCAATTCAACTGACACCGAGTTAATGGTGGAGGCAGTAATGAGGGTGGAGGAACAAATGCAACATAATTCATTGATGGTCCTCCAAACTCAAGCGACATAAGAGAATGTAAGAGCAAGACGGGATAGACATAAAGAATCTCGAATGGAGGTGGAGACTTCCTAGAATAAGGAAAAGAGGTGCAAAAACCCATAATATGGAGTGTGGTGTGTCTTTTACCTTTTATCCGGATGATTGTTATGACCTGGAATTGCAGAGAGCTGCTAGCTTCGCCTTTGGACACTCCCTTAAAGAAATGGTAAGGATTTATAATCCTAAGATTATAGTGCTACTAGAAACTCGATATAGTGGTAACAATGCAAGAACTGTTGTCAGCAGACTAGGATTTCCTTTTTCCATACTGAAAAGGCATGCAGTTTTAGTGGTGGAATATGGATTCTTTGAAAAGATCTAGACCTAACAATTAATTTCATCACCTCTAAAACACAGTATGTTTATATACAAATTCAAGAAGATAGTCAACTTGGAGTTTTTTTTTACAACAATCTATGTTATCCCACAGGAAAAGAATAGAATACAAACTTGGAGAGAGCTGTAAAACATAGCTGGTAATATGAGAAAAAAGAGGAGGGAAGGTGGAAGAGCATGCTTGTAAGAGATTCAGAGAGTGGATTAATAGCTGTTCTCTCATTGACTTATGGTATTATGGCTCGAAATTCACATGGCGGGGGACCTAAATGAGACGGTTTAGAGAGGATATTCAAGCGTCTAGATAGAGCTCTATCAAATGCATCATAGAGAATCAGATTTGAAGAAGTTAAGGTGGATGTGTTAACTAGAACAAACTCAAACCACCATCCTTTGATAATCACTTTAAAATCATTGAGCTAGCAATCTGTCAATAAGTCCTTTAGACTAGAAGCAATGTGAACTCTTTATCCAAAATTCAAGGGTGTTATGGAAGAGAATTAGAGGGGGAATGCCAGTCTAGGTTCAGCTTTGAATCATCTCCCCAAACGCCTAAAATATTGGAACAAAGTCACATTTGGACATGTGAGAAGGCAGAAGAGAAGGTTGCTAAATAGAATAAGTGAAATCCAATGATCACAATCTTATGGTCGAAACCCATTTCTTGATAATCTAGAAAAAGAATTAAGGAAGGAATTGGAGACTATTCTAGATAGAGAAGAGGTGATGTTGATGCAGAAAGACAGGGACAGTTGGATAGTAGATGGAGATCATAACACTAAATACTTCCATACTAAAACTATCCTTAGAAGAAGGAGGAATAAGGTTGTTAAGCTGAGACATCAAGATGGCTCGTGAGTTAAGGAATTGATTGCCCTCCAATCTCTAGCAGTGGATTTTTTCAAGAATTTGTACAAAGAGGAAAGAGCCAACTCTTCTAAACGTCAAACATTTAGAACTTATCCACCATTAGATTCACAAACCAGAATTAATATGAGCAATCCCCCAACGTTGCTAGAGATTAGAAAGGTTGTGTTTGGTATTAGATATTTGAAGGCGCTCGGAGTGGATGGTTTTTCAGCCTCTTTTACAAAGAAAACTGGGACGTCATTCACCAAAATCTCAATCAACACATCTTACAAGTGCGGAAGGAACCTAGTGAAGTGGCAGAATATAATCACACCCTAGCCTCCTAGCTTTAATTCCAAAAGTTTGAAACCCAGAATTTATTAACCAATTTTGACCTATAGCATTATGCAATGTAAGCTATAAGTGTGTGATAAAGATATAGTTGGAAAGGCTTAAACCATCATTGAAAAATATAATTTCTCCCTATCAAGCAAGTTTCGTGCCAAAGAAGATAATTTAGGATAATATTATCATAGCCAAGGAAATTGATCACATAATGCTGAGGATGAAGGGAAAGAAATGCTTCATGACAGTAAAATTTGATTTTGAAAAAGCTTATGATAGACTAAGATAGAGTTTTTTTTTTTGCAGAGATGCTTAGAAGAATTTGATATACCTGATGATTTGATCAAGCTGGTAATGGGGTGTGACACCTCAGCAACTTATAATGTTCTTTAGAACGGAGGGATGACTGAGACTTTTCACCCAACTCATGGTATCAGACAAAGCAACCCCATCTCGCCTTATCTCTTTGTGATAGCCATGAAGAAGTTGTCGCAAATTATAGAGAATAGCATCGAAGTGGAACGATAGAATCCCCTTAAAATAGGCAAACATGGGCCACAAATATCGCACTTACTCTTTGCTGATGACCATCTAGTTTATGTTGAAGCTATGGAGGAATAGATGAGGATTGTGAGTACGGTGTTAAAAGAATTCTGCAAAGTCTCTGGGCTGAAAATTAGTTCAAGCAAAATGGTAGTAGTCTTCTCTAAAAATGTATAGGAAACAACAAGGAGGAAAATTACTAATAAAATTAAATATAAAGAAAATACCTGCTTGGAAAGGTATTTAGGTGCAATGATAACAAATCAAAGGAAAGGGAAAGAAAAGTTTAAAAATGTGCTTGATAGGATGCAAAACAAGTTGAAAGGGTGGAAGTCACAAAGTTTGTCCCTAACTGGAAGATTAACCTTAGTAAAATTGGTTCTAAGCACGATGGCTAATTTTGAAATGCAGAACTACAAAATTTCTTGAGATATTTGTACAGAAATAGAAAAAGTACAAAGAAAATTTGTTTGGGAGAAACAAGCAATCAGAGATGCATCCACCAGTTAAGTTGGGAAACCCTTTGTAAGCCTAAACTCCAAGGAGGAATGGGATTCAAGAATCTTCAGTTAGTCAACGAAGCTTTTATACTCAAAGTTATTTTGAAGATTTGCACGAAACTTGACTCTTTATGGGTACAGGTCTTGAACCATAAATATGACCGAAGTCAAATAGGAAGAGGTGGAGTCACAGCTAAGAGTACTGACTCCTCATTTTGGAAAGAACTGAATAAAAGCTAGAGTACTTTCACTAATAACACAACATAGATGCTAGGTGATGGCAAAGCAGCAAAATTCTGGAAGGATCCTTGGGCTTGGAAGGATGAGAGAACACTAGAAGTATTAGCCACCAATCCAATTTCAACACATTTATTGGAATGCACAATGGTAGAATTCACCAAAGAGGATCACAGCTGGAACCAAGAACTCCTTTAGAACTTCTTTAATCCAACCACTTTGGACAAAATTAATGGAATTGCACCACCAAAAGAAGAAAAAAGAAGGGACAAGGTGTGCTAGAATCTCTCAACAGATGGCAAACTTTCAGTAGCATTAGCGTATAAGTTATTAACCAATCAGATAAGTACAGGAAAAAAGGCGTTTTGAGAAAAAATATGGAAATGGAAGGGACAGGAGAAACTAAAAGTTTTCATTTGGAGAAGGCTCACCAACACTTATTCATAGCAACGAGAAAAGTGAGAATATTATGAATAGAGCTGACTTGTCCTATATGTAATGCAGAAGAAGAAATAACAATTCATGCTTTAAGGGATTGTCTAAAAACCTCGTGGCTATGGGCTCAACTAATTCTACTAAGTACTATTACCAAGTTCTTTTCAGCAAGCTTTGAGGAATGGCTCAATTTGAATCTAAGGAGTAACCTTGGAAGAAACAGTCAGGTTGATTGGAGAAAGAAATTCATCATAACATGCTGGTGGATATGGTTTTAGAGAAATAAAGAAGTACACTCTCAACCTCCTTTCACCAAACCTTTTAATGTTGTTAAAGTGATAATGGACTAAATTAGACGGAATTAGGAAGCCTTTGAAAAATGAAAGCTTGTATCTAATGAACGGTGGTACATTGTACTTGTAAAGTGGAAGTCACCCGACCAAGGATGGGTAAAACTCAATGTTTATGGGGCAGTGAAGCAAGAACAAGAAGAAGTAGAATGTGGTGGGTTACTAAGAAATCACAAGGGAGAATGGATAAAAGGATTCATAGTCAGGACAAAAGAGAGAGGGGATGCAACAATGGCGGAGCTATGGGGAGTTTTTCATGGCATGAAGATGGCCTGGGACCTAGGTATGAGAAGAATGATAATTGAAATAGACTCTAAAGAAGCTTATGAATATATCAAAAGAGTGGAAGAAGAATGGATGACTCATAACCTTCTCCTTCGTGATATCCTACAACTCAAAAATAGACCTTGAGAGATTAGGATCCAGCATATATTCAGAGAAGGAAATAGTTGCGCCAATTGGTTGGCGAAGGAGAGTTTAAAACTAAATATAGGTTTTATGTTTTTAGATACACCTCTCCTTGAATTAGTGTATCAGATATCTGATGATCAAAATGGAGTTCCTGTACCCTGAAAAATTCTAACCTTGTAATTTTTCTTGTTCTTTAGGCCTAGGCCCTGCTTGTTAACAAAAAAAAGTCCATATGCATTTATACAGAATTAAGTCTTGCTAGTTCTGTCATTTAGGCCTTATTTGGTTGAAAAGAAAATAAGAAAAGAAAAAATGAGAAAAGAAAAATAATAAAAAAGAGTTAGAATATTATAAAATAAAATAGTACGTGAGTTCTCTCCAAAACTTTTATCCCAAGTAGGCAAGTACGGATAGAAAAGAGAAAGAGGGTGAGAGAGAGTTGTGTCATCAAAATTACAATTATGCTCATCCATCTTTTTTTCATCGTATACAAATGAGTAAAATCCCATTTTGGTTTGTGATAATTTATATATATGACAATCTGCCTCCTTACAAAAATAAAATTATTGTGGCTCTGAACCAATTGATCTCTTAGACAATTTGCTTCCTCTGTTAGTTTCTTTGTGAATTCTTCATGAAAGAATTCTACGTGTATTGTCAAAATGTCAATATATCATTTGATAGGACACATTATCCCCTGTGCACTCATCAAAATACATGCATTTTGGGACAAAGATGAAATGGTTTATTTCAACTTGTGAATGTTAACCTCCCTTCCAAGCACAAAATTTTTTCATTTTTCTCTTCTCTTCTCACTCACAATTACGAAAAATCATAAGCAAAACACGCTTGGATCATAGCATTGCCATGAAGATAGAGACAGTGACTGAAGACGTGACGGAAAAGTGACGATGTTCACTTGGTAGTGGTGTCGCAGTGCACAGAGACACTAGCAATAGTAAGTTCTATTTCTATGTGATTAAAATTGTGCTCTATGTGATTGAACTTGTGCTTTTGTATTGCATTGTCTCGGTTTCTATTACACGTGAATTTTAATGGTTAATTTGTTCTAACTTTTAATAATGGACTAAATTTTTTTGGGTATTGTCTGTTCAGCAATATTTAGGTCACAAAAATTACTCAATTAAATTAGTTAGTAATGTAGTATTAGTTAATACTAGAATCTTGTTTAGTTAGTAGTAAGTGTAAATTGATTATTTTTAAAAGGATAAAGTACTAAATTGGTCCCCTATGTTTGGGCGTAATTCTATTTTAGTCTTTAAGGTTTAAAGTGTCCTATTTGAATCCAAAAAAGTTTCATTTAGTATCAATTTAGTCCCACAGTGAGGTCAAACTTAAATAATTAACGGAATGTCCTACATAACAACAGTACAAGAATAAAATTGATAATCTGGAGAACAAGTACAAGCTCCAGAGGCACAAAATCAACCGTTGATGCATCAATACATTTATTTATCATTCTCTTTAGTTCTATAGAAAATATTTTATTTATATTATAGGAAAAATAATAAATAGATGTATTGATGCATCAACAGTTGATTGTGTGCCTCTAGAGCTTGTACATGTTCTCCAGATTATTGATTTTGTTCTTGTACTGTTGTTATGTAGGACATTTCGTTAATTATTTAACTTTGACCTCACTATGGGACTAAATTGATGCTAAATGAAATATTTTTGGATTCAAATAGGACACTTTAAACTTTAAGGATCAAAACAAAATTACGCCCAAACATAGAGGACCAATTTAGTACTTTACCCTTTTTAAAATAATTGTTCAAGTATGAGTTGTTGCTGCAAAAATTATGTTGAGTCAGTTTTAGTATTTTTTGTTGCAGATATCTTATGAAATTGTGTCGATTTTTCATCATGGAGGATGGTTTGAAGGAGATGAAGATGATGTTCTTTAATTACATTGATGGCAAAGTACACAGGTTTCCTAAGTTAGATATAGACTTTGTTAACTTCAAAGATTTAGTGAAGATACTTAAAAGGATTAGTATAAATGCCAACCAAGCAAAACAACAGCAACTAATACAAGATAACCAGCAGCAGATATCATATCTCCAAAATAATGATTTGAATTGTATGTTATAATGGATATGGTCACTGACTTATTTTGGTTGAATCGTCTCACTAGTAAATTGTTAGAGGCTTATGAGTCTCCTTAATAGATGGATAGGAATTTATATGTCTCAATTAGCTCCTTGTTAGTTTTACTCTCTCACTATTACACTTTGTTTGGTTTGTACGTCAGGCCAAGACATATACATGGTGGAATGTGTCTTTTGTTTGGTTTGTGAGACACAAATAACGAAAGACACGCTTACACACAGACATACACAATATACACGTATTTCATGTCTCAATGAAATGATGAGACACAGACGAAGAGTGATGGACATTGATCTTAATTATTTTTTGGACTATTTTACCCTTATTAAAATGTTCAAATTCCAAACTTTTTTTTCTACTTTTGACAAATCTTAACAAGTTAGAAATCTTTTGTGGAGCTTTTTCATTACTAGCTATTTTTGTAGAGCTTCTTTATCCTCCTCTATTTTTAAAAACTTCACTAAAGGTTTGAAATTATTCTATTCCTCTCTTTTTTTTTTTTAGAAAATTGATTTAATAACTGATGCTTTTTATGGCAATAGTCTTTTTGGAAGTCTTATGTTTATAGCTTGTGGGACTAGTGATCATTTGCATTGACTCGCCTTTCTTATTTTCATTAAATTCTCATTTAGAATTTTTTCTATTATTATCTCAAGTTCTCAACTTTTGTCTTCCCTTCTGTTACCATGAATTTTAATATTTTGTTTTGAAAAAAGCATTGGTGAATAGAGGAACTAATATTGTTAGGTTGTGAATCAAATAAGGGAATAGAAGTATTGTGAATGCTAAATTTTGTTTTGGAGATTAAAGTGGGATAATGAGCAAATTAGGTTAACTTTATTTATACTCTGGAAGTTAATCCATGTAACTCGTGGGCTTTATTGCTGTTTAGTTAATATTTGGAACTATTATCTGACTATTATAAGGGTTGGTACGAGGAGTGCCTATAGAGATTCAACCAATAACTCAAAAATATTTGACATGGTTTGGTTGCCTTTCTTGTATTTTCAAACAGCAAGAAAATTATTTATATTGTATGAGGAGCAAGCAATTTTGGAACGTATTATTTTATGAAAAGTACATAGTTTAGGTTTCTTTCATCTTGACTAAAAGGATTTTTGAGTTTGAAATTTAAACTGCATTAGATATTAATTTTAAGTTTTTGTCTTTTTTGAATTTGAAAATTCTGAGATATTAATGAGAAAATTTAAAGGCTTTTTCTCTTACAAACGAGGCCTCCAAAATCATGTTTTTTCACAATCTCCAAAACCCTAGTCCCCCAAAATACAGCCATCCTCGTATCTTGCTTGTAACTGCTGCAATGATTAAAGCATCACCATGTTTCAAAGTTCAGTAAGTATCAAACATGAAGAGTAGATAAGATTGCGTATAACTTTCTCACTAATTCGCACACAACACAAACAATAACAAATACCGAATCTAATTACCGCAAAATAGTGGGCCAGACAGGGCGAGTGGCGAATGGGAGAGTGAGTCTTCTCTTTGTGGAGTTATAAAGAAACAGAGGGGCACTTCCAGAGTACCTCGACAGTAATTCAACACACGGCACTTTCTATCGATGAGCAATGCTCTATGAACACCCTCTGGTAGGGATGGCAAATGGGGAAGCCCGCCCCGTCCTGCCTAAGGAGGCGGTCCTAAAACCTTCCCCTCGTCCCGCTTAATGGCAGGCTGGCAGGGCAAATCTCTTTCTTTTTCTTTCCATTAAATGTTAAATAATGTATATAATTTCACAACTATTTCAATAAATTTATAATTTTAAAGATATAAAAAAAATTAAAATTTCTAAATTCACAAACATTAAAGTCTTTATAATTATAAATATGTAATAAATATAATAATAAATAATTT
>NC_029791.2:54412036-54412299 GCF_000816755.2 Arachis ipaensis
AGAAACCCTCGAGTCATTTGGGGCTTTAGTCTATTTTTTCCCTTAAAATTATTGAATTTTCAATTTAGATTATGAGGATAAAATGGTCATTTTTAATTATATAGTATTCTTGTTTTTTATAACTAAACATAATATTAGACACTACAGTCATGTCTATTATATTTATATCCAAACATCATACACAAACACAAATATTTTATGTCTATGTCTCAAGTATCTATGTCTCATATCTACGTCTTAGTACATAGACAAACTAAACAGAG
>NC_029791.2:54412438-54423823 GCF_000816755.2 Arachis ipaensis
TTTATAATATAAAAGATAAAAAAAAAGGAGGCCTAACTTAAAATAATTATAACTAAAGAAAAATATACTTGATTTTTGTTTTGTTCCAGATTCCAAGAGAATAACATATTTTCAACAATTGCAGCTAGCTAGTGTCTTCAAACTTCTTTTCCCTCCCTATAGCCAAAGTCTCGCTTTTACCTTTTGCAGAATTCATCGATCACTCACTCCACCTCCATGAACAGTGATTCGTAGTTGAAGATTGCTCTGAGCTCATGATTCTTAATTTCTTAAGGTGGGAGAAAGTTAGGATTTGAAAATTATGCTCAAGATGAGAGAAGATGATATAGTAAACATTCTCTCCCTAAAATGCAGGCGTTTTGATGACATGACAGGGGTCAAATTATTCCTTCCAATTTATTCTCTGACACGTAGAATTCTTTCGTTAAGAATTCATGGAAAGACTAATAGAAATGGAAAATTGTCTAATAGATTAATTGGTTAGTGGCTGCAATAGTATTTTACGTTAGGAATAGAGTGAATTATCATATGTGTAAATGGTCAGAGGCCAGGGTGAAATTTTATTCTATATAAATAGATAAAATAGTTAACTAGACTACTACTTCTATCGCTGGTAGTGCACCATCACAACTCTGCCACCAATGTTGTTACTCTCCCTCCTCACATTTTAGAACCGCCATCCATCTCGCTACAATATTGGACCATTGTGTAATTGTATTATTAGGAGTGAGCACGGATCGGGTTGGTTCGAATTTAGGGTGAAATTAAAATTGAACCAATTGAATTATAATTGGTTCGGTTTGGTTTGGATTTACGTTTTTTTATGTATGTACCTGAACCAAACCAAACCGATTAAGAACGGATTAGTTTGGTTTGGGTAATTGGATACCCGATGAAATAGAAATTCATAAAAAAAAATAAAAAAAAAAACAAAATTTTTATCTTAAAAATTTTCAAGTACAATAAACATGTAAAATCAATAGAAATAATTCAAACATGTTAAATACCAAATATATTAAAATTTAAACACATTAAATATAGTGGAGTGGCGTGGCGCGCGCGCGCGTGCACACACACAGGTTCACGGGTTGGTTCGGGTTCTGTGTCTCCAGAACTGTTACTCGAACTAATTACTAGAGAGAGGTATTAGTTTGGTTCGAATAAAATCCGATTATCCGTTGGTTCTAGAACCAATTTAATTGGTTCGGTTTGAGTTCGGACGGATAATTGGGTACCCGCTGTCCATACTCAACCCTATGTATTGTTGTTAAAAGAATGTACAAAATCCACATGTTAAATTTGAAACATATGGTGGATTAAAATTGGATAATTAAATATTAAAAATGTATTTGAAAAATAAAAGGTGTGAAAAAGATAAAAAATAAATTTGACAAATAGTATTGTTTTTTAAAAAAAATGGGAGATGTATTGCTCCAGGGTCCTCACAGACGGCGCCAATGTTCGACACCTGATGATCTCGGGTGCTCGACGGGTTGGGTGATGGTGAAGGGTTGAGAGAGAGAGACCCTGAAGTGACTCGGAACGGATTCTTGGTCTGGAGCTGGAGGTTGGCGAAACCGATGGTTGCACGGATGAAGAGGGGGGTGGCCACCTGCAAGGACACTCCGACGATCAAGTCAGTATCCGTACGAAACGGTAGCCAGATTAGGTAAGGTGTGTGTCTACCTCGGGGGGAGAGCTGACGTCTCCCCTTATATACTGTGCTGGGCAAGCCCATAAATGACCTAGCCCACTGGCCAGGGTACTTGTGAGTTGTCCCTGTCCACGTGGGGAGGAGAAGGTCGTTCCGTAGTTCGGGTCGGGGCTTCGGGTGTTGCCCCGAGAATGTTGCTCCGACGGGTTTGCTAGGAGTGGTTGCACGCGCTTTGGGCCGGGCGTGGGGGACCGACCCGCCGGGTTCCCTATTATGGAGGGTGGTTCGGGCTTCGGGTTGGGGCGGTGTTCCCGACCCGTCGGGTTGTTTTGGGTTGGATCGTAAGAGTCCGTAATAGTGCCCCTAAACGTGCCAGTTTTAGGGTGTGAAGCCCATGACTGGGCGCGTTTGACTCATTCGCCGAGTCGGGACGTATCCCTCTCTTCGGGATCTCGTTGGTGCCGTTTGTGTTCTCCACGCGTGGTCATCTCGCTTCTCCCTGGTGTTGCCTCCTTGGCTTTTGCGCTGGGCATTAAATGCCCATCATTTCGCGATTTTGAAATTTGCGCGAAATGACGAATGTGCCCCTGCCTTTTGGCGCTTCTCCTTGACGGTTACATTCTTCGTCCCTTTTTTATTTTCACAACCTCCTCATTTCTCCACTCTTCTCCTCCTTCCATTCCCTCGAATCGCTGCTGCTTCTCCTCTCTTTTCTGCTACTTGTTCGTTCTTCTTCATCTTGCTTTTGTTTCTGTTTTAACTTTTCGGCCTACTTCTTCATCTTTCCTGGTACGTTAATTTTTACAGTTTTGTTTTGCTATTTCCTTTTGTTATTTGTGTGCTTTCCTTTATGCATGCCTGGGTTTCTGCTTGTTTTTGCCGCTTCTTCTTTTAGAGGGGGCGCCACTGAATTTTCCTTAGATTTTGCTTGAATTATGGGTTAGTGTATGGGTATCTAGAGGGTGACTTAGGGAGTTATAGTTTTATTTTTACTACTTTAAGGGTTCCCGAACTCCCGTTCTGACTAAGTGGTGCCCCCAATGTAGGTATGGCCGAGCGCCTTGTTCTTCCGAATCAGGCTTAGCGACCGCTAGCCGACTTCGTCGATCATTATGCGTGGGTTTCTTCCGACGTGAAGGACACACCTTCCAAAGTCACTAAGGAGAGCTTACAAGGTTTGCGCCAGGCTGGGCTCTTGTGTGGGGGTGGTCCCGAGGAAGCATTTTATCAAGTTTATGTTCCTGCTGATCGGGAGCGTGTTTGCCAGAAGAACTTGGCAGCTCCACGAGTTGTTGACTGGTTGTGGGCTTATGAACCCATGTTCACGACCTTGGGGGTTCGCTTACCCTTTTCCCCCTTTGTCATAGGTTTTTTGAACCGTTGTGATGTTGCTCCGTTGCAACTGCACCCGAACAGCTGGGCTGCCATCCGGTGCTTCGAGATGGTTTGTGAATATCTGGAGCTTTTAACCTCTGTAAATATTTTTCTCTACCTTTTCCTTCTTACGAACCCTTCTCGTCAGGGGAAGGCGAAGAAGGGATATATGTCCTTCAAGTCCCACAGGGTCGTAGGATTTTTGGCCTCTTTGAGGATTCCTTCCATGGTTTCAAGTCTACTTTTTTCAAGGTCAGGCCAATTGAGGGTCATCAACCTTTCTGGCTTACTGCCGAGGGGAAAAGGCGGATTCTGACTTACTGGAGTTTCAGGGAGGGGTCTGATTATTTGATAAAAATATCCTATAATTAGTTGAGTCCTCCTGCTGATCGGGAGCGCGTTTGCCAGAAGAACCTGGCAGCTCCACGAGTTGTCGACTGGTTGTGGGTTTATGAGCCTATGTTCACGACCTTGCGGGTTCGTTTTCCATTTCCCCTTTGTCATGGGCATGTTGAACCGTTGCGATGTTGCTCCGTCGCAACTGCACCCGAACAGCTGGGCTGCCATCCGGTGCTTCGAGATGGTTTGTGAATATCTGGAGCTTTTAACCTCTGTAAATATTTTTCTCTACCTTTTCCTTCTTACGAACCCTTCTCGTCAGGGGAAGGCGAAGAAGGGATATATGTCCTTCAAGTCCCACAGGGTCGTAGGATTTTTGGCCTCTTTGAGGATTCCTTCCATGGTTTCAAGTCTACTTTTTTCAAGGTCAGGCCAATTGAGGGTCATCAACCTTTCTGGCTTACTGCCGAGGGGAAAAGGCGGATTCTGACTTACTGGAGTTTCAGGGAGGGGTCTGATTATTTGATAAAAATATCCTATAATTAGTTGAGTCCGGAAGATCGTAACATTGCCGATATTTTGTTGGCAATTTTCAGCGAGAAAAATCTTAACCCTCGCATGGTTATGGGAGACCGGGGGGCCAGTCGGTCATATGTTGGTGAGTTTTTTACTTTTTGCATTTTTAGTGTTTTGCTCTTCTATCACTCACACCTTTGCTTTTTGCTTATAGTTTCCATGGCTGGTGGGAAGAAAACCTTAGCTGACTTGATGAACCGCATCCAAGGGGATGATGAGGGTGGTGACAACTCCTCGGCGACTCCTTCGGCGAGTCAGGACCAGGAGGATGCTGGGGAGGGTAGTGGTCGGTTTGACAGAGCCGACCAAGGTCAGCCGGAGAAGGTTGAGGTCCCCCCTGAGAACACCTCAGCAAACCCAAGTGTGGAGGCGGAGGCTCCTTTTGATAAGGAGGATCTGGGGCTTGATAACGACGACTTGAAGGTCGTTGGCAACCCGAAGAAGAGGAATCAGGACTCTGGGAAGGGGTTCTCTGTTATGGAAAAGAACTTTGATGCTGGGGGTTTCATTGAGTCCCAGTTGCTTCCTAGTACTGAAGAGTTTTTTCGGGATGCCGACCTTTCCGGCCAGACGAGGTGGATCTATCGCAGCCTTCTTTGAGCTGCTGCTATTGCTAAGAAGGTTGGAAAATTATCATGTTTTAGAAGGGAAGCTTCGAAACTCCCAGAAAGATCTGACAGATTCAAGATCTCGGGAGGAGTCTCTGAAGACAAAGTTGTCTGAGCAGGAGAAGAAGGTTGAGGAGGATGCCAAAGAGATCAACAGGCTGGTAGATCGGGACCTCGAATTGATGAAAGATTTGAATACTTCTCGTGGTGAGACTGCTGCTGCTGAGAAGAAAGTCAAAGAATTGGAGGAGAAGTTGAAGTTGGCGGAGATCTTAGTGGCAACTGCTCGTCAGGAGATGGCCGCCCTGAAGAAGAAAAACAAGGAGCTTGCAAAGAGGGCCTGGGAGGCCGTAAAGCTGACTAAAGAGGGGATTAAGCTTCAGGTGGCCGTGCTGGCTCCCGATCTCGATCTTTCCCAGGTTGGGGCTCTCAAGACTGTTGAAGACAGGAAGATTGTTGACATCCTCAAGTCTTGAGATTTTATGCTTCTTGCCTTATCTTTTGTAATTTGTTTTTATCTCAGGGCCTGTTTAAGGCGCCTTTTATCTGTAACAAACTTTTTGGCACTTTATCTATATTAGGCCATTTTCTGTTTATTGTTTGCTTTCTCGGGTTGTCGTGGCCTTCTATTATTATTTGTTTTTCGCTTAACCAGGCCGTCGCGGCTTTTTGGTTTACCGCTTTTATGGTATTTATCGTTTTTGTTGCTTTGCTGCTGAGCTGTTTTTGCTTTGGGTCCCTTTGGCTCCCGGGGTGATCAGTCCCGTGTTTCCGTTAGGTCGACCGTTTATTTTTCGTCGTTTTATTTTGACGTGATCTTGCAAAAGGACAAACTTATTATATACGCATTGTAGAACTTTAAAGCAAAGAATTGATGTAATACATAATTAAGTGGAAGATAGTAAAAAAGGAATGCAAAGGAAATTATGGTGGAGGAGGCAAGGTCATCAGATCGTGTGGTTGCTTCTTCTTATGAGTAGAACCTCTTCAGGTTTGCCATGTTCCATGTTCTCGGTACCTCACTTCCATCCCACTTCTCCAACTTGTAGCCTCCTTTGGCGAGGATCTCTCTTACCCTGTAAGGGCCTTCCCAGTTTGCGGCCAACTTGCCTTCTCCTGGGGTTGGCAGCCCTATGTCGTTGCGTCGTAAGACCAAGTCACCTTCCCCCAGACTTCTTCTTAGTACTTTGCCATTGTACCTTAGGGCTATCATTTGTTTAATTGCTGTTTCTGTTAGATGCGCCATTTGCCTTGTCTCGTCGACCAGATCTTTTTCGATTGCTTCATTTCCTCCTTCGAGGAGTAACCTTGGACTCAGTTCCCCGACTTCGACTGGGATGACTGCGTCGACCCCGTATGTGAGTCAGAAGGGGGTTTGACCGGTAGATGATTGGGGGGGTGGTCCTGTAAGACCATAGGACTGAAGCTAGCTCGTTTGCCCATGAGCCCTTCTTTCCCTCAAGTCGCTTCTTTAGCCCCTTTAAGATGACTTTATTGGCTGCCTCTACTTGGCCGTTGGTTTGTGGGTGTTCGACTGAGGAGAACCTTTGCTTGATTCCTAGTCATGCTAGGAATCCTTTGAACTTTTTGTCGGTGAATTGTGTCCCGTTGTCGGATATGACGGTTTCTGGGATTCCAAACCTGGTGACCACTTGCCTCCACATGAATTTTTGGCAATTTGCTGAAGATATGCTAGTCAGTGGTTCTGCTTCTAACCATTTGGTGTAGCAGTCTATGGCTACTATCAGGTATTTCACTTGCCCAGGCCCAGGTGGAAATGACCCTAAGAGGTCGACTCTCCATTGAGCGAAAGATCGGGGGGTCATCATCAGGCTGAGTTCTTCGGGTGGAGCTTTGTGAAAGTTGGTATTTTCCTGGCATTTGTTGCATTTTTTGACGAACTCCTGGGCGTCCGACATCATTATGGGCCAGTAATATCCTGCTCGGATGATCTTTCATGCCAGCGATCTTCCCCCGATATGGTGACCACAACAGCCCTCATGGACTTCGTTCAGGACGTAGTCCGTTTGGTCGGAGCGTAGCCATTTGAGTAAGGGTTGGTGGAGTCCTCGTTTGTACAGCTGTCCTTGTAAGATCACATATTTGGAGGCTTCTCTTCTGGTGGTCTGCGCTTCTTTTTCATTCTCGGGGGTTTCGCCATGCTCCAGGTATCGGAGGATAGGACCTATCCATGAGGAAGGATTCGGTATCTGGGCTGCGCACATGATGATTGCAGGTTCAGTTGCTAGCCCTTGGATTAAAGATCTATTTCCCGTCCCGGGTTTGGTGCTTTCTAGTTTGGAAAGGAGGTCGGCTCGGGCGTTTCTTTCTCTAGGGACATGCTGAATTATGATTTCCTCAAAGCTTTTGCATAGCTCTTTTACCTTTTCCAGGTATTTTTGTAGTAGTGCGTCCTTGGCTTGGTAGCTGCCGTTTATCTGAGAGGTGACGATCTGGGAGTCGTTATTGACTTCCACCCTTGATGCTCCGACCTCTTTGGCTAATATTAACCCTCCTATCAGAGCCTCATACTCTGCCTGGTTGTTGGAGACTGGAAAGTCGAACTTGATTGATTGTTCATAAGCTACTCCTATTGAGTTCTCGAGAATGATCCCGGCCCCTCCAAACGTTTAGTTGGAAGCTCCGTCAACATGGAGCTTCCACCGCGTGTTTGGTACGTCGGGAGCCTCCCATGTGACCTCTACCAGAAAATCTGCCATGGCTTGGGCTTTGATTGTCTGCCTGGGTTCGTATTGCAAATCGTATTGGGACAACTCTATTGCCCATGCCATCATTCTTCCCACGAGGTCAGGTTTCTGGAGGACTTGGCGAATGGCTTGGTCGGTTCTCAAGATGATCACGTGCCCTTGGAAGTACTGTGTTAGTCTTCTGGATGAGGTCAGTAGGGCGTAGGCCAACTTTTCCAACTTAGTGTACTCCAACTCCGCCCCTTTGAGTACTTTACTGATGAAGTATATTGGGCGTTGAGTCTTGTCTTCTTCTCGGACAAGGACTGCTGCAATTGCTTGTGTGGTTACAGCTAGGTATAAGTACAGGGGCTCCCCTTCTCTAGGCTTGCTGAGTACGGAAGGTTCTGAGAGTATCTTTTTGAAGTGGCTGAACGCTTCTTCGCACGCTGGGGTCCACTCGAAGGTGATCCCTTTCTTCATTAGGTTGAAGAATGGGATGGCCCTTTCTGCCGAGGCACCGAGGAACCGGGATAGAGCCGTGAGTTTCCTGGTGAGTCGTTGCACGTCTTTGATGCACCCAGGGCTTGTCATTTTGAGGACGGCTTTGCATTTGTCTGGGTTGGCCTCTACCCCTCTTTGTGTTATCATGAACCCTAAGAATTTCCCTGTTTCCATAGTGAATGCCCATTTGAGTGGGTTGAGCCTTATTTTGAATTTTCTTAGTGCTTAGAAGACAGCTTGGAGGTCGTCTATTAGCCTGTTTGGCTCCGCTATTTTCACCAGGATATTGTCGACGTACACTTCTACTGTCTTGCCGATGAGGTCATGGAAGACCTTGCTCATTAGTCTTTGATAGGTGGCTCCTGTGTGCTTTAGACCAAAGGGCATTACTTTGTAGCAATAAGTACCTCCTGGCGTTATGAATGCCGTTTTGTCCTCGTCAGGTCGGTGCATCGGGATCTGGTTATAGCCAAGTACGCATCCATGAAGCTGAGAAAACGATATCCTACCGCCGAGTCTACCAAGGTGTCGATGTTAGGGAGGGGAAAGACTTGACTAGGACGACGTTGGACAACCATGTTGAATACTCGAGTTCTTTGATGAATCCTGCTTCTATTAACCTGGCTGTTTGTTTGGCGACTTCGTCAGCCATTTCTTGAGACATCTTTCTTCGCCGCTGGGCTACTGGTTTGGCGTCAGGTTTTACGGCTAGTCGGTGGGACATGACCTCGGGATCCAATCCCGGCATGTCTGATGGTGTTCACGCGAAGAGGTCGCCGTTTCCCTTACAACCTCCATGAGGGGGTCCTTGAGTTCATGGGGCAGGTTCCTGTTTACAAAGGTAAACTGGTCTGCTGACTTTCCTATCTGAAACTTTTTCATGTCCCCCTCTGGTTCTGGTCTCGGCTTGTCCTCCATCCTGGCGTCCAGGTCTGCCAAGAACATGCCAGCTGCCTTCTTAGATTCTTTCCTTAGGGAGAGACTGGTGTTGTCGCAAACGACCGCCGCTTCTAGGTCTCCCCTTATGGAGCCAACTATTCCCTTGTACGTTATGAACTTCATTGTCAAGAATTTAGTGCATATTACGGCTGAGAGTTTGTTGATGGTCTTTCTCCCCAGGATGATGTTGTATGCTGTAGAGTCTCCGAGGACTACGAATTCTGCCATAACTGACTTCTTGGCATCACCGGTTCCAAGGCAGATTGGGAAGGAGATCGTCCCGTCGGGTTTTATGTAGTTATCACCGAGTCCCATGACCCCGTGCTGGTGATTCTTGAGGTCAGACTCTTTGAGCCCCATGGCGTCGAATACGTTTCTGAATAGGATGTTGGAGTCGGCCCCAGTATCGACGAGGATTCTTCTGACTAACCCTGTGCCGACCATTGCTGTAACCACCATGGGGGGTTCTCGGGGAGGTCGTGAAACCATTTATCTTTTGGGCCAAAGGATATCGTGGGAGGTCCTCTGCTGATGGTGGGACCTTCCGTCGAAATGGATAGGACCCGGGTATCCTTTTTTGTCACCGAGTTGGATTTAGGAGGGCTGTCGCGCCCGACCACGACATTGACCACGAAGGTTGGGGGGTTGTTGGCGTCCCCTATGGGCTCCTGCCTTGGCTTGACAGTCCGGCTATGATCTTCCTCAGAGCGTTCATGTTCCCGTCTCCTCGGCTCTCTGATGAACCGGGAGAATTCGCTCAGCTTTCCATCTCTGATGGCCTGCTCTAAAGCATCTTTGATGTCGAAGCAGTCTTGGGTTTTGTAGCCGAACCCCTTGTGATAATCGCAGTAAAGGCTTTTGTTGCCTCCTGTTCTTTCTTTCAATGGTCTGGGTCTGGATATGATTCTTTTGTCTGCAATTTGTTGGTATACCTCCACTATGGGCGCCGTGAGTGGCGTGTAGTTCGTGAACCTTCCTACCCGTAGGGGTTGCTTGGACTGCTTGCCTAGGGTGCCGTCCTTGGGAGCTTCTTTGTATCTATCAACCTGGGGGGCCTGCCGAGCTGGGGGGTTTGGGAGCTGCCGTTTGTTGGCTGCTACAACCTGACTCACTTCCTCATCATTTATGTATTCCTTGGCCACGCTTTAAATTTCTTGCATGGACCAGACATGCTTAGTAGTGAGGTGCTTCATAAAGTCCTCGTTTAGCAGGCCGTTCGTTAGGCAGAGACTAGCGACTGAGTCTGTAAGGCCGTCGATCTCCAAGCACTCATCGTTGAATCTGTCTAGGAACTTCCTGGTCGGCTCACCGGGTTTTTGGGTAACCCCTAGTAAGTTGATTGGGTGTTTTTCCTTGGCTATGCGCGTCGTGAACCGAGCCAGGAAGCTTTGGGAGATGTCCGCAAAAGCTGTGATGGATCCTTGTGGGAGGGCGTTGAACCATCGGATCGCCGGGCCGGCTAGCGTCACAGGGAATGCTCGGCATCTGACCGCGTCACCTACCCCTTCCAAGTTCATTCTTGCTTCAAAGGCTGTGAGGTGCTCCTGGGGATCCTTAGTCCCGTAGTACCTCATGTTCGTCGGCTTGTCGAAGTTCTTCGGAAGCCGGACCTTGAGGATCGAGGGGTGGAAGGGGGTGGCTCCCATGATAACGGGATCCTGTTGTTTCTTGGCTTTCCCTCTCTGGGACTCCCAGTGGCTCTCGGACCTGCTTTGGGTAGGTCGGGAGGTCGCCTGTGCATACGCCTCGTCGCGCTTTGTTGGGCTCCTTTCTTGGCTCTCGCGTCTTCAAGAGGGGGAGCGAGTGCGGGTGCGGGATCGGCTGACGTCTCCGTGAGATCAGCTCCTCGCTGCCAGCTCTCGCTCGAGGTTTTGCACTCTGTGCCTGAGTTCTTGCATGATCTTGGCGCTGTCGGCCCCCGTTCCTCCGAAGGGACGTCTCTCGGGGGTCTTGGTGTAGATTGGTTGGTTTGGTTGAACGGAGAATTGTAGCTGTTTGCCGGCACGGGCTGTCGAACTTGCCTTGCTTAGGCGGGCTCCGCCTCCTTCGCGAAGTTCCTCCGAAGTGGGGAGTCGCTCCATGTCTGCTCCAGGGTCCTCACAGACGGCGCCAATGTTCGACACCTGATGATCTCGGGTGCTCGACGGGTCGGGTGATGGTGAAGGGTTGAGAGGGAGAGACCCTAAAGTGACTCGGAACGGGTTCCTGGTCTGGAGCTGGAGGTTGGCGAAACCGATGGTTGAATAGACGAAGGGGGGTGGCCACCTGCAAGGACGTTCCGACGATCAAGTCAGTGTCTGTACAAAACGATAGCCAGATTAGGTAAGGTGTGTGTCTACCTCGGGGGGAGAGCTGACGTCTCCCCTTATATACTGTACTGGGCGGGCCCATAAATGACTTAGCCCACTGGCCGGGGTACTTGTGAGCTGTCCCTATCCATGTGGGGAGGAGCAGGTCATTCCGGAGTTCGGGTCGGGACTTCGGGTGTTGCCCCGAGAATGCCGCCCCAACCGGTTTGCTAGAGTGGTTGCACGCGCTTTGGGCCGGGCGTGGGGGACCGACCCACCGGATTCCCTATTATGGAGGTTGGTTCGGGTTTCAGGTCGGGTCGGTGTTCCCGACCTGCCGAATTGTTTTGGGTTGGATCGTGAGAGTCCGTAACAATAATAATAATAATAATAAAATTTGATTTTCGTTAAGATAG
>NC_029791.2:54423946-54434760 GCF_000816755.2 Arachis ipaensis
GATAGAGTCCTTTGTTGTTGATTATAGTTGATTATATGTGGGTATTTAGGAACAGTTTATTTTGTCTGATCATGTTTAGTTTGCCATGAGAATGGACACGTAACTACGTAACTATTATTCTGGATGATCTTTATATTGGAAGAGTTATATTCTCTTGGTGTGGATGATGTTTAGAAATATAGGTGTTGGTTAAGTCTTTTGGTTTATTTAGAATCTTTAGTATATGTTTCAACTTTGTATTGATTTTGAACTTTTATTATTTTTTTCATTGTTTAGATGGTGGAGGTACATTCTTACTTATCTTTAAAAAAATAAAAAAAAAAACTAAAAAGTTACGTATTCAACATTTGAAATTAATAAAACTTATTTTATAAATTATATATAATATATATAAGATATTTTCACAAGAATATTTTATGCATCAAATTCTTCCCAATTTCTATTATATATGTGATAGTAATAGATAATAGATAAGTGATAAATAATCTCTCTCTTTCTTTCATCATCAAAACTTCCAAATATATCTAAGAAATGAAAAATTCCCTAAACTTCTTTCCTTCCTCTTCACTTCTTTCCCCTCATTTAAACATGCCTTTAGCCAAGTCATCAAAGTTTGACTTTAGTCGCAATTTTCAGGAAAGAAAAAAGTAAAATAAAATAAAGATAAAGTGAATGGTATTGTAATTTACCTTCCAAGTTACCGGAGAGTGGAAAATTACAGGAGGAAGCATGGTAACCATTAAAGTTGTCGTGCATAAGTGAGACATGATTACATTACATTGATCATGTTGGTCAACTAATTAATTAGTAGTGTGTTTCTTAGTATCTTTATTACTCTATTTGTTTTGACGTTGTTCCAATGTTTCCCATTGCATAAACCAAACTAATTGAGTTCTCGTACTTTTTAAATGTCCTGTCTTATTTCATTTATCCCCCTTTTCTGTTAATTTAAGGTAATGACGGAATCAAAGGAAAAAGAACATAAAATTAAAATAATAGAAAATGTCCTATCGTGAGAGGAATTATTTTTTTCCACTTTTTCTTCTGTTTACTACAACCGAAAATGTTATTTATAATAATTGTTAATGTCACACTCAGTGTAAAATTTAATTATGGTTCTTGGTCCATTTTCTCCGAACATGCAACATGCACCGAAGAGTTTGATGTGATGAGAAGCCTTTGTACCAACTTACCCTACTTACTCAACTTTGAAGCCTCCAAAGAGAGGCCTTTTACTAACACTCGAGACTCTAATCTTTTTCTTTTTTTTTTCATAGTATTTTTTATTTTAACAGGTCAAAAATTAATTCATCGTAGATCAGAATTTTATTTAAAAGTTTATCGTTAACTAATAGATTGTTGTATATACAAAACGGAATTTAAATCTTCAACATTTACTTAAATAAACTAATGAAATAATTACCAGACCAACTTAATTTGACTTTTCTTTTTAACCCAAGGCTCCAATCTACATGCCCAACTTCTAAATTTTATTATTCTTTTAGCCTTGATTACCATACTATACTCTCCTTGAGGAAAATTAAAGCACCGTATATATGGTATGGAAAATTATATCTATATAAATATATTATTTTGTTCCATTTTAAATTGATTAAGGATATTTTGATAAATAATTTTTAGTTTTGTATTTCTGAATTATTACTAAACGTGTATTCAAAGTGAGAAATATTGTGATCATAAGAAAATATTTGTTATTATGGGAAAATTTGAGATTCTCTAAGCAAGTCTTAATAATTTGCTTTCAAATTTTAAATTACATCATATAAATAAGAGGTAAATCTTAAAATGGTTCCTTAACTTACAATTGAACTTTTAATTTGTTTTTAAACTTAAAATTATTCTAAATTTGTTCCTGAATTAACAACAGTCTGGCAAATATTCACAAAATAAATGATGACATTTGTCAGAGGATGCCACAGTAAAGAACAACAGCTATATATATTATGTGGCACATATAAGTTTTTAATTCAATTTGGTCTCCATTGTTAGGTTAAAAATCCTAATCTCAAATTATCTTCTTCTTCTTCAATTCCATTCTCTACTTTTATTCTTCCAAATCTAATCATCAGCAACAACATCATCAGAAAAGATTAAAGATTTTTGTTTTAGGGTTATGGTAATCACAAAAGATCACAAAAAATTCAGCAATAATAAGAAAAGATAAATAAATCTAATTAGTAAGCATCATCGACCTAAACAGTAACATTCACAAAAAATAGCAACAATTAGAAAAAAATTAGCATCAATTGCAGAATAAAAATAATAAAAAATCAACTATTGGAACTTTATTAAAACAGGATCAGCAGCAACAATTACCCAAAATAATTAACAATAATGATTGAATACCTAAAAAAATTTAAAAACCTCATCTTGGCTGCTGCACGCAGAGCGAGAGAACCGGACCAGAAAAAAGAAGAAGGAGGAAAGAGGTTGGCGAGCGGCACAATGACGAGATGGAGGTCGGCGAGAAGCACGACAGAGAAGGTTGAGGCTTTGAACTCTATCTCTGCCGTGTTTGAGTGTTGTGAGTATAAGAGACTAGGTTGGAGAAGGAGCGAACAGCACAGTGCCGAGACAGCGACCAGCGAGAGGCAGCTACAGAGAAGGGGGGTTTGGGGAGACAGAGAGGCGTCGAGGCTAAGTTTAGGGAGGGAATTTGAAGGCTATTAGGGTTTTTCTTGATATATATATCTCCAAAACGACGTAGTTTTGGAGGGGAGGTTTGCCAGGATGGGAGAAATCAATACACCTCAGTTATGATGGAAAATGTCTTAGGGACTATTATGAGTTTTGGAATGCAATTTTAAAGATAAATTTAAATAATTATTAATTTTAGGACCACTTTAAGACTCGACTGTAAATTCAGGGATCACTTTAAATATTAATTCTATAAATAATCTAAATCAAACATCCTTTGGTGAAATGTAAAATTATTTATATTTGTATATATTTACTAATTTAAGTTGATATAGGAGAGATTTTATATATATAACATTATGCCAGATATCTCTAAGTCAAACTATTTTAGGGTTTGACCATGTTTAGTGCCGTTACCAAAATTTAATTACTTATCATTTAACTCTGATTTGACATTTATTTTACTATTTTATATTTTCATAAATAGTTGTCAGCTTGTCATTTTTGTCTAGATATATTGCCAAAACAATAACTAATATTATATATTTATGAAAAAAGGGGATAAATACTCTTGATAGTATAAATAATCAATCTCACTTTTTTATTTCCATATTTCTTTGCTTGGTTTTGTTTTTCTTTCTTTCTTTCTTTATGGCTTTAATTTTTGGTGTTTATCAACCAAAGATATCATTGAGTTCCTATAGTAAAGCATATATAAAAAAGAAAATAGTGGTATATACATATTATATATACATCCCTACTTAACATACATTCTCTACAACAGACCCAGCAGGTATGGCGATATTTTTTGGTTTAATGGCAGTTTTGAACCGTTACTAAATTGTGTATTTACACTTTATCAATGTTGTTTTATGTTATATGAAATAAATGGTCAAATTGATTTTTGAAAGATCATTCATTTTTTAAATTGGTTCTTGAAATTTTTTTTTAATCAAATTCGTCTTTTAAAATATTTTAAATTAATCATATTAATTTTTTCTGTCACTTTCACTGTTAACGACGTCAGAATTTGTTGATATAGAACATTAAGTAACATTACAACACACACCTAATAGTTATAATTGACTATTAACATGATTAATTTATGAAATTAGATCAAAATCAATTCTAAATTAAGAAATTTTAATACCTCAAATTTTTTCTTAATTAGATTTTGATTTGATTTAATTTCATAAACTTATTATCTTAATAGTCAATTAAAACTCTTAAGTGTGTGTTGTGCTATCTGTTAGCATGTCATATTAATAAATTTTGTACCATCAACAAAGAAAGTGATGGAAGGACTAACATTACTAATTTAAAATTTTTAAAAGATAAATTTTATTAAAAATTCTTTCGAGAACCAATTTAAAGAACGAGTGATCTTTCAAAAATTAATTTGACTAGTTATTCATGTTATATGCATGGCAAAATAGTTGTATGACAGTTTCCAACAACGGTTTGAATAATTACCTCTAAATAGTGTATTTGCGACCGTTGAGAATTATGGTGTTTGTGACTGCCGCACAATCTATGTGACTTAAAAATTGGATCTTAAGTCGGTTCGGTCTGCTAATTGAATCGAACAAGGTAGAGAATCGGTGTTCACCGGTCAAACCCGGTGTGAATTGATGAAAACCGATCAAACTCAGTAAAACCGTTTTAACCAAACCGTTAAAAGTGAAAATTTGTCAAAATAGGTGGGGTGAGTTTCGAACCCTTGTCCTCAGTGAAAAAAGAGCAAGTCATAACCATCATATTGTCACAATTCTAATTAATATGTTTACAAATTATTATATATATAGATATCTTTTATCAATCTATTTAATTTATTTTAATTTGAATTAGTTATTTTAATATAAAAACAAAATAAAATATTTATGATAGAGTAAAATTAACAAAATACTTATTATTCCTATTTCATATTGTTTTAGAATAACTGGATATTCTTAAAATGTTAGTAAAAATATGTATTTTAAATTTTAATTTTAAAATTTTGACTATTTTTTATTTTTTATTTATATAAGACCGGATTAACCGATTCAATCAGTAACCCACCGATTGAACCAATAATCTAATAATTCAGTAGTTTAAACGGTTCGATTACCGATTCAATTCTTATAACTATGGTTTAATGGCCATTTGTAATTCCTCTAAATAATGATTTCACATCGAAATTATAACCGTTAATTACGATCAACCATTTTATTTTCACAATATTTGCAACGATTTTTTCAGCCGCCGCTATTTTTCCTTTCTATTCTGGTTGTTGCTTTATTAACCTTTTTAGGCACTTTGATTAGTATTGGAAATTTATCATGTTTTCTCTAATATTCAAACTAAATGTAAAATAAAATAAAATAAAATAAAATAAAAGTATAGAGAAAGAAAAATGTGTGTATATATATATTATGTTACACTTTTAATATTATATTCTATTATTTGTACTGTGCATATTTTTTTATCCTTTTTCTATGAGCAGAACAACCTTAGATCGCATCGAAAAAAGGAACAACCTCAGATGCTTACTCGGAACCTATGTGAAATGGATTGCTAAGGCCATCAAATAATTTTGAGACAAGATAACAACTTTGCATCCTTCATTAAGTGATTTATATTTTGAATGCACACCTGGTCCCTTGAAAATTAAAACTTATTACAATCCTTATTATAATGGGTTGCCCCATGCAGGGGACATCAATTTCATTTCTTTACAACAAGTCAATAACAATGCATCAAAGTTATGTTTTTCTTAGAATTTTATTTTAGAGTTCGGTTAATATCACCAAAAGCTTCAAAATTTTTGTGTTGTCATAAAATATTTTTACTTTTATATTCTCAATAAGTGCCGAAAAATCTATATTTTAATGGTAAAAATTATAATACAGACGAAAACTCAGGTGCAGTTAATTTCATATAAAGTTAATAGTTAGTCGAGTCGTTATATGATTTGACAAGTTTGACTAAATTGTCATCTAACAGTTTTCAGCTATTAACTTTCCATGAAATTAATTACATCTAAATTTCTACCTTATAATATATGTTTTAAAAATGCAAAATATGTTTTAAATTTTATAATAAAATAAGTAATTAACAATGATAATCATTTTTTGAATATACACTAAATGTTTCTACATACACGTATTTCTTATTTGCATGGCAAGGTAAGATTTTTGGACGGTTGTGAGGTGCAAATACTTTTTAATATGAAGACTATATATCGTTACCTTTTAGAATGAAAAAGAAAACTTAAAAAAGAGTTTAGTTATCAATGAATTTTTTTTAATGAAAAATATATAAAGTTTAAGTTTTTAATATTTTTGCTATGTATTAATAAAAAAATTTAAAATTTTCTGTAGCAATAACATTAGCATATGCTCTTAAAAACATTACGGCGGGCAATATATACCTTTTTTAAAAAAAAAAATATTAGCTATAACTTTCCACTGAAAAAAAAAATCTCTTTTTGGATTTGTACACGTGTACTACTTGTGATTGTCTCTATCTATACATATAAGTGTTAGTTGGCGTGGAAAGAAGACTTCAATGGAGCTTATTAGTGGAAGTGTATAGTTCTGAGCCTTAACGAAGATTATGGAAACATTTTATTCCTTAGCCTTATCCAAGAACAAGAATTGGAAGTTGAGCTGGAAAATCAAATGATTGAAGATATATAATAAAGAGATGAAAATCTTAAATCAATCATAATGTGGGAAGGCCGAAATGTTTTTTTTTTTTTTGGCTAAACAGAAAAAACAAAGAAAAAAAAGACAAAGACAAAATTAAATTAATTGGATAGATTCATATCTAAATTTATTAGGTATTGAAACTCATTCCATGGTTGACTCTAATTTGAGTGAATGTCTGCGCCAGAAGCAACTGCTTTAGCCATACAATCTCCAACACTATTTACATTTCTTTGAATTAAAAGAATAGATACTCTCCAATTTCAATTCACAACCTCCTGTATATGCTTTGCCAAATTCCATTCCGGAATATCCTTATCAAGTATTCTTTGGTTTACCAAGAAAAGAGCTTCTAAACAGTCCGTTTCACAAATAACCTCACGAAATCTACTATCCTAAACTAGAAGTAAACATCTCCAAATCGCATACAATTTAGCAAAAAGAACACTACACACTTCGAATTTCTCAGTGCAACCTTTCAACCAATATCCATCAGAATTGCGAATGAAACAACCAAAATCAGCATAGCCAAAAGGAGCAAAACAACTAGCATCGCAATTCAATTTAACAGAATGAACTAGAGGTAGAACCCAATGCAAACAAAGCGAAGGAGGAGACAAAGATTGATGCATAGCAAAAATAGTGTGGAACTCCCTTACTGAACTACGAATCAAGCTCACCACTTTACTAGCACTCCAAGAGTCATTTGTATTAAATAAGTCATGATTCCTACTTCTCCAAATCCATCAGATGGTCGAAAAGAAAAGAAAAATATCTCCACCCCTTGCACCTTTGTAGAGCCAATCACGTAAATCCGAGTTATCTGATACAAACCTAAAATGTTTCAGACCTCCTTGGCACCAGGGCACTCCTGAAGACAATGAAGAATGGATTCAGAACCATTCTGACACCGATAACAAGTGCTAGATAAAGCTAAGTCACGACTCAAACGAAACTCTGCCATAGAAATAGTTTTATGAAGATTGAGCCAAATCAAGAACTTGTACTTCTCAGGAATATGCATTTGCCATACCCACAACCAATTATCACGCTCATTCCAATCAAACTTTTTTTTGGATAGCCAACTGTATCCACTCCTAACTGAGTAGAGTCTAGAAGATGCCACACCCCACGACCAAACCGAACTCTCTCCAGCATTCAAATCCGGATCATAAGCATTCAAACGCTGTTTGACATCTTCTAGAATGTTAGAGAAAACATCATGGAGATTCCATTGACCATCTTTTCAAACGTCTCTAATAGTTAAATCAGAGTCAGATATATATACAAAAGGGACATCTTGAGCAATTGGGCCCTCAATACTCAAATTGTCAAACTAAAAAGATTGATCAAGTGACCCAACGCACCAAGAGAAGGCATCCTTAAGAGCACAAAAAGCCTTTGAGATACTCTTCCAAACATGAGAAGCGTTGCAAGGGACAGGGCCATCTAAAACTCCTTCATTCCTCAGATATGTCGCCCTCAATAGAGCAATCCAAGGCTTGTCCTGACAATGAAAAAGTTGCCAAACCAATTTATTAAGTAAATATATATTAACACACGCAGGATCTCTAACACCCAGGCCACCAAATTTCTTCAGAGTGACCACGGTCCTCCAATTAACAAGAGAAAGACTTCTGCCATCAACTTTACTTTTCCAAAAGAACTATCTCATCATAAAAGACAATTTATCGCAAACCCAATTTGAAAAAAAGATACCTGCATATGATAGACAGGAATGAATGCTGCAACAAGAAGGCCAAAATGTTTGGGAAACCAAAACATAAGCTCCTAATATGTTAGTTTCGAAGAAAAATATAGGAAATCAACTATTTTGTTCAGTCAATTTGAACAAATTTTAAAATTACTTTATGAGTGTATAGGTAAATAACATAAATGTTGAACAACATAAACAATGATTAAAAAAAGGTAAATTAATTATTAAAATCAGATTTTTAATTTATTAGAATAATCAATTTTTAAATTTAAATTATTAGGGTTAGGCAACGTAACCTCCTCATAATATACCGTCACATCACGTTCTCATTCCATTTCAACACTCCTTTTTCTCTTCCACTCACATCGTCGTTCATGCCGATGGTCCTCTCCGTCGCTGCTCAGCCTGACACGCCTTCACTTCCGCCGGTCAGCCCGACGCATCTCCCTCTCCACTGGCCCATCCGCTGCAGTTGCTGTTTTCATGCCACTCTTCCCTGGTGGCATTACTGCGGTGTCGCGTCGCCCTCTCGTGGAGTTGCTGCTGCGTCGTGCTGGTTTGTCATTCCAAGGTCCCGTAGTTCCCGGTAAAAGCCATTGGAGAATGAACCATCGATGGAGCCATCAATCCGTTCATCCCATCACGCGCGTTTTCCATGCGCCACTGCGGCTATCTCGCGTTCCACGGGAGCCGCTACAGCTACCTCGCCATTCTTGGGCGATGTTGTTGCTGTCTCGTCGCCATCCTCCCTCTGCAGTCGTGGTTCTCCTCCTCCTCCTCCTCCTCCTCTTCTTCTTCTTCTTCCCCTTTTCTGGATGTGATTCGCGTTAAGAACAAAAATTCCATTTGCATGAAAAAAAACATCCTGTTTGCAAGAAAAATAAACATCTGGATTAGATGTAAATGGATACAAAAAAATTTGCTGGATGTTTATTTTACTAGATATGTGGATAGTTATTTTTATTCTAAGGTGGATGTTTATTTAATTTAGATTGGATTTAAGTAGATACAATAAAATTTGCTAGATGTTCATTTTACTAGGTATGTGGATGGTTATTTTCATTCTAAACCGACGTTCTTGATGGAGAAGAAGCTCAACGACGCTGAGGCTGTCTGGTAGGGAAGGACCGACGACATAATGAGGGTTTGTGAGAGGGTATGCGACGATAAAAGGGTTAGAAGGTGGATGGTTAAAATGTAAAAGGTGAAAGTAGAATTTTTAAGAGGGTAATTTGTGATGGACTTTTCTTTTTGTCTTTTTATGGGCTGAGAGTGCAATCCATTGTTCACAATCTCTGTTATCTACCTAGCGGAACCGTTATTTTATTTTTGAAAATTTGAAAAATTAATACTACACGTGCTAGTTAAAAAACCAACCTGTAGAGCAACTTCTCCTCCAGCGGATACCATATCATCCCTCTGGTATTTCGAGTCCCCCTTAACATAAACTGACTGTCGCCTGCCACATCGTCTTTCCCCAACTGCTCTCTCCGTTGCATCGTTTCCTTCTGCATCCAATTGTGTTCGCTCTGACACGGGCGACTCTCCGTGCATGTAGCATCTCTCCTCGCGCCGCCGCGACGCTGTTTAGTTCGGCAAGGGGGATGGCAGCTCCTTGCGGCTGCAGGAGAATGTTCAGCATCGGTTCAGGGGCGGGATCGGGCTGCGCAGCGCAGTGATGGCGCTTCGGAGCTCCTATCGTGGGGGTTGGGGTCTTCGCCTTCGGCGAGAGGAGATGTAGCTCCTTGCTGCGATGAAGAGTGATCGACATCGATTGGGGGCGGTGCAACGATGTTACTGGAGCAGGAGATGAAAGAGAGGGTGAACGGCGTGAAGAAGAATGGGAGAAGAAGGGTGGACGACGTAAAAATAGAGTTAGGTTTAGATAAGGTTGTAGGTTGTATACTCTTCCGACATCTAAACCAATGGACATTCTACCTACTTTCTTGTCAAACAAATTGGACCTCGTACTATTAATGAAGAGTATACTTCATTGTTTTTATACAAAATATTTAGCGATCAATGATATTATTTGCGCACACAATTTTTGTGAGGTAAACTCTATTTTGGTCTCTGAGATTAGTGAGTTGTATTGATTTAGTCTCTAACTTTTTAGTTGTTACAATTCGGTCTTCCAAATTAAAAAAGTACACCAATATAGTCTTTCGTATATTTTCTATCGTCGGAACTTAACGTCGTTAGTGATGTGGCTCAAAGCTTATTATGCTAGATATAATAAAATGACATCGTATGCATTTTGACGCTAAAAAAGGCACTAAATAACATCCTTTGAGGGTTTAAACAATACTAAAACGTTATACTCCTTCCTTTTGAACAATACTAATTATTCAAACCCTCAAACGCTAAAACGCGTACAACGTTACTTTAATATGTCTAGCATAACAAAACTTGAGCCACGTCACTAATAGCGTTGAGTTTTGATGACAGAAAATATACCAATCTATGTGACTAAAATGTAACAATTGAAAAGTCAAAAACTAAATCACTACAACTAATTAATCTCAAGAACTAAAATGAAGGTTAACTCTTTGTTTATAAATACTAAATATAATTTAAAACCGGACATCAAGAATTAAAGTGTAGTAAGAACTACATCAAAATCCTCACACAATAAAAGGTAAAATTTAAGATGATCATCATTATAATAGTTATTGTGAATATATAATTTTGGCAATGCTTTTTTTTTAAGTAATATAAAATTAAGATAATATATTTTTTTATATTTTTGCAAC
>NC_029791.2:54435082-54454718 GCF_000816755.2 Arachis ipaensis
TTATTTTTCAAATTAAAAAATATTTTTAAATATTACCAAAATTACCTAACAACTTTAGTCACCACAATAATATCCACCGCTATCCACCCACTAAAAATTGATATCAACTCTTCATACGAAAACTTGGTGAACGAAAAATCATTTCTCATATTCCATTAGTGGGAAAAAGAAATTGCACACAGAAATGGATACAAAGCTTTTCTATTTTCTCTTTTTATTTGGTTACATATAGTGGAGGACCTAAATGGCACTTGAGCTAAGGCTCATTTGGCTAACATGCAAGCATACTTTATTATTATAGATTCCGTTGCAAACTACTAAACTAGAAAGAAACACTAATACCAAGTAATGCCATGAGGTGAGAAATGAAGTGAGGGTGACTTAGCCATGAAGCACCAGTAATTAAGTTTCCATCAGTGATGCAAAGTGTAATGGGATTTGGTTCAATCCATGTTGCTCCTGCTAATACCATATTAAGCTTCATTGCAGGGTATGCAGTTACTTTCCTTCCCTATTATTACAACAAGAAGTGAAATAATGTCACCATATAATAAATAAAATATTATATACTCATCATATTTTAATGCATGTCAGTTATGTCACTTGATACTTGCAGATAAAACAAGAGTTCAGAGAAATTAAACACTAATTAATGTGATACTGATTTGGATTAATGAATTTAGAGAATAAATACTTGGTTTAAATTGTTTGGGATACTTTCAACAAAATATACAATATCCGTAAGAAAGTGAATAATGTGTCAAGTGCTTTTTGCTAGGCATATATGCAATATATTAAAAGTTGTACAAAAATACTCTGCACACAAAAAATCAGTCACTAAATTAGCTATAATGTATTTGTGTATAAATACATGAATAATACCTTGAGGACATCAGCAGCAACCAAAATCTGTTGTCCATAGCTGATTGCAGCAATTGGCTTATTGCTTTCAACAAAATGCTTCACCCAAGAGATGATAGTCTCGTTCAAGGCCAAATACTCGGCGGCTCTACCTCCGGGAATGACAAGCGCGTCGTAGCCGGAAGCATCCACGTCGCCGAAGGTAGCATTCAGAACAAAGTCATGCCCTGGCTTCTCAGTGAAATGTTGATAACCTTCAAAATCATGAATAGCAGTTGGGCAGGTGTCACCAGATTTCTTCTTGGGACAAACAGCATCAACATGGCATCCTAAAGCTCTAAGGGCTTCAAAGGGAACCATCACTTCATAATCTTCCATGTAATCCTGAATTTTAGTTTAACGGCATGCATGTCATTGTGTACTAATAATCTTCCACTCTAAGCAGCATAAATTTATAGGTCTCTCATTCTATGTACTCTTGTTTTTTCTTATGTGACTAATCCCTCACACTTGCTACTCAAACGTGTACCCTCAAAACATGAATTAATTTTGAATAAATGTCTTTTTCGATCCCTAATCATTTGCACGATGAAAAAAAAGCAGTTCTTCATCATTTGAAAACCTTAATTGATTTTCAATCGTTCAAGTAATTGGTCTAAGCGATCTTGTAAACGGTGACTTACTGATGTGTCAAGGGCTGCCTAAACCAGTTACTTGAATGGTTACAGGCCGGTTAAGAATTTTTAAACTGTAGACGGCTACTTTGTCTTTCGAATAAATGGTTAAGAACCGAAAACACTTTTTACACATTGATTTTCTACCTTTAGCAACATAAATAAATAAAAAAAAATCAAGTGAAAACATACCCCACAAAGAAGGAGGATTCTCTTGCTGGTAGCAGTTATAGTCCCTCCCATAGCCTTAACCAAATGATGAATGCTTTGTGCATGTGCAAGATAACAAACAGAAGAAATGATATTAGCATCCACCACAAATGATTCCAAGCTTTGAGGTTCAACCCAATTAGCACCAGCAGCTATCAATGTAGGTCCAACAGGAGCATATGCAGTGATCTTCCGGTTCTTGAGCGCGTCGGCGGCTGCAAGAAGCACCTGGCTGTGACAATAGGTAGCAATAGGCTTCCCTGAAGTGCTGAACTCCCTCACCAACTCCACCACGCGCACATTCTGAGTAAGATACTCTGGTGCTCTGCCACCAGGTAACACCAATGCATCATAGTTTGAGCCTTCAACCTCATCAAATGTTGCATTCAGAGTGAAATTGTGACCGCGTGTTTCTGAGTAAGTCTGAGTGCCAAGGACATCAATATCAACATCAAAGATCAAAACTTCAGGCATTTGGTTTGCGTTTTTATTTCGTGAAAAAAAAAATTGAAAGGGAAACGAAATTTTATGGCTTTTAATATAAACAATGCTACATTATTTTTTGTTAGTAATAATTTGTACTTATATTTATATTCACATGAATTTTGTATATAAGAAGAATATAATTTGTATCTATATTTTTCAGAATTTGCATACATGAATCAACACAGTTTGTATTCATATTTTTGAGAATTTGCAACATGAATTAGTAAAATTTATTTATTAAAGACAAATTAGTATTTATACAAAAAATACTAAAAATTGCTGATCCTAAAAAATTTTCTCTTTCAACATTTCACCTTTTTTCTCCAAAATATTCTAAAATTAGAAAATACCGAAAATGGAAAAAAAAATGAAGATACAAACCATACATACCCCTAGCTTGTAAAACTCAATGGCAAAGTCAAGAAAATAATAATCTAGTACAAAGGGAAAACAAATCAAGCATCAAGATGAAAAGTATAGCATGGTATGCTCAATAACAAAAACCAAACCCATTAGAAAATTCAAGTATCAAGAATTGAAATGAATTTTAGCATGGCTGAGAGACCTGATGACCAGCCATCTGTTGAGTGGCGGTTACACAGAAATCACCGGCCTTCCGTCCAGGACAAACGGCGTCGACGGCGACACCATAGCCTTGCAGTGCTTGAAATGGAACCATGGCCTACAATAGTAAAAGTTTCAAGTAGTACCATCATTTTCAACATCAAAATTTTGTTACACTAAGAGAAACACTTAAGTTCACAACTTCACATTGATGTGTTAGGAAATTATTTAATTTCCTAATTTATTTGTGGACAATACATATATTAATTATAATCACAAATTATGTTATTTTAAATTAAATGACTTATATAATGATGATTTCATTTATTGTTTTAAATGCTAATTGAATAAGTCATTATTACTTTTAATTTGGAATTAAATGAGAATAAAACCAGATATTATCTTTTGTTCTTTATATAATTATCTTTTTGGATTTTAGATATATTATCTTTTGGGCTTTATATACTATTTTATTTGGGTTTAAGGGTTTAATGGGTGCCATGCTAAAATATAAATAGACCTTCAGGGTTTCGGTCCCCAAGATACCAAAGTTGCCTTTGTTGCTCTTTTCTATCAAAAGAGTTGCGATTCAGCCTCCTAGAAATACAGAAGGCTTTGGTTGAGGAAGATCGAAAGAACCACAAGATCCAAACTCTTCCGGTCGTATGATTTATATTTATGAATTTAGGTACGCTTCCGCATTCGAGTATGATATATATTTTTGATGATTTAATATAGATGATTTGGGATATTGAAATTAATTTATTCCAACAAATACTATGTTACAAAATCATAACTCTTAAATCATAGTATATACTTATAATTATGAATAAGTAGTTAAGACTTTAAGACTCAATTTCTGAGTTTAAAAAGATATTTCTAATTTACTACTACTATATATAAGGAATTGAAGAGAGAAAGGAGATGAAGGTGTACCTCATAGTCCTCAACAAAGTTACCAGCAATTAGAAGAACCCTTTTGGGTGCCATTGAAGTTGCAGGGAATCAGAATCAGAGAATGGTGCTTTTGTTGATCCAAGGTTGTCCGTAACAAACACAATCACGTAAAGCAAAAAGAATTAGTACAACGGATAAGAATTAATACAAAGAATGGTGCTTTTATGGTCCTCTGTTCTTTTATTATCTTTGCTTTTGTGCTTTTGTGTTCGGAGACTATGATCAGAGCCCATATAATATATAGTTAACATTTCTCAAGTAAAAAATGTTGTTTACTAAAAATAATTAAATCACTAATTTAATATACTTAATATTCTTTGAATAATCCAATATTTAATTAGTTAAAATCAGTAAAAAAATTATTAGCTTATCTAAGAATATGGAATGACTCATTTTCACTTTTATAATCAACTTTCAAAAATAAGAGAATGATAATGTATGTCACTCCAAAATTACTAATCTAAATAAGCTTCTTGAAAACCCCGGGTTGCATTAGTGGGTGCAAAGAGAATTAGAGAAATTAAGGGATAATAGAATGTATTTTAGTAAATTTAATGAAAATATAGTTAAATGGGAGTGACATTGGTAATTTTAGGAATGGTAAAAACCTTTTTTTTTTAAAATAATATAATCAAAATATGAATAAAACTAAAAAAGTAAAAAAATGTACAGTGGTGGCTAAGAATTTAGTGGTTCATTTTTGTGTTCTTAAAAAAAATTTAATTATTTTGTTGCAAAAAATTATATATAAATACATATACATGATGATTAAATTTTGGTGTACACGTAATATTTAAAGTTTTCAGGACTTAATCCATGTTTTCCATTTTTCATATAAAAAACAAGCACTAATCCATGTTTTCATTTTGTTTCACGTTTCGATCACCATTATTAATCCATGTTTTCCATTACATTATTTTAATATATGAAAAGATGGTGAAAATAAAATAGTCTATTAAATATGATATTACACGAAAATATAACAAAAAAGTGGACGTGCCGGAGTGGTTATCGGGCATGACTAGAAATCATGTGGGCTCTGCCCGCGCAGGTTCGAATCCTGCCGTTCACGTTTTTGTATGTGCTCTGCCCAAAGTGCCCAAAGAGAACATCACAAAAATTACAATCCACCGTTATAAAATAAACACCAGAAATATACAATGTGTTCTCTAAAATCTGTTTTTTATATTAATTTGTTACATTTTTTTTCAACAATATAAGATTTACAAAAATATGTTAATTCAATGCAATACAAAATACTAACCAAAATATGTTTCTAATTATTTTTGTCCAGGCATAAGTAGTAATAATTCAATTTCATATGAGCCCATGTTGAAAACTAACCTATAATGATATACACATTAATTTATATTCAAATGAACATACATATAAATTATAAAGTTTGCAAGTTATAAGATTCCACATACCTAAAAGAAGTAGAAGCTGTATTTGAATTGTTCCATAGACTTAGTTTCTTGAATGGTGCCTCCAGTGAATCAAGTTCAAGGTCCCACAAGGAATTCTCAATGGCCCGAGCCAGTTTCTCATCCTCATAAGCATTGTGAAAGCATTTTCTTTCCTTAGCATCAAGAACCAGTTCCCTCCATACACTGTTACGGTTTATCAATGTTGATGCATTTCCTAATATCCAAAGGCAATATCTGTGCATAAAACCAAACCAAAAGTTTTTCAATAAAAAAGAACTAAATCTCACCATTTAGAGCATGATCATAACATATATCTACAGTATATAATGGATTCATGTAGGTACATTTTTCTTAGTGTATGAAATCTTAAATTACAAAAATGCACATAATTAATAAAGTTGGTTATTTTCAGTTATATAATAGAATTTAATTTAACTTTTGCACGTAGATCTAATCATGTAATATCATATCAGCAAAAACAACTATCTTTTAATAGTGGCATACCTAGCCCTTGTGAATGCCACATTTGTTCTTTGTCTATTTGAAAGAAAACCAATATTTCCAACACCATTGGATCTCACACTTGATATTATAATTATGTCTTCTTCACCACCTTGAAAACCATCAACAGAACGAACACTCACAGAGAAGTTAGGATCACTGTCTGAAATGTATTGCTTTATGGTCTTCTGGATTTCATGAAAACATTCTGGCAAGAGAGGGAAAAGAAATAATATCATATATATATCATATTAGGTTTAACAATGTTTTTATTCCCTATAATTGTGTGTTTAAATGTTTCAAAATTATTTTGGTCCCATTAAAGGTTTTGCTTGGTGTTGGTTTCTCATTTTTCTATAGGTAAGTTCCTTGATTCCTATCATCTAAACTTCATATTAAATTAAGATATTATAAATAATCAAGAAAATTTAGGAAATATTGGTATAGATAAAAAATAATGTTCTTGTTATTTGAATGAACTAAATAAATATTTTAAAATAGAGTAATAACTAGGAGTCTTAATCCAACCTCTTAATTATCCTCCTAATACTTAAATGAATAAAAATTCAAATATATATCTTATTTTCCGAAAACATCAAAACTTTTTTATTTAGAAATTAGGAAGAAAATTAAAAGGATTGGTTAGAACTCTAATTATTTTTCTTTAAAATATCTATAATTTCTAATGACATGGTAAGACTAAACACAGTTTAAGAAAAAAGAGGTACCAAGATCATGGCAAAAGTTTTATAGAGACTAAAATTAAAATGACCTATATTTATAGGGACTAAAGGATATTCAAGCTTAATTACAAATGATGAGAAAGATAAGCTAACCTTTTCTAAGGCTTTGAATAATCTGTGAGACAGCAGCAGCCTCAGCAATGTTCTTCAAACTATGATCATGATTAGACTGCTCTTTATCCCTTGATATGTTGATGAAAGAGTAGGAGCCATACATTTTCCCTTTAAGGAATTGTTTATTGTAGCTTGTTAATTTGACAATGGATGCATCAGCAAGTTGCTTATCATAGAACTCTTCACTTGGGAATTTGCTAATTGACGGATGCATCCTATACTGAATATTAAGCATGTGCCTCTCTTTTCCCAACAATACCAATCTCTCAAACAAACTTCTTCCAAATTCAGCCTTCTCAGCTATTGGTGCGAAATTTATAACCCACAAACTAACCAGCAAGTGCACTGGGTCGTACCAAGTAATACTTCAGGTGAGTGAAGGTCGATCCCACGAGAATTGATGGATCAAGCAACAATAATTGAGTGATAGGCTTAGTCAGACAAACAGAAAGTAATATTAGGAGTTCAAAAGACATTAAACAATGTAAAGAATATTGAAGAAAGGTAAGTAAATAAGTTGGGAATAAAATATAGAGAAGACAGTTAAGGTTTTAAAGTTGAAGGTTGTGGTAGGCTTAGAGAAGGGGGGTTGAATCTATGCCTTCCTTTTCAGTTGCTGTTTTTACCCTTAGAAACAAATTTGTAATTCTGATTCTGTTTGAACTCAGCAGCGAAAATTTATGAGACAATTTAGTTTTGTCTCATGAATATCAGAAAACAGAACACAGCAGAGAAGAGAAAAGCTAACACCAGCATGTATCCTGGTTCGGTTGCCTTGTGCTATGCAACCTACATCCAGTATCCTCCACAACTATGGAAGAATTTCACTATAGTTAACAGTATTACATACACCAATAACACAGGATTGACCCAATCCTTTCACACTCAAGTTCTGACCTAACTTGACATTGGCTATGCTAATACCTAACTATACCTCTTAGTGCTAACCCAACTAAGAAAGGGATACCTCACAGGTACAAGATACAAGACATAAACACACCTAAAGAAATCTGAAAATAACTCTAGGCTTTTCTCTCAAGTGTTTTCCTCAGCCTTTTTCCACTCATGGCTTTTACTTGAGCTCTCTCAATATGCCTTTTCTCACAAGAAATTACAGAAAGATAAACATAGAAAAGTACATTACAATCTGTAAAACATGAAGGAGATTGACTTCATCTACATCCTCTATGCTATGCGAAAAACCAGATTAGCAAGCCTCTGATTCAGTTCGTCATACTGGCGAAATGCACCTTTGATTAGGTTACACTGTCCAGTTAGTTGAACTTCTTCAAAGAGCTTTCTCAGAACAAAACCTCTATTCACTGGTTTTCTCTCCTTGCTTCTGAATGAACAGCAAGCTTCTTTTTATCTCCTTGCATGTTCCTTGGTTCTTCTTCCAAGGTCAACACCTTGAGCCTTGAGCTTTACCAACCCACAAGCTCACTTTTTCTTCTCAAACATCAAAGTAGGATCTTTGCTTCTGACTTCTCCAACTTGACCGAAAGCCATGTAGGAGTAACCGAGATTGTCTTCCAATGGTCAACCAAATCTGAACCATAGAGATGCAACTTGGTCCCCAAGAATCTCTTGTGACCGTGGATTTGTAGCAGTGAAGAACAGATATCAACTTTCCCTTGAATGCCATTTTCGGATAGTGCAGAGAGTTGGGAAGAAGGGATGAAGATCTGATGCATGCAAGATGAGATGGATTACCTTTAACCTAAGCTTGATTTGGATTAGATTTTCTGCTTTAGCTTCTGTGCTTCAAGCTTAGATTTTCTCTTTCTTGCTTCTTTGGTTACTGGCTTATGGAGGAAACTTTTCTTCTCTTTCTCTTTCTTACTTTTCTGAAGTCTTGATGTGACTTGATTAGAGAGGAGAGGAACGTTGCTTTGGTTGGAGCAAGATGGTGGGAAATTGAAAAACAATTTCAGGCTTGGATCGGGTTCTTCTCTACTTCAACCCGTTGGTGCTTTGCTATGCTTCTTTGATGAATTTTGTTTGAAATAAATGACTTGGGCTTGTCTTTATTCACACTTACCATTCAACCCATTTGCCTTGTTTTATTTTCCATTCAAGTTGGGCTGTAAATCAGATTTTGGCCTGCAACATATAATAAATAATCAGCAACATATACTTATTAATTTAAACAACTCTAATTATTTATTTTGCCAAAAATAATGTTTGTCATCACTAATTAATTTAGTTAATTTCTTAACTCAACAAAAGTTATCTATTTTTTCCGGATTTACTTTTCTTACTAACTATTTTAATCATGTAGGATTTAATTTATGGCAAACTATATGTGACTAGACCCTAATTCCTTAGACCTTTCTAGTCTCCTCTAAAATTCATCAACAACCAATTCCTTGGTCAATTAATTTCAATTAGAGGGTGATGATCAATTTCCAGTTTATATGGCACAAAAACTCTAATTACCAAAAAATAAAAGGATTATATGTTACGTATCCTGTTAAATTCAGATAATTAAAATTTAGGAGAATATATTTTCAAGCAGTTCAAGTGAAAAGCTTTTCCAAGTTATACAAGAACTCAAATAGAAGGAGGGTCATACTTCCGTTCCACCCAAATTCATAAAATAAAGAGCGAAAACAATTCTTAAATTATAAATCCATACATGAATTAAAATAGAAAAAGCAATAAAATCAATCCATACAAATAGACCTTAACAATAGAGGTTTAGTTGCTCATGGTTCAGAGTAGAAAACTAGGATTGTAAATTGGAATGGAATAATGTTTTGCTCAGGTGGAATGAAAAGTTAACTAATTCCAATCCTCTTTTATATCTAATCCTAATTAATTTAAATTATAATTTTTAAAACTAAATAATATCTTTTCCTATTTTTTAAAATAAAAATTAAAGTTTAAATCATAATTAATTATAGCAATCAGCACGTCTTCAATTAATGGGTGGGGACCACTTGCTTCGCAGGATCCACACCTAACTTGGTGATGGGCTGCGCCTTACTTGGTGTGAATGAAATGAGGAAGGGCGTGTTGGGCTTGATGGCTGCGCCTAACTTGGCCATGGGCTGCATCTAACTTGATGGAGGCCTAATCCTTATGCATGCTTATTAATGTTTTGCGCCTAACTTGAGAACTTGAGAAATCTCAAGTTAGGCGCAGCCTTGGCAGTGTGATTGGAGAAGAAGTATAAACTATTATATATCGTTGGAAAATTCTAAAAGTTAGCTTTTCAACGCCACTAAAATCACGTTCATTGAACCTCTGTAGCTCGAGTTATTCAGGTTTGAATGCAGAGAAGTCAGGGTTGATAGCATTATTCGCCTTCTCTTTTTCTGCGGAAACTCCATCAAATTCAGCCAAATGCTACCTAAAATAAACAGAATTGCACATGACTCAAAGTAACATCCATAGTGGCTAAAAGATAATTAATTCTTGATTAAACTCAACAAATAAAATACAAATTCATTAGAAAAAGATAGAGAAGATGCTCACGCATTAGCTATCTAAAATTTGATCAATTATCATATTAGATAATGATCTTCAATAATAAACAAATTCAAAACAACTAAGTTACTAAACCAAAGGAGTATCTACTAGAATATTTAAAAAGATTAAACAAGCAAAACTACTTGGTTAGGGTGTTTTAAACACGGGTTCAAACCATGGAAACAACCACCGATATAATTATTAGGTTAAGCTGTGTACATTATACCCTTTAGGTGTGGCCCTTTCCCGGATCTTGCGTTAACACGGGATGCTTGTGCACCAGAAAGTTTCCTTTAAAAGATTTCAGAATCTAAACCAAACTCACATTTTTGTGACCTAATTTCATATATGATAATCAAGTAAACAACTCTTTTTCCCTATATTTTAGTGCTTGAGCATCCAAAGTACCTTGCTTTTAACCAATGCAGGAAGCTGTCTTTCATCACCTATGAGAACAGCATGTTGAAGACCAGGAAGTTGCAATGGAATTGCTGACTCACATTCTCTCAGCTGTGCTGCTTCATCAATAACTACAAACCGGAACTTTTCCCCTTCTTGAGTATGCAGTTTAGAAGAACTTGATGCAGTACGAAATACTAAGCATGCTTTCTAAATGCAAAACATTGACATGCCATCTTTGCTTGTGAACCAAGGAAGCGAAATTGAAAGTGATAGTGAACTTAGTATGCTTTGTAGGCTTTTTCCATCTTTACATTGATGAAAGTCTCGTTTGAACTTGGTATTGCGCAGCGAAGTTTCCAAAGATTTCAACAAATCCAGAGCAATGAACATTTTCTTTACCACTTTGAATGAAATCATAGCTGTTGGTAGGTGAGTATACAAGGCTTTCATGAACAACTTGAGCCTACCTCCAATGTAACTGAACCATTGCTTCACAAATTGCTCCATCGTCATACCAGAGGTACTCATCTTTTTATCTTCAACATACAAATTGTAAGACTCTACAATGCCATCGAATTTCTTCTCAACAAATTGCTCAAATGTCAAAAGGTTAGAACTCTTCACTTTTCTCTTGTATGAAGAATATGCACGTTTTACATTGCTGTCACTTTTCTTAGCAAATTCTTCCAATGACATTAGATCCTCCTTATCATTCAGTTCACACCTATATTGTTGATTGGGGTTCTTCAGTAACTTGATCATAAGTTCCAAGTGATGCTTCCACCCGGTTAATGGCATAAAACACTTTAAAAGCTCTTCCACTCTATAATCAAGAAACACATCTTCAAGACCGGGAAAATTGTCCACTTTCATTCTGTTTTTGTTGCCAAATAGCAAAATGTTACCAAGGCCATAAGTATCAAACTTCTGTGACTGCTTAAACAAACTATGCAGGCGAGACGCCACGGTCAACACTGCATTATTAGTTGGAGCACATGTCAATGTTCTGATCTTCGACCGGAGCAATGAATATAACAAGCAAGCAACAGTCTTTGTTTTGCCGGTTCCCGGGGGCCCCCATATAAGTTTAACATTATGACTGTAATGGCATTTGCTCATAGCAACACAGCTTAGAACAGAATCTCTTTGAGATTCATTCAGATTCTGAGCACGGATTATGCTTTGTGCTGAAGATTGAGCTGGAGACTGAGTCATGTTTTCTCCAGAACAGCAAAAAATCTGACAGACTTCTTCAATCTGTAAAATATGGTATAACCATTGGAAATAAAAATAAGAAATCAAATAGATTCAACAAAATTAGCAGCATATCGAAATCAGAGATCAATGCATGAACATTTATAAAATGAGTCTCATGTAGAAAATGTTTCCATTTGCAGCTAGCATCAATATGCTTTTTAAATAACACTTAACTTACATTTGAATTAGGCTCATGCTGCAGAACTTTTTCAATAATGTTTATCTTTTCATCAACATTCAGTGCTCGCCAAATGCGAATATTTGTGGTCATGTTCAACAAATATACAACACAGAGCTTTTGTGTTTCGTTAATATTCCCGGAAAATTCAGAATCCATATCCAAGCATTTAGATGAAAGTACATCAATCTCATCAGTAAATTCATCTTCTGATCCACAAATATAAGCAATATGGTATTGCATTTTAGGCCTGTTCAAGTCATATATCCCTTTTGGTCTAACATCTGTGAAAGCAACAATGTCTCCAAATTCAGGTTCATATTTCTCAACATTTTGAACTTCTTCAGTGACCTTCTTTACTCTCATTTTATAGAACAAGGCCTTGGGAGGTTTGAAGTCCCTGGACCTTTGAATCGTCATGACCTCACAAAATGGAGCTTGAGAAACACCTTCTATTCCTGAGCACAGATCACTGTGAGTTTCCTCAATCAGTGGGAAAATAAATGAGTTCAAGTACTCTTTTGTTGAGGAGAGTGAGAGTGGAATCTTCTGAACCTGTGAAGAAAAACATTTTATCTCCTAGAAGATCAAAATGGAATAGAAAGTGCAACCAAAATAGATAATAAGATTAACATCATTTGAGGCATAATATATAACTATAACTATTATATTACAAAGTTGTAGTGCTTCCTTTCTTGCTAAGAAATTTCATTATCTACTTACAGCAGAAAAGCAATGCTTGTATTAATCTTTTTGAAGAGAAGTTGAAATTAAGAATACAATTAGTTTGCGAATTTGTGATTAAAAATACAGGAGCAACTTTGTACTTATGAAGAACAGCACTCTTTCAATTCTACATTTTGTTTCCTCACTATGTTAAAAATTTAAAAACAGAACAAAAACAGAAAACTTACTAAATAAATAAAAAGAATAATGTAAGAATATCAAAGGCTAAAGAATATTGAACATAAAACAATAATAATAAAAAAGACCTTGTCTTTGTAGAGCTTGTGGTTCAGAACATCATGGAGAGTCCATGAGAACATAATATCCAACATCCTTGATCCTTTTTTTTTTCTCTCTGAATTCTAAATGACACAAATAAAGAATACGAGTCACAATTTTTTTTTCTTTATTTTGTTGACGTATATAGCAGTCAGCCAGTCACTATTAATGAAGGAAACAGAACCGTCCACAATACAAAACTTCGAACCACATTAGTAAATAGTAGTGAAGAAGAGGTAATGTCCAATTTGGTACCCGAAAGATTCAAACGCTGACATTTTGGTACTTAACTATTGTTATTGACAAAAAGGTACCTGAATGATTAAAATTTTTGCCAAACGTGTCTACGTGCTTGCCGGACCATAGCTTCGGTGAGTACGATGCTTACGTGGACGCCGATTTTTGTTGACAAGATCAGTTTTATATTAGATGGAATTTGTAATTAAAATTATGCTTAGTCTACCTGAAAATTAAGTTAACCTAATTGAATATTGGTTTTTTCCCAATTTAATTTTGCCCTAAAACCCAATTAGCAAATGTTGTTACTAGTTACTGAGTTACTGTGGTTAGTGTGTCACTACTAGTGAAATTCAAATGTCACGTAGAGAGGGAGAGACGTTGCTCTGGAAGCTTGGCGCGAAGAAGAACGATACTAGGCGAGAGACATTGTCGAATCAAGGGTAACGGTTTTCAAGTGACATCGTTGGATCACCATTCTTCGCAAGGAGCAACCCTACGAAGAGGTACGTTCTGCTTCATGATCTTTGTTTAAGTTCTGGTTTATTTTGTTTGCTGGTGACATCCTGTTTATTCATTGTATCTTTTCTCTACTATTTCTTAGATGGATTGTGTAGTTACGTTTGTATATCATCACATGGGTTGCTTGAAAGGGTTAGAGATGGGAATGTGATATACGAAGGGGGTTTAGTAACTGAGATACACAGGGTGAATGTGGAGACATGTAATTTATTTTTTGTTGAGGGGTTATTTTTAGACCTGGGTTACCCTGGATATAATGAGGCGTATTGGCTAGAACCTGGTTTCGAATTAGGTAAGGGTCTTAGAGTGCTTAGGATAGATGCTGAAGTGATGAGGATGTGTGAGAGTGCAATTAAAAATGACAACACTGTCCATCTCTATTTTGATCACCCCATTGATGCCAACCCTGAAATCATTGATGACAATGTGGTGTCTGATGGTAGCAGTGAGAGTGTGGCTGAGGTCAATCCACCTGGTGATGAGAGGGAACTGAAGTTGTGAATGAGGCCACTGGTGAGGTTAATCAGTTGAATAAGGCTTTGACAGTTGTTGTGAAGGAGTTTTTGAACGAAGTTGTGATTGAGGAGGCTGTTGATGTTAACGAGTCGGATAAATGTGAGGGTGGTGTTATGAATGATGATGTGAATCACGGGAATGGGGATAAAGAGACTAAACAACCTGCAGCTCCAGAGAAAGTTGTTAAGAGGGTGAAAAAGAGGCATCTAAGACCACCACCCAGTGGTTTATCACAAGAAAGAAGAGCTGCTGAATCTGAACAGCCTGAGAGTGATCCTCGAGAAGCTAAAACAGTAAATGAACAAACACACAAGACCAATGATGATGATGCACATGTTGCCAACGAAGGTGCTAACATTGAAGAACCAGTGGTGGATGAGTTGAGGGTAGAGGAACCAGCTACTCAAAATGCAACAGGTAAATTTATTATTTCTGTTTTGTTACAGCATTTTTGGAGAAGTATTGGGTTTATAAATCCAATGATTATGATGCACATGTTGCCAATGAAGGTGCTAACATTGAAGAACCAGTGGTGGATGAGTTGATGGCAGAGGAACCAGCTACAGAAAATGCAGCAGGTAAAATTATTGTTTCTATTTTGTTACAGCATTTTTGGATAAGTATTGCATCATGGCTGACATATATCAACTGATGTATTAATAGATACAGAAACACAAAGAAATGAGAGGACAAATACAAGGAGAAATCATCCACGGCCTCAACCATCTAGGCAAAGGACTGTACCTGGAAAGGATGATGAAACACCAAGGGTAGAGGTGCCTAATCCGAACAGAGCAGATGGAGACATGGGACCTGAGATGTACCAATACGAATCTGATGAACTGTATAGCCCTCCTGGATCTGATGATGAAGATGAACCTGTTTTTCTGCAACATAACCCGAATACACCATTTGGAAAAATTACTCTGGAGTTGAACATGGAGTTTGAGACCATGGAACACTTTAAAGTAGCAGTGCAAAAGTACAACATACAAATTGGGAGACAGGTATTCTATCTTAGGAATGAGAAGAAGAGGTACATGGTGATTTGCTACGACCCCGACTGCCCTTGGTTGTGTTACTGTTCGAGGACCAACTATCCAGCCTCGTTTCAGATTAAGACATTTGTGGATGAGCATACGTGTCCGAGAAGCAACAAGAGTAAGTCAGTGAGTTGTGCCTGGGTTGCTGAGGAGCTGGTATCGAAACTCAGAATCCATCCCAATATGTTACAAAGGGAGGCACAGGAGTGGTTTAAGGTGGAGTATGACATCTCAGTTAATGAGAGGATGATGTACAGGGCTATGGATAAAGCCAAAAATGTTATTGAAGGAACGGAAAAGGATCAATACCTGAGACTTAGAGACTATCTGAATGAAATCATCAAGGATAATCCTGGGTCAAGAGCCAACATGGGGACTACTCCACAGCAGGAAGGGTTGCCTAGGTTTAGGAACTTGTATGTTTGTTTGGCTGCTTGCAAGCAGAGATTTAAAGCAGGGTGCAGACCCTTCATAGTGTTGGATGGGACGTTTCTGAAAGGTTACTTTGGAGGGAAATTACTAACAGCAGTAGGTCAAGACGCGAACAACCAGTTTTTCCCAATTGCATACGGTATTGTGGATACAGAAACTCGGGAAAATTGGAGATTCTTTCTTGAGGACTTACATATTGACATAGGGGACTATAATGAGAATGCTTGGGTTTTTATGTCCGACCAGCAGAAGGTAATATGCACTGTATCCAATCATTGGTGCTCTTATATTCTTACTTGAGTAACTTAAATGTATTAATGCTAACTGCTGAGTTTACCTATGAATGCAGAGATTGATACCAGCATTACAGGATGTGATGCCAGGTGTGAAACACAGATTTTGTTGTATGCATATGTGGAGAAACTTGAACAAACGATGGAAGGATAAGGAACTTAAGGGAGCATTCTGGCAATGTGCAAAAGCAGAAACAAAAGCAGACTCAAAACCAGATTTAACCCAAACAATATACAGATAACAATCAACAATAACTCAACCCTCTTCAGCTGCTCCTTCATGTCATTCACCATAGAAAGCACCATCATCATCTTATCCCTTTCCCGGCCATCACTACGTTCCAGATTGATTCTGCTTTTCTTCTTTGGGTCTGCTATGCCCACCATGTTGCTATTCTCCGAAGAAACTTCTCCTTTCACACATTGCTCTTCTATTTCATCCAACCATTGAAAATATCCACAACGTCTTTGTGTGTTCTAGCATGGCACAAAAATTTCATGAATCAGAGTGCGATCAAAAACTAAATCTGAAAAAATGGAGAAAATAAACCCAAGAAGATTGCATCATTTCGTCACGTATACATCAACATTCTAAGCTTACCTTTCACATAGGGCAACGTAGAAACCATCTATCAGGGTTGCTACTTGTCTTCGACTTCAACGGAACCACTGGAAGGGGACAAAAGTAACACCCTTCGTAGATTTTACTCACAACTCCTGAACCACTATCAACGTCGAAGGCTTGAATGAATGAGTGCTTTCTCACGGTTCCACCTTTTCCACGAGCCCTAGTTGCTTGCATCTTTCAGATTGGGATCGTGTTCTACGAGTGAACGAAGAGAGCAAAATTGGGTTTTAGGGCAAAATTAAATTGGGGCAAAACCAATATTCAATTAGGTTAACTTAATTTTCAGGTAGGCTAAGCATAATTTTAATTACAAATTTCATCTAATATAAAACTGATCTTGTCAGCAAAAATCGGTGTCCACATAAGCATCGTACTCACCGGAGCTATGGTCCGGCAAGCACGTGAACACGCTTGGCAAAAATTTTAATCATTCAGGTACCTTTTTGTCAATAACAATAGTTAGGTACCAAAATGTCAGCGTTTGAATCTTTCGGGTATTGAAATTGTCATTACCTCTAGTGAAGAATAATTAGCTGTAGTAAATAGGAACAAAAAGGTAACATTAAACGAAACTGATTAGTCTTTTTTCTGTTTGACTGGATACTGAAAAAAGCCAAATAAAAAAAATAATATTAAATGATAAATATTATTATTTTGAGTCAATATTTAAACAATAATAGTTTACAACACATTTACAAAGATTCGCATACATAAAGTACATTATTTGTATTTATATTTACTATAGTTTATACATATAAATTTAAAGATTTTCAATGGCTCAAAGAAAAGGAGTTTAGATCTATGACTTTTTTATGCTTTAAAATTTAAGCAGTAAAACAATTTCTACAACTTTAAATCTACTGTGTCTGTGAAGTTGATTATGCATGAAACAATTTATTTTTGTCTCATAATGAATTAATAGAAAATAGAGTATAGTAGAGAAAAAAACACAGCTATATATCTTGGTTCAATCATCTTATACAATGTAGTATATCCAGTCTTCACTACAACAATAATAAAATTTTTACTATCTTTTCAATAATTACAATTACCAATTTTTTAGGATTCTTTCTAAGAGAGTCACTTAGATAAAGATGTCAAAAATGTCTTTTTTTAAAGATATTTTTTAAAAATTGAAATTTAACACATATAATTAATTTAATTGTATTATTTTTATTAAAATTAGACTGGATCAATTTAACAAAAAAATTAATAAATTAAATTTTTAAATCGGTATAAATTAATATTTTTTATAAAAAATTACTACAATATCCCTATTATAAAACACAACTAAAATATCCCTATATATATATTGAAAACTTTAAATTCTAACCCTATAACGATAGAGAAGAAAATGGTTAGAATTTAGAATTCTCAAAATTAATATATATAATAAGAGCATTTTAGTCATTTTATATAATAGGGGTATTGTAGTCATTTTTTATAAAAAATAATATTAATTTAAACGGATTCAAAATTTGATTCACTATTTTTCGGTCAAATTAATTTATCTGACCTAATTTTGACAAAAATAACATAATTTAAGTGATTATATGTGTTAAATTTTAATTATTAAAAGATCTTTAAAAAAAAGACGTTTTATGCGTCTTTATGAGAGCATCCCTCTCTTCCTAATCCTATCCGAGACAAACTAAACTTTTAACTAGGGGTGGCAATATGTACCCTACCCGTGGGTATCCAACCCGATCCGTAGCGGGTAGGGTTCTCGTGCGGGTCGGGTAGGGTGCGGGTTGAGCTTCAACCCTACCCGACCAACCCGCACTCTATATATGTTTATATTATATATTTATATAAAAATATGTTTTAAGTGGATGTTGAATCAAAGACCTCTCACTAAATGCAAAAGATCCTTAGTCACTAAAAGAAAATCATTAATTGATAATTTAATATATATTTTTTTTACATAAAAATCAGTTTTATTTTAAATTATCATCAAGTTATATAATAATGTTGTATCTTTTTTGTAACCCGCGGATAGGGTCGGGTACCCGCGGATTAAGAGCGGGTAGGGTTAGGGTTGGGATATTCTCAACCCGCGGGTAGAGTATGGTTGAATTTATATAAAAATTTCAACCCGCAGGTAGGATTAGGGTTGGATCCAAACCCTACCCTATCCTACCCATTGCCACCCTTACTTTTAACCAAACTTAATTTAGTTATATTCACTCCTTAGACTCTCAATACTACTCACCTAATTTAACAAAAAAAATCTCTCAAAATAATTACAAAAGATATTGAAATAATCTTTGGCTTTTCTCCAAATTAAATTTGTTTGCCTTTTTTTTAATGGTTTTTTCTCTAAATTCTTACATTTATGCATTTTTTTCATTAATTGAAACAAAAAAAGATAAAACTAAAAAAATCAGAATATTCAATAAAAAAAAATATGAAAGAGAAGAAATAAAACAAGTTGAAAACTATAAAAATAACCAGATTTTAGAATTCTCAATTGTTGTCTTTATCTTAGCAAAATGCTTTTTTTTAGTGTAGATACATTCCTTCCAAAACTTCAAAATTTGAGTGGTGAGGTGTTAGGTTAACTCATAAATTTGGTTTTCTCTCGTTACCTCAATTTAAAAGTATTCGTTATTACATGTAGTGAAATGCGTTGGTCACTCCTAACACAAAGATGAAAAAGTAGCAAAGGTTGACGCCAAGTCAATTGCAAGTTATTTAAGTTGGTCGCTTTCTCATGCACTGTTGTTTAGTTTCTTTCATTGGTGGGAATATGAATGTGTATCAAAAAGAGAGAGAAAGCAAAGAAACTTAGAGGCTAAGCAGTTTCATCGAAAAAAGTAGTTAACTAGCATTACTTTTTATTTTAATAACCTTGAAAATAGAATCTAAAAAAACTAATAAAGTTGACTAAATATTGATTGAAAAATATTAGTTTTAATTTATTTTCTAAATAGATACTCATATAAGGAGAAGAGATGCCTTAGGAAAGAAGGTTCTACTAGGTTGTGAGCTTTTGCAATATGAATAATTATCAATAATAATATAATATATACACTAAAATTCAATTACGAATTATGTCTTAGTGCATATGTTAATATTAATACTATTATTAATAAAAATTTTAAAACTTTTA
>NC_029791.2:54454921-54463751 GCF_000816755.2 Arachis ipaensis
TTTTGTATTAGATTTTTTAGTTTCATATTTTTTTATTTTGTCTTGAGAAATATATATTATAAAAATAAAAATAAACACGGAGAGAAAAATATTGTTCAAGATTATATTATGCAGCAGCAACAATAATAATAAATTAATAATAGCATAAAATACAAGTTATAAATTAAACTATTATTATAAATTATAAATTATAAATAAAAGCAATTGTAATAATAAACCATATTAGGTTTTAGGTATACACAATACACTAAAATAACTACTAGTTTAAGAAAAAAAGTTGAAATATTAGTCAAATTTATTATTTTTGGTTAATATTTGTAGTCATTAGTTCAATTCTTTTAATTTAGTAATTTAACAACATATTTTTAGTTTATATTTTTAAATATTATTAGTTGGCTATTGTCAAAAACAATAAATTTTATTGACTCTGTACTATTTCTCTTAGTATAAAATTCAGATTAAAATACAAAATATATATCAATACACAAGGGTTGAATTTGTAGCTAATTTTAGCATACAAATATTATTTTTAATATTTGTAGCTGATTTTAATATTATTTTTAATATTTGTAGTATTAAGTAATTAATATTTTTCAAGAAAATAGTCCAATAATTAAGTAGGCCTCGTAAATAAATAAAGCATTCCCCCGTTTAATTTGCCAAGTAATGTTTTAATTACTACTAACAATTCAACAATATATTTTTAATTTATATTTTTAAATATTATTGACTAACTACAGTAAAAAATAATAAATGCTATTAATTTTCTAATATTTTTTTTTAGTAAAAAACTACTAAATACATAATGTAGTTGATTTTAGTGTTGTAGTATTAAGCAATTAACATTTTCCAAAAAAATAGTCCAATAATTACTACTAATTGCATCTTAACCTTTAAGTTGCTCCTTTAATTTCTCTACCCGGGTCTTTTTCATTCATCAACCGCTACAAGTCTACAACAACCAGATTCATTTTAGTAAGTATTCTTCATTAACATTAACATATACAAGTGATGAATAGTTTCACTATATCTATCAGAGAAGATTAATGGTTTTGCTTTCTTGCTATTATTTGAAATTGATTCAGATTTGTTCTTCATCAATTAGCAAAGGATGTCAAAGACAACTAGGGAGGATCATGATGATGAATCCAGTTTGTTGGATATTGTCTTTTCTTGGACTCTCAAAGATGTTCTGAATGATAATCTTTACAAGCACAAGGTTATTTTAGTCTTTTCTCTTTTTGTTTTCATATTGGTGAAGCTAAGAAATGAATTTAAGAAACAGTGTTTTTAACAGGTTGTTAAGATTCCAGAGACATTCAATTCTGTGAAAGAATACATGACCTCATTCGTTCCTTCATTGATTGAAGAGACACGCAGTGACATATGTTCAGGCTTGAAAGGAGTGTCTAGAGCTCGATTCTGCGAAATCAAGACTGTCAAAATGGACAAAGAGTTCTTCGAACCTCCTAAGAATTTGTTCTATCTCTTAACATTGGTGAACACTAGTGATAATGATGATGTAGATAAAGATGATGTGGAAGAAGGTGGTGAAATTGGAAAATCATATGAGCTTATGTTAGGAGATGTTATTGCATTTACTCCTGTTAGACCAAAATGCATAGATGATTTAAACAGCCCCAAAAACTTCTACCATATTGGTTATGTTGTTAGGCCAAAACGTGCATATGACAATGTAATTCCAATTTTGTCCTCCAAGCTCATGGAGACTAAGAATGAATATGACAGAAGTGGTGGTGTTAAGAAGCTTTATGCTGTGCATCTTATGAACATTCTAACAAATGTTAGGATATGGAAGGCATTGAATTCACAGCTAGAGGATGCAGACATGAGCATTATTGAAAAGGTGCTAAGACCTGACACGAAGGTAAGGGAAAAAAATATATATATATATATTCTGTATATTGAGGTTGTGTATTTAGGTTATGTTTATAGTTTATTGTATATCATTTTTTAACTTTGGTTTGATGGTGAATTACTTTGTAAATACAGATTTATGCAAATGAGTATTTGATGTATCTAGAGATTCTATGATTCACTAGGTGTAAATACATTACATAAATCTAGTGCATGATATGGACTGTTTTAAATTTATCATAATCTGAATGCTTCTAAGGCTGTCATTCCCTTAATTGCTCAAAACACTGAGGTAATAACATGTTACATGTTTTCTTTATTGTTCCTAGATTGGAAGAAAATGTCAAATATGCCCCTCAGAACTAAACGTTATTGGCACTTCAAGCATAAGAAATATGATTCAGTCTCAGAATCTCAATGAATCACAAGAAGATGCAGTTTCAAGCTGTGTGAGCATGACAAAATGTCACCATAACAGCACCATTAACCTTGTATGGGGACCTCCTGGGACTGGGAAAACCAAGACTGTGGCTTGTATCTTGTTTTCCCTTTTGAAGCTTAGAGTCAGGACATTAACATGTGCTCCAACTAACACGGCAGTGATGGCGGTTGCGTCGAGGCTGCATAGCCTTGTTAAGGATTCACTTGAGCATGAATCATATGGTTTTGGCGACATAGTGCTATTTGGCAATAGTTCTAGAATGAAGGTTGATAGTTATCTTGGCCTTAAAGATATCTTTCTCGAAAATCGTGTGAATAATCTTGTTAAGTGTTTTGCTCCACTAAGTGGTTGGAAACATAGCATCGAATCAATGATTCAACTGATTAAGGAACCTAAGAAGCTCTATAAATTGTATCAGAAAGAGGAGGGCCTAATGCCATTCAAAGATTTTGTGAAGCAAGAAAACAGCACTGTTGAATTCCAGTATAGCCTATACAAAATAAGGAACTGGCTCTTTGGTGATTCTAAAACATTGAAGGAATTTGTGAACATGAAATACAGTGACATTGCAGAAAAGTATCATTCTCTCATTGAAAGCTTAATGACATTTAATCAATTTGTGAAGAAGAAATACAGGGAATTGAAAGGAAAACTCGAGTTCTGTATGCAGACTTTGTACACACACATGCCAACATCTTTTATTCAGATCAGTGATGTGAGGAGAATGACTAGAGCTTTTGGTTTTCTTAGATCCCTTGAAAGTTCCTTGAATCATGTTCCGTACAGGAAAACTCTGAATTATAGTGATGATGATGATGAAGAAGCAAATGAAGAAAAAGAAATTCTTGACTACTTGGGGTGGCCAAGCCTGGAAAGAGAATTATGTGTTGGAATACTAACTTCACTTTCTCAATCAGTTTTCATTCCAAGGACTAATGACAAGCATGGAATTGAGAAATTTTGCTTGTCGAATGCTTGTCTGATTTTCTGTACAGCATCAAGTTCTGTAAAGTTGTTCACAAAAGGAATGACACAACTGAAATTTCTGGTAGTTGATGAAGCAGCCCAGCTTAAAGAATGCGAGTCAACCGTACCATTACAGCTCCCAGGCCTTAGGCATTGTGTCTTAATCGGCGACGAGAAACAACTTCCGGCCTTGGTTAAAAGCAAGGTACTGAGCATTGTTTCTAAATAGTTAGTACTTTTGTGATCTTAATTGTTGTTTACTGAATCTTGATAATTTTTTATGTGTCTAATGTTTTTTAAATTGAATAAAATCTTATAGATTGCTGAGAAGACAGAATTCGGAAGAAGCTTGTTTGAAAGGTTGGTGATTTTAGGAAATGAGAAGCATATGCTGAATATTCAGTATAGGATGAGTCCTTCAATTAGCTTATTTCCAAGTGAAGAGTTCTATGAAGGAAAGCTTTCTGATGCTCCAATTTTGAGTAATTTAAGCTATAACAAAAAATTCCTTGAAGGAGAAATCTATGGCTCTTATTCATTCATAAATGTAGCTAAAGGCAGAGAACAAATTGGTCTGGGACATAGTACAAAAAACACTGTTGAAGCTGCAGTTATTTCTGAGATTGTTGGAAACCTCTATAAAGGTTGCTATGTTTTCTCACCTTTTCTTGTATAATTAACTATGTCACCTAATTTTTATGTGTGTTCTTAGTAGTGTAACAATTTTTTTTTTTTTGGCAGAGTTTGTGAGGACAAAGAAGAAAACTAGCATAGGAATCATATCTCCTTACAATGCTCAAGTTTATGAAATTCAAGAGAAAGTTAAGAATTACACTTCAGTTTCTGATCCTGATTTCAGTTTAAGTGTTCGTTCCGTCGATGGCTTTCAAGGCGGCGAAGAAGACATTATCATAATATCAACAGTTAGAGCAAATGGTGCTGGAAAAGTTGGTTTTCTTTCCAACAGACAAAGAACAAATGTGGCATTGACAAGAGCTAGGTATGTTAAACTAAACTACCACCTTAATTTATAAATGAGAATATGCATAAGGTGATTAAAATTTATTGTTTGATTTTTGTAGATATTGCCTTTGGATTGTTGGCAATGGTTCAACATTGTTTAATAGTGAGTCTATATGGAGTAAACTGGTTCTTGATGCTAAGAAAAGAAATTGTTTTCACAATGCTAGTAAAGACAAGAAATTGGGTCAAGTAATTGATGATGCATTGTTTGAGATTGAACTTCTTGAAGAATCTGCATCAACATTTAAGAAACTAAGCCTAGGGAGTAAGTCAGAATTTGGTGGTTCATATTCAAGGTAAAATATTTGTTGCTTAGCTTAATTTGTGTACATTTTTGTTTGATTTTCCACTTTGAGGATCTAATATTTCTGTATAAATTTTCAGAAAATCTTCACGGAACAGGCCAAGGAAGTGTTAATTCGGTTTATGATGGACCTGGTGGATGCAACATCATCAAGGAGCTTAGTTTCTTTTGAACTTGTATATTTAATTCTTTTGAACTTATTAATCGTATCAATTGGTGTTTTCTTCAATTAATGTTCTGACGGGATAGTGTGGTTTACATATAAACTATAAACCTGTTGTTCTTTGGTGCCAAGAAAGTAGAAAACTGTGTTGTGTGATAACTGATTATAAGAAACTTAATTTTAACTTTTAATATTTATTTGTAATATGTTTCATGTATGTCTTCCTTTGGATACTTAATACATTTGGGTAATTGGGTATGTAATTTTTACTATTTTTTAAGTATTACATACACTAATTTTCTAAAACTCAACGTAATCCTATCTGAGACACATCAAGCTTTAACATAAACTTGATTTGGTAACGTAACTACCTAAACCAGACACACTAAGTGCTTACCCAACTTAGTAAAGGATACCTCTCAGGTACTTGATACAAAATAGAAATATAACAAAAAAAAATATGAAATTACTCTTGATTTTTTTCTCAAGTGTTTCTCTTAACCTTTTTCCCTCAATGGCTTTTTCTCAATGCCTCTCTTTCTTGACTTTTACCTTAGACAGAATACAAAAAAAAGATATACATTGAAACAGAAATACAAACAGTAAAACATAAAGGAGATGATGATTCACAGCTTTAACTCTTTATGCTGAACCCAACTTCTAAACTCAAATCGTTATTCTTCATCTTGGCGGAGTGCTCCCTTTAGTGTAGGTGTAATGTTTCCAAGACTTTAAACTCTGTTTGTGAGGTTTTTCTCCTCTCTCTAATTCGGGTTCTCTATCCTTCAACTCTAATGTGATTTATTTTCCTTTTTGTATCTTCATCAGAGCCACAGTTAGGGTTTTCTCAAAGTCAAATTATTGGACCTTTGGGCTAGCAGAGATCCTTCATTCTCTTTCTTCAATCAACCCTTAAATTAGGGATTTTAAATCTGATCATTTGCTTGACCGAGGAGGATAGAACAATAGAAATTGATTTGTTCAGTGATAATTCCAAATCCAAACCCTTGAAATAGTACTTTGGCCTCAAGTAACATTTGTAGGCTATTGATTTTCAGCAGATAAAGTTCAGCCACCTTTTTCCTCTTGCTACCCGAAATAGTGGTGCAGAAAATTGGAAAAGAAGTGAAGAAATCAACTTGCATGCAAATGGAAACTAATTACTTTTAACCTCTGACTTAGCTTAACATTCTCTTGATTAGGTTGATTGGATATTGCTTTCTTGACTAGCTTTCTCTTTCTTTCTTCTCTGGTATGTGAGTTCGAAGATGAAGTTCTCTCTCTTGTGTTTACCCAAAGTGCATATGAGAAACCTAGTTTAGGTTTAATTCACTGAAGCTTGGTTGGTATTGGACTTGGTCCATGGGTCATGTTCCATTCAGCACACTTGAGTGCATTTTGCTTCATTGGTTCGGGCTGCAACAAAAATAACTTTGGGCCTGCACTGTAAGACCCAGAACTTTTGAAAAGTCTTATTATGATCAAGTCTCAAATCATATAATTATTTATAGCCTTAATTTCAGAAATTATTTTATTAAGGATAATTAAGGCAAGTTTTGATTTATTGAATTTGAGACGAGTTATGATTTTTATCCAATTTTATAATTATTGGGTTATTTTCTATATTTATATTATAAATTTGGCAGTTACGAAATAATAGGAGTTTTATATGATTTGGATTAAGTAATTAATATTTTAAATATTAATACTGCTACTTTGGAAAAATAGAGGATTTAATTATATTATTTCTAATTATTTGATTTGGACAATTTATTGAAAAAAATTTGTAAAAATGAGAAGCAAATGGTATTTTCTATACACAATTAGTGTTGGATTTAATTTGGGTTTCAATTACTATGTTGTCCACAATTTTATTAGAAATTACTAAAATACCCCTAGCCCTAATTTTCTCAAAAACCCTAACCCATGACCCGGTTCCTTTCTCACTCAACCTAGCAGCAGCAGCACATGATTTTCCTTTTTCCCTTTCCATGAAAGAAAGGAACGAAAGTAGAAAGAGAGAGAGATAGGCTGAGTTGCTGCAGAGGAGAGTAAGGAAGCCGCCGCTCAGCTGGTCACCGCCGCTCATCCTCACTGCCGCCAACTGCGTGTCCCCACCAAGCCGCCGAACCTGCCACGCATCGCCGCCGCCAATCTCGCGCCGCCGCGGTCCCGTCGAGCTTCCGCCAACACCGCACGAAACAAAGAGAGCGACCGATGGAGAAGAGGGCCATGGAGGGGGGAAGAGCCGCCGATTGCAGTCGCCGTTGGGTCCTTGTTCCTCGCCGTTGAAGGAGCTGCTCCCAGCCACGGTGGTTGCCGATGTTCGCGCCGCTGCTGTCGGAGAACATGAGGAGAGAGAAACGACACGACGGGAGAGAGAGGGAGTCGCCATGGAACCACGAGCTGCGCCGGTCGCCGCCGCATCGCGTCAAAGAGGAAGGCTGAGACTGAGCGCCGCTGGGAGAGAGGAAGACGCGGGCTGGAGGAGCTGCATTCAGTCGCCGCTGTCACCGGAGTTCTGAGGCCACCAGGACCACCGCCGGAGTTTCTGGTTACTTCTGCCGTCGCCGAAAAAGTTTGCCGGTAAGGGTTTTAATTGAGGTATCTGTCCTTTTTGAATTCCGAGGTTACTATGGTCACTGCCTGTTGGTTTCAGTCGTCGTGATTAGAATTTGTTACCGCTGCCACTTGAGGTGGCTGCCGGGCTGCCGCCGAGCCGGTTCGGAGACCGCCACTGTGTCGGTTCATCCGTTCCTCCTTCGGTTCGGTAAGCATTTTCGAATTGAAAGCCCTTTAGTTACTGTTCTGTTATCATACGTTGATGTTTGTGGCGTTAATTGCTATAAGGTTGAGTTTCGGTTGTTGTATGTTGCGATTAGAGTTGTTGAGACTGTTGCGAAAGTGGCTTGGAACCGAGGTTTTGGTTGCCGGGGCTGGTTCGAAATCGCAGCTGCTTCGTGTTGTTATTCCGGTAAGAAATTATGTTTCGAAAGCCCTACGTTAGTATTCCATACGTGTATTAAAGCCTTTACGGTATTAATGTTCTTAGAGTTTAGTAACTGAGGTTGCTTGTTGTAATTTAGAGCTGTTTATGCTGCTGCGAAAATGTGTGGGGCTGTGCTTTGAAGCTGCCTTTGATTTCGAGTTGAGGCAAAAAGAACTTATGAGGCGTTTGGATTATGGATTTGCGTTTTGAGGTAGGGGCGCTTTTCAAAAACTATGTTTTAAGTATTGGAATTATTACATATGGATACTGTTGTGAGATATTGTGTATTTGGTGATTGTATCTGCCTTATGTGTTATTTGATTGACTCGAGTGATTATGTTCCAAAAAGAAACCTGAAAGTGGTTTGATTCAAATGAACCGGTTCCTTTTTAAATGAGTTGATTTTTGGACCGGTTGGAACTTGTGATTTTGTATGGTCGGTTTCATAATAAATTCAGTTTTATTTACTTGAACCGAGAGTCCATGATTTTAAGAGTTTCAATGAATTTTAAGGAATTGATATAGGTTGACCTTCCCTAAAGACTTGGGACTCTGCCGAGAAGCTTTTATTATAAAATCGCATTGTTGGACGGGTGGTTTTGAATACTTTGAAATAAATCCTTAACTTGCCATGGTTTTGGAAGTTTTGGAAAGAGGAAGCCGAAAGTGGCTTGTTTTAAAAAGGGAATTTTCCTTAAGTAAAAGTGGCTTATGAACCTGAGATAATTTGAGAAATGAGATCTTTAAAGCCAAGGCTGAAAAGAGTTAAAACTTGATTTCAAAGTGAAATGATTTGAGAAAAAGTGATTTATGGCTTAAATGCCGATTTTATGAATTTGATGATTTTGAATGGTGGAAGTGCTGTTTTATTATGGGCCGGAATGCCTGTGTATGATTATGAATATTGGTTGGTTCTGGATTGAACCGTGAGCTGAAATGGCTGTGTATGATATGAATATTGGCTGGTTCTGGACTGAACCGTGAGCCGGATGGCTGAGATGGATGTTGATCCCTGGATGAGATTGAATGCATGTATATGCTGAATCATTGATAAATGTGAATGTT
>NC_029791.2:54463832-54473847 GCF_000816755.2 Arachis ipaensis
GGTTTTGTGTTTCTGGTTTGGAATAAATTATGAAAGGCTATTTTGGTTCTGCATAGATAAACCGTTTTGAAAGGCTTTTGATGTTTTTGAGAATTGAACGGTTCTTCTTTCAGAAAAGATTTTCGACTTTACTTTTATTGTAAACCATTGTTTTTGAAAAGAGGCATAAGACGGTTATTAGTCACTGGTACGGTTTATCTTCACGTATCCTATTACAGTAATTTCCAAAAAACCCTCTACTGAGAACCCTTTTGAGGATGATGTTCTCACCCCCCCGTACATTTTTCCCCTTTCAGGATAGGGCGCAGAAGTTACGAAGAGTTTATTTAGTTGTTGTTGAGATACTCTGTATTATTTTAGTTATGGTTTATTGAACCATCGCCTTTATCTTGATATATCCTGTAAGAGGGATAGGAATTGTATTGGTTAATGCTTGTAATATTATATATGTATATGTATATATATGGATGTACCCTTTATGAGTTTTTGTAAGTTGTATGGTATCTATGGATGTACGTTATTAAAAGAAAGTGTTTTCGGGAGTGGTGTTGCGGTTTAAAGTTTTAAACAGGCTCATATTTTAGTATTAAATAGTATAAAAGTCGTCGTAATATCCGAACTATCAGAGTCGCGTAGCCAGAAGCGTGAACTTTGGTAGTTAGGGTGTTACATGCACACTTGAATTAATTTATCAAAAACCATTTGGGTTTTTAACCCAACTTAATCACGTTTGTCATCATCAAAGTGTTAATTATTTTTCTAACTCAACAATCTCCTCCTTGATGACAAACATATTTTCAAGGAGTATAATCAAAGGAATTGAAACAGATCAGACAAGATTAAAACACTTCCCTTTGATGATACTAAAAAGGTTTTGAAGTGCTCCCCCTTTCTTTTATAAGGCCTAAATGTGTGTTCTTCTTTTGTTTCCTGTTTATATATATACATATAGAGAATACAACTAAAACATACACAAACTTGTACAAGATTTGTGATGCAATCATTTTCAACAACTTGATCAAGAAAATCCATCATGCATTAAATAGCACCCAATCAATACTAGTCCAAAGTTCATATCAAAACAATGTCCCATTCAGCCACAAGATGTTTAATTTTCTGAGCAGTCATAAAAAAAATATACTAAAGCATGTAACTATCATAAATTCAGTTAACCAACAGTTTCATATTTCTAGCCAAAACATGCTTTTGTCAAGAATAGTCACACACACACAGCTCTTAAATAGATTAACTCAAGTTACTTATTCCAAACAGATTCATCAAGCTTAATCAGAACTTAGCATCAAGCACAAGATTCAAAGATCAAAATTAAAACTATTCAAAACTACTCATCTCACTCATCTCATTTACCTACTCTCCCTTTCGTCATCAAGGGAGGAACATTCTCAAACAAAAGGCCTGCAGAAAGAGAGTGTTAGCACAGAAAAATCATTGAAATTTAAATTAAAAGGTGCAAATAAAACAATTGTTAAGTTTTACAGTCATCCAAAACCTAAAGAGACGGAATCCAAACCACAGAGTCCAAAAACCAAAATAAACTGAATAGTTCAATAACATAGAGATCCAGAAAACATTAAACAACAACCCTCAGAATCCAGTGGTTTCTCTTGATCAGTAGCCATGGTGTCGTCTTCCTGAATAGTATCCACATATTTGATAAAGACAATCACTCTATTTTTGGATTCTCACAAGGCATTTTCATTTCTTACTGCAAGTTTTCTTTCTTGTTTGCTTGAGGAAATGAGAAGGTTAGACAAGTTCACAAACTCCTGTAGAACATCTTTAATAACTTCATAGAGGAGTGATTTGTGACCAGTTGAGGCTGAAGTTCCCGAAGTGGAAGGAGGATGAATGTCTTTTAGTTCGTCATCATCATCATCAAGGACAACATTTTCAGTTCTTGTTGGCCCTTTCTTTTGTTATTTCACTGAACCACCTTTTTTTATATAAGAGCGCCTATTTTCATATGTTTCATTTGAAAGGCCAACAACAAATTATTAAAAAATGTAGGTTAAAAATATGCCATAAAGAAGAGCCACATTTTTGTCACTGCTTATGCAATCAAACATGTGCCTCACCATTAAGTATGCAAAAGAAATTTTAGTTTTAGTGATGATAGCATATAAGGTCAATGTATCACAAAAAGACACCATTTGATAAGAGCTGCTTTGAGGTAAAATTATGTGGTTCACTATGCGGTGCAATTGAGCATGAAAAGGGCCAAGAGCTTTGTGATTAGGAGTAAAGTCATCAATCAGAGAGATATTTTCACACACATGAGCCAGAGCATCTTTATACGACATTCCCAACCCCTCATCCCATTTACCCGCAGTGTAAGCACAGACACCAACATCCGAATATTCAAGGGAGTCACTTATAAATTCACCATTCAAGACCAGTTCACGACTTTTGACATAAGAATGAATGGTTCCCTCATGGTATGTCATATTAGCATAAAACTTCTGAACTAAAACAGGATAAACAAGTTTTTTGATTTTGAAAAAATGATTCCAGTCCAAAAACTCAAGATTTTTAACAAATATAAAACCTTTCTTCTTCAGATTGGGTAAGTCTGCCAAAAAAAGGGGGGCATATGGGACGATGAACAACAACAACTTGATAAAATCATGGTTCATGGCAGAGCAAAAACAGTAAGGGTTGTAGTTGGAGTAGGTGTTCATAAAGTGAGATTTGTGACCAAAAGGTTTAGGTTCCTTTACTGATTGAAGAAGGATGTGAGGATTACCTCTTTGAGGATGTTGAAAAACGGACCTCGGCTTTGGCCTTGAAGGTTCAGGTGTAGGTTCCTCCGCAGCAGGATGCTTCCCTTTCGATGTGCTTGGACGAGAGGAAGCATATAGTGGAGCCACTGCCTTTGAAGATGAAGGATACCTTGGAGTTGTTTTTGTTCTTAGGATACCTTGGAGTTGTTTTTGTTCTTGCCATTGGTTTGGTATGAGGAAGAGAGAGTGACGGAGTGGGAGAGGGAGTAAAGGTAGGGTCTTTCGAAAGTGAAAAGGCTTTAGGTTTCTATGGGATTCTTGGAAGTTGGGTGAGAGAACCTCTTCATGTGGTGATTTTCTTTCCCATCTTAATGACACAATCTGTGATACAATTTTCAAAAATGAGAGTTGAGAAACCGAAAAAGCATGCAAGTATATGAGAGAGGATTTGCTTTAGTAACTACTATAAGTAATTGATTTCTTGAAAACATGCATGTGCAGAACCTATGACTACTCCTTGAAAAGACTTGACATCATATTAGAAAGGTTTTATTTAAAATAAAAGAAATAAGATAATAAAACAAATTTAAAAGAAAACCATTTTAACAAAAGACAAAATATGAAGGCCCACAAAAATATAACACTCTATTTGGCCCAAAGAGGAGGTCGTGTTTAAGGAAACACATTGGACCACAAGAAATCTTACCAGGGAGGTTGACCCACATGATTCAGAACTCGAGACTGACCCCAAGAAACCAAGATCTAGGAAAATGGTTCATCACTTGTCCAGAATTGTCTCCTCTTGACCTGAGAGACAAAAAATCTCAACCAGCACATTAGCAAAGCTAAAAAAATAAATTATAACTAAGAATGCCTAATCAAGTTCTCAATTTGCAAAATCTATCCTCAGCCAGAGGTTTAGGGAATATATCATCTAATTGATCATCTAATTTAACAAATTGAATGTTAATGTTGCCCTTTTGAACATGTTCCCTTATTAAGTGAAATCACACTTCAATATATTTAGTTCTTAAGTGAAAAACTGAATTTTTGAAAATATTTATGGCATTCATATTGTCACACAACAAGGAAATGCTATCGGCATTCAACTTATAATCAGCAAGTTGAGTTTTCAACTAAAACAACTGAGAACAACAAGGGGAAGTAGCAATGTATTCAGCTTCAGCAGTAAGAAGAGCCACAGTGGATTACTTCTTGCTCGACCACACATTTAAAGATCTGTCTAGAAAACAGCATATGCCAGATGTACTTCTTCTGTCAACTATGTCTCCAGCAAAGTCTACGTCACAATAACCAACTGCAAAAAATTCATCAGTTTTAGGTACCATAAGCCAAAGTTGGGTTGTGATTGAAACTTTGAACATATTCCAACACTTTGCACAATATCAGGTCTAAAGGATGTTAAGTACATAAGAGAACCAATCATTTTTCTATACCTAGTCTCATCAACATCTTTCTCAATTTCACCCTTTTCTAATTTTGAGTTAGGGTGTATGGGAGTTTCCATGGGTTTGATATTTTTCATACCAAACTTCTTAACCAATTCCTTGGCATACTTCTCTTGATGAATAAAAATTTTATTTTCAGTTTGTTTAATTTGAAGTCCAAGGAAGAAATTAAGTTCACCCATCATATTCATGTCAAATTCACTTGTCATGAGTTTTCCAAATTCAGTACAAAAGGCTATATTAGTTGATACAAAGATAATGTCGTCAATATAAATATGGATTAGAATGAAAGAATAATTAAAGTTCTTAATAAATAGAGTAGTGTATGTGATACCTCTTTGAAAACCATTTTTCAAAAGGAATGAACTAAATCTTTCATACCAAGCTCTTGGAGCTTGTCTTAATCCATAAAGAGCTTTTGAAAGTTTAAAAATATGATTTGGACACTCTTTATTCTCAAAATCAGGTGATTGTGCCATATACACTTCTCTATCAATTACTTCATTTAAAAATGCACATTTCACATCCATTTGAAACAATTTAAAGCCACAATAGATAGCGTAAGCTAGAAGGAGCCTTATAGCTTCCATTCGGGCCACAGGAGCAAATGATTCATCAAAATATATTCCTTCTTCTTAATCATATTCTTGTGCCACCATTCTTGCTTTGTTTCTAGAAATGCTTCTATCTTCACCCAATTTATTTCTAAAGATCCACTTGGTGCCAGTCACTTTCTTTTTATTAGGTTTAGGAACAAGTGTCTAAACTTGATTCTTTTCAAATTGGTGAAGCTCTTCCTCCGTAGCCTTTATCCAAGAGGGTCATTGAGTGCTTCTTTGATGTTCTGAGGCTCAATTCGAAATAGAAGGGCCAAGTTTGTTTCCTTATTTTCCTTTCTAGTAGAGGACTGAGTTTATTTTGACACATTGAGAGACATCCCCAATGACAAATTTTTGTGGATAGTTCTTCAAAAATCTCCATTCTCGGGGTCTTGAGGACTTAGGAACAAATTCGGATAATCTGGGATCAAAGGAACTGATATTCCCAGGGATTTCACCAATTTCTGGAGATAAAATAGAATTATCTCCTGCAGAACCTTCAGCAGCTGCAAGTTCAGAATCAGGTTGCCCAGAAATTTCTTTTTCTTGATTTTGGGCTTCATAGCTGTTGTTCTCCGCTTGATTTTCTGCATTAAAGTCTTCCAAAACACTTTGAACCAAGTTAGAATCACAAAAAATAATATGTATGGACTCCTCAATAATTCTAGCATCTTGATGGTAAACTCTATATGTCTTGCTAGTTGTGGAATAGCCTACAAACAAATATTCATATGCTTTTGGATCGAATTTTCCTAAATTTTCTTTGTTGTTTAAGACAAAAAATTTGCTTCCAAAGATATGAAGGTAATTCAAATTTGGTGGGTTTCCTTTCCAAAGCTCATAAGGAATTTTCTTTAAGCATTTTCTTATGATTGTTCTATTTAAAATGTAGCAAGCTGTATTAACAACTTCAGCCCAAAGGAATTTAGGAACATCACTTTCACATATCATGGCTCTAGTCATTTCTTGAATGCTTCTATTTCTTCTTTCAACAATACCATTTTGTTGTGGTGTTCTTGGACAAGAGAAATTTTGTGATATTTCAAATTCATCAAAAAAAGATTCAAAATGTTGATTTTCAAACTCTTTACCATGATCACTTCTAATGGGAGCAATCTTTAAATCCTTCTCATTTTGAATTCTTTTGCTAAAAATCTTAAAAGGCGAAAAGGCATCATTTTTATGTGCAAAGAACAAAACCCAACCAAATCTTGTGTAATCATCCATAATCACCAAACCATAATGTTTACCACCCAAACTTTGAGTTCTCGTTGGACCAAAGAGATTAGAGCAATGCTAGGGGACCAACAACTTTTGTGATTGGTAGCCATCAAATAGCCATCAATGATGATTTAATGGTGTGAGATTGGTGTGAGATTTCATCTAATGACTCATCTTTCTTTGCTGGTTACATGCTGGCCAAAATTCAATAAAATTGCTGGCCCCCTAGATTTTTCCAAGAGATTAATATGTAGCAACTCAAGTATTCTTTTAGTGGAAATATCTTCCTTTGATTTAAATGAACTCTTTGTTTGTTTTTCCATTTGACATGCATCACAAGTGATATCTTTGTCAAATTTTATCAAAGGAAGACTTCTCAGTAAACCTTTTTTAACAAGCTTGTTTATTTGAAACATGCTAGCATGGTCCAATCTTTTGTGCCATAGCCATTTTTCAAATTCTTTAGAATGAAAACAAACTATATTTTGATTCTTTAGTTCATCAAGAGTGAAGCCATACATATTATCACACCGATTAGTAACAAACAATATTTCATTAGTCTTTTCACTCACAACACGGCATTCTAATCTTTTGAATATTACCAAGTAACCCAAATCACACAGTTGGTTAGTACTCAAAAGATTATACCTCAAACCATTAACCAAAAAGACATCATCAATAAAGGTAGAATGATTTTTATCTACTTTTTCAACAGCAATAATTTTACCTTTACTATCATCTCCAAATGTCACAAATCCTCCATCATACATGTTGAGTTTGATGAAGAAAGTTGACCTTCCCGTCATGTGCCTAAAGCATCCGCTATCCAAGTACCACATGTCTTTCTTCTTCTTGGATGATAGGCAAATCTGCATATACTCTCAAGTAACCTTAGGTATCTAAACTAATTTAGATCCTTTGAAGTTAATCCATCTTGGTTGCCTAAGAGCATTAAAGTCACAAACAACATTGTATGTTTAGTTTTCTACTCTTCTTTTGACAAAAATAATATAATTTCATCAATTATATGTATTAAATGTTAGTTAATAACAAGCATCTTTAAAAAAAGACATTTTAAGTATCTTTATCGAAATGTCTCCCTTAAAGGAAACCAATGAAATATGTCGTTATACGCATTTTGCGGCGGTTGAAATAAAAACCACCGCAAAATGTAATATGATGAGTCACTTGACGTTACAGATAGCGGCGGTTCACTGAAAAATCGCTGCTAAATACAATCCTGATTGAAACATCGCCGCTAACCGCCGCAATATGCACCGCAATATGTCATTTGGCGGCGGTTCAAGAAAAACTGCTGCTAAATACAATCCTGATTGCAGCCTCGTCTCTAACCGCCGCGATATGCGCCGCAATATATCATTTTGCGGTGGTTTTACAAAACCGCCGCAAAATTTCTGCCGCTATCTGCTGGATTTGTTGTAGTGATTGGGAGTAAGAGTGACCAAGTTTCTTGCAATTAAAACAATGATTTCTTGGTGCATGTTGCCGAAAGTGATTGAAGTTTTGATGCTGATAATGATTGAAAGTGAAAATTTTCTGGTTCTTGAAAAGGGTGCATTTTTTTGACAAATTCATTTTTTGTATTGGCACCTCTATTAGTGAAAATCCTTAAACCAGAATTGCTTGAAGCATGTGGGCTTCTTGAAGAAGAGGCTCTTTTGCAAAAGTGTGGTTGTTTAAAAGCAACCTCATTATTTGAGAAGCAGCCCTGACCCGAATTGTTTGAGACAGGTTCGGTTCTTGAGGAAGATGCAATTTCCTCAAAAAAGTGGCTTTTCAAAGGCAGCCTCTTTGTTTGAAACATATCCAATACCAGATTTATTAAAAGTGGGTTTTGTTTTTGAAGAAGAGGTCATGACTTTTGTAATTGATTTTTCAAAAACTGCATCCTCTTTTGACACATACTCCAAACCTGATTTTTCAAACAACGGTCTTTGGTTAACAAGTAATTTGTCCAAGTTGCTTGAACTATGAGCAAATGTTGCTGAATCACTATTCAACCTTTTAATTATTTCATTTTCAGCAACAAGTTTTTGAGAAGAATCAATAATGTGCTTTCCTTTAAGCTTTTCAATTTCAGATTTTAAAAATCTATTTTTTTCAATGAGATCAATAGCACATTCGATCTCCTTCACTTTTTCTTTCAAGAAATCATTTTCAGCCTTCAACACTTCATTTTCAGATTTGCATTTGTTATATTTATTCAGCAATTTCTCAAAATGATGGGTGAGATCATCAACAATAACATGTAAATCATTTATAGATAGGTCATAGTAATTTACCTCATCTAGTTGATCTTCACCAGTCATAAAACAGACTTGAGCTTCATATTCGGAGTCCTCTTCCTCATCCGAATCATTCTCTAGGTCCTCCCAAGAAGCCATGAGCACTTTCTTTTTTTTTTTCTTCCCTTTGTCCTCCTTCTTGAGCTTTAGGCAATTGAACTTGAAATATCCAACTTCCTTGCAATTGTGACAAATCACTTTACTCAAATCCTTCTTGTATTCTTTTGAGCTTGACCCCTTGTGTCTGCCTTTGTTTCTCATTAGCTTCCTTAGTCTTCTAGCAAAAAACACAAGTTCATTATCTAAAAAACTGTCACTAGACTCACTCTCATCATGTTCTACTTTTGATTTTAGGGTTATTCCATTTTTCTTTGAGTCTTGGCTTGTATGTGTGGTTTCATAAGCTAAAAGTTTTTCTATCAGCTCATCATAGGTTAGTGAGCTCAGGTTGTTACTCTCGGCTAGAACAGTGGCTTTTGTTTCCCACTTTTTTGTGAGGATTCTAAGGACTTTTCTTACTAGAGTTTGTTCGATGTGCGTTAAGTCCATAGCATCAAGGCTGTTGATGATGATTGAGAATTTCTCAAACATCTCATCAATGGTTTCTCCATCCTTCATGGTAAACATCTCATACTCTTTTCGCAGCATATCGATCCTTTTTTTTACTTGTTTGGTGCCTTCGTGTGTAACCTGTAGTTTCTCACAGATTTTATTGCCGTCTTGAATCTAGACACCTTTCGGTACTCCTCGAAACTGATAGCACAGTGTAACAAGGTTATAGCTTTAGCATTCAGCTCCACTTTCTTTTTGTCATCATCATTCTATTCGGCTTCTTTCTTTGGAGTTACCACTCCATCAGCACTAGTCTTTGTTGGAATTTTAGGACCATTCACAACTATCCTCCATATGTTGTAATCAATTGATTGAATGAAGATCCACATCTTTTATTTCCAATAAGCATAGTTCTTCCCATTAAAGAATGGAGGCCTGTTGTTTGACTGACCCTTTGTTAGTGTGTAGGCCGCTGTGGTTGTACCCAAGTTGTTAGCCATTGGACCTTTGGTCCCAAATGTTAAGCTTGATTCTTGAGACCTTAACTCTTGATACCAATGATGCTTATCATAGCCATTCCGCCATGTCACCCATCAATGGCACATATCAGGCCAGCAGACAACAGTCTCTACCGGTTCACCCATGCCAATGAGCGGAGAATCTTGCATTGGTGACACCGTCACAAGCGAGAGTTCCCATTGGTGCTCTATGATAAACCACTATTTTATGGTTTATCTTGTACTCAATTGAGTGGTTTTTATCAACTCTTTACCCACTTATTCATACTATTTGCATGTTTTACATTTTCCTTCCTGGTTTTGTGCTATGATTGAAAACATGCTTCTTTGATCTTATATTTGCTTATTATTAATACCTTCTTATTACCATTAGATGCCTTGATATGTGTGTTAAGTGTTTTCAGAGATTACAGGACAGGAATGGCTCAGAGGATGGAAAGGAAGCATGCAAAAGTGGAAGGAATACAAGAAGTTGGAGAAACTGCTAAGCTGTCCAGCCTGACCTCTTCACACTCAAACGGCTATAACTTTAGCTACAGAGGTCCAAACGACGCGGTTCCAGTTGCGTTGGAAAGCTAACGTCCGGGGCTTCGATTTGATATATAATAT
>NC_029791.2:54474044-54480533 GCF_000816755.2 Arachis ipaensis
TTGGTTAAGAAATCAGTAACTCAGGAGTTATCTTAGCTCAACATAATGGATAACTGTTATCTTTGCTAATTGAACTGAACTTCAATAATCCCAACTTTTTCTTAGGAAATAAATAGGATTCGAAGATCAAACTAATTAATCCCTTGACTTTCCCTTGCTTTAGCAAAGGTTAACTAAGTGGAATTAAGATTCAATCTTCTTTATTATTGAGAAGGATAACTAATTTGGACTTCCAATTTCTCATACCTTGCCAAAAGTTTACTTTACAGTATTTATTTATTTTAATTTCTATTTAAATTATTTGTCATATTTGTCCCTCATTCTTGAAACCCCAAATTTACAATCTCCATAACCAATAATAAGAACATACTTCCCTGCAGTTCCTTGAGAAGACGACCCAAGGTTTGAATACTTCGGTTATCAATTTTTAAGGGGTTTGTTACTTGTGACAATGATGAGCGGATAATTTATACGCTTTTTGGCATTGTTTTTAGGTAGTTTTTAATATGTTTTAGTCACTTTTTATTATATTTTTATTAGTTTTTAAATAAAAATCACATTTCTAGACTTTACTATGAGTTTGTGTGTTTTTTTTGTGATTTCGGGTAATTTCTGGCTGAAATTGAGGGAGCTGAGCAAAAATATGATTCAGGCTGAAAAAGGACTGCTGATGCTGTTGGATTCTGACCTCCCTGAGTTTGAACAACTGACGGTTCATCCTGTTGCTTAGATTAGGAAAATTTTGTCTTTTGGGTCAAAGTCTTTTACTTTCTTTTCAAAAAATCTTTCAAAAATTTTTATTTTTCTTTATTAATCTGTAATTTGTCTTTGAGTCTTTTATTATTGTTCTTGTTAGAATTTTAGAATCCTTATTTTCTTTTTCAAAATTTTTTTTCGAAACTTTATTTTTCTTTTACTAATAATTGAACTTTTCTGTTTGAGTTTAGATTCATATTTTAAGTTTGGTGTCAATTGCATATTTTATATTTTCCTTTAAATTTTTGAATTTGTGTTCTTTGTTTTTCCTGAATCTTCAAGTTGTTCTTGTTTATTTTTCTTGTTTGATCTTTAGTTTTTCTTGTTCAGTTTCTTTTCTTGTTTTTCTTGTGCCTTTTCAAAACATTAGTTTTCGAAAAAAAAATTTATTCTTAGTTATTAAAAATACTTCTTCAAAACAAGTGTTACATTTACAGCCCAATTGGCTAGAGCATTGGTCTATGTTCTTAGTAATTGGGTATCTTCTTTTTAAAATCTTTTTTTTAAAATAATTTTTATTTGATTAAATCTTGTGCCAAACTTTAAGTTTGGTGTTTTCTTGTTAATCTTTCTATAATTTTCGAAAATTTTATTGAGGTTTTCTAAAAATTTTAAGTTTGGTGTTCTTTCTTCATGTTCTTGTGTTCTTGTGAGTCTTCAAAGTGTTCTTGAGTCTTCCTTGTATTTTGATCTTAAAATTTTTAAGTTTGGTGTTCCTTGATATTTTCCCTCCAAAATTTTCGAAAACAAGGAGCATTAGATCTAAAAATTTTAAGTTGTGTGTCTTTTGTGTGTTTTTCTCTTTCATCATAAAATTCAAAAATAAAAAAAATATCTTTTCTAACTATTTTTAAGCAATTATTTCGAAATTTTTTTAAAAAATTCAGATTTCAATTTCAAATTTTTATCTTATCTTAGTTTTAAAAAAAATTTTCAAAATTCAAATCTTTTTCAAAAAAGTTCATATCTTTTTCAAAATCTTATCTTATCTTATTTCAAATTCAAATTTCAATTTTTAACTTCCAAAAATTCAAAATTCAAGATTCAAATTTCAAAATTTAATTTTCAAATTTCAAATTTCAATTTCAAAACTTTTTAATTTAAATTCCTTATCTTCTCTTACCTAGCTTATCTTATCTTTTCTAATCTCAAATCTTAAAATCAAATCTTTTTCATATCTTTTTTTTTTATTTTCTTACAAGTATCTTTAATTTTAAGACATCTTTTTCAAAACTTCCTAACCAATTTCTCTCTCTTCATTTTTTTCGAAAATCCTCACCCACATCTTTTTCAAATCTTTTTAATTAATTAAATTAGTTTTCAATTTTCTTTTATTTATTTTTCTTCTAATTTTCAAAAATATAGTCAATTTTTCATTTATTTTATTTTATTTTATTTTATTTTGATTTCGGTCTTCAAAAAAAAAAATTTTACTTGCAATTCACATCATCTCCCTTTCTCCGTCATGGATCTAAGTGGAAATGAACAGTCCAGAAGGACTCTGGGGTCATATGCTAACCCCACTACTGCTTCATATGGGAGTAGTATCTGTATACCCTCCATTGGAGTCAGTAGCTTTGAGTTGAATCCTCAGCTCATTATCATGGTGCAGCAAAGTTGCCAGTATTCCGGTCTTCCACAGGAAGAACCTACATAGTTTCTGGCACAGTTTTTACAAATTGCTGACACAGTACATGATAAGGGAGTAGATCAGGATGTCTACAGATTATTACTGTTTCCATTTGCTGTAAAAGACCAAGCTAAGAGGTGGTTAAATAACCAACCTAAGGCTAGCATAAGGACATGGAAACAGCTGTCATAAAAATTCTTGAATCAGTACTTCCCTCCAAAACGGATGACACAGCTAAGGCTGGACATCCAAGGCTTTAAACAAGGAGATAATGAATCTCTTTATGATGCCTGGGAGAGATACAGGTTTTCCACATATTCATGCATTCTAATTTTAAGTACAGTACATATGCATTGCTTTCACTACTTACTTTGGGGCATTTTGTCCCCCTTTATTTGCTCTTTTTCTCTTTTTCTTCTTCTTCTTCTTTTTTTTTCTTTTATTTTTTTTTCAATGCATATGATTAAATTATTGAATGCATGAACATGTCCTATTTCTTTCACATTTTTAGAAAATTCTAACATACTCAATTCTCAAACCAAATATTTTCAATCCCAATTTTCCCACACTTAAATTATAAGCACTCTCACTAGTCTAAGCTAACCAAGGATTCAAATTAAGGACATTATTGTTTTCCGCTTAGAGTTAGTGATGAGCTAAAGTAAAGAACAAAGGGGTAAAATAGGCTCAAAATTGGTTTGCAATGGATAATGAAAGGGTTAAGGCCATATGGGTATGTAAGCTCAGTGAAATAAGGCCTCAATCATGTAAGTGTATGCATACATCAAATAATGGAAATATAGAATTAAGCAAGACAAAGATCACAATTTTAGAGAGAAAAATACACACTAAAAATAAAATTTTGGTTGATAAAATGCAACCAATTCAAATAAGCTCAAAATCTTACAGGTTTTGTGTGTTTGAGGTCTAAACCATGTTTCGAAATAATATCTCTTCAAACAAGTGTAACATTAAATTTTTATTCAAATTAGTGAAATGCTCTAAAAGGTTTCTTGAAAAAGAAAATATTACTTTAACCAAGTGGTAAAATATGCAAAAAATTAAACAAAATGCAATCAAACATGCAAATGCAACAATGAACAAACAAATAAAATAAAAATTTTGGTGTTGAGTCAGGAAATAACTAACCCATGGAGATCGGTATCGACCTCCCCACACTTAAAGATTGCACCGTCCTCGGTGCATGCTGAGATGTGCAGGTGGACGGGTTGCTCCAACTGATGCTTTTCTTCAAGATTTTGCAGATGGACTTGTCTGTCTCCCCATCCAAACGTCTTCCGGTTCCCTTCCGGGTGGCCATCCTGAAAGAAAAAGGGAAGAAAAAGTAACCCAGTAATAAAAATAAGAAAATAAATGAAGTATGGGTGGGTTAATGCCAAATGATAATGGTCGCATTTACATGGAAGCTTCAACATGTATGTGAGAAAATAATAGAAGCCATGGCATGCCAGTGGTATAAAATTTATAACATAGAGGAGGGGTGTGGGTAATGGAAGTATCAATACAAGCTCATGTCAATGCAAATGGAGTGCAAGTATCATAAAAGATTGGCATTGGCAGATAATTAATATCATCCCACAGTGTAAAACAAGTTACCAAAATAAATTTAAGAAAAGATGCAATAGTTGAATAAAAATTTTTTTAACACCAATAGAAAAATAAAAAATTCAGAAAAGAAAATAAAAATATGCACAAATTTAAAATGCAATGAATGAAATATGCAAATAAATTAAGGAAAATAGAATGAAAGTGAAAGAAAATAAGAAAGGAAGAAGAAAGAAATAAGAAACGATAAGGAAAATAAGGATTAGAGAAGAAAGGATAGGAAAATTGGCTGATCTGGATATTCTGTGCGCTACTTGTGACGCGAACGCGTGAGTGACGTGGTCGCGTGATTCGCAATAAGGTCAGGTGACGCAGACGCGTGGGTCACACGATCGCGTGGCCTGTTTTGTGCGATTGGCACGAGTGCAGCCTCGCGGTCGCGCAACTCTCTGTTAGAAACTCTTTTGCCAAAAATCTGGGTGACGCGAACGCGTGAGGCACGCATTCGCGTGGGAGGGTTTGGGCTTCCAGCACGAGTCTAGCCCTATTCCAGCACAACTTTCGGCCATGCACCCCTTTTACACCGATTTCAGGTCACGCGGCCGCGTGGGTGACGCGGACGCGTGGGGAAGCTATTTTTCAAATGACGCGGCCGCATCGGCGACGCGGTCGTGTGGATCAATTTGTGCCATTAGCGTGCCTCCAGCCACGCTTTCGCGTGACTCTCTGTTCATCCTCATTTTCTTCCAAACGCACATACGACGCGGACGCGTCGGCGACGCTGTCGCGTGCGAAAATCCTTTTTTTTCTGAAAAAATGCAAAATGCAGTGTTAATATGAATGTGATGCAAAACTCCAGGTTCAATAAAATAAAATAAAACTCGAAAAAAAATAAAAATAAAAATAAAAATGAAAAAGGAACGATCATACCATGGTGGGTTGTCTCCCACCTAGCACTTTTAGTTAAAGTCCTTAAGTTGGACATTTGGTGAGCTCCCTGTTATGGTGGCTTATGCTTGACCTCGTCTTGAAACTTCCACTAATACTTGGACTTCCAATAAGCTCTATCAATACCCATATGGAGGTGAATGACGGAAAGGGGCTTGTGAATATGGTGGTCCAAAGTCATGTTGAGGAGAGGATTCATAGGCATATGGTGGTGGTTGTTGATAGTCTATTGGAGGTGGTTGTTGCCATGAGGGTTGATCAAATCCTTGTGGCTCCTCCCATCTTTGATTCTTCCAACCTTGATGCCTGTTCTCATTATAGTTTCCATTCCTAACAACAACATTGGAATCAAACTTGAAGCGAGATGGGTGAGAACTCATAGTTAGTTAATAAAAAATTAAAAACAAAAATAAAAGCAAATTTTAAATTCAAATTTTTGAATTTGAAAATTAAAATTTGAATTTTGAATTTTTAAAATTGAAATTTGAAGATTAAAATTTGAAATTTTCTTTTAAAACTGAATTTTAAATTTTTGAAAATTGAAAATTGAAAATTGATTTTTTTTTTAAATATTTACAATAACCAATAATAAGGCACACGTTTGCAATTCCCCGGCAACGGCGCCATTTTGAAGAACTGAGGATTGATGGTTTAGAGGTTATAATAAACTCGCGTTGTAAGTATAGTTACTAAACCAAGCAATCAACCTTTCTTACAAACGTTTTGGTTGTCACAAGTAACAAACCCCTTAAAATTGATAACCGAGTATTTAAACCTCGGGTCGTCTTCTCAAGGAATTGCAGGGAGGTATATTCTTATTATTGGTTATGAGTTTGTAAATTGGGGGTTTGGAAGTAAGGTGGGAATATGTTATATGACAAATAATTTAAATGGCAATTAAAAATAAATATATACTATAAAGCAAACTTTTGGGCAAGGTATGAGAAATTGGAAGTCCAGACTTAGTTATCCTTATCAATAACAATGAAAGTCGAATCTTAATTCTACTTAGTTAACCTTTACTAAAGCAAAGGAAAGTCAAGGGACTAATTAATTTGATCTTCGAATCCTATTTATTTCCTAAGAAAAGATTAGGATTATTGAAGTTCAATTTAATTGGCAAGATAACAATTATCAATTATGCTGTTGAATTGGATAACTCCTGAGTTATTGATTTCTTAACCAAAACCAAAAAGGAAAAAGTAAATCTACTGGAATAAAAATGCCTTCAGATGGGAAGCAATAATCATGTAAATAAAAGAAAGCAATAATAACTGAAATACCTCAAATAATATTAATTCAAAGAAAATCATAACATGAACGTAGCATAAGCCAAATAGGAAACATAACTAATATAAGTATTAAAGTATCTGAAAGTAAGAGATAAATATAAAATAAAAGAACATTGAACCTGGGATCGAGAGTCACTCCTAAAACTAAGAGAAGTCCTAAATCCTAATCCTAAGAGAGAGAAGAGAACCTCTCTCTCTAAAAACTACATCTACTCCTAAAATTGTGAATATGAAAGCTTGATTTTGAATGAGTACATTCCCCCACTTTATAGCCTCTAATCTGTGTTTTCTGGGCCG
>NC_029791.2:54480736-54483434 GCF_000816755.2 Arachis ipaensis
TGGGCGTAGTGACAGACGCAAAAGGATCAATGGATCCTATTCCAGCATGAGTGGGAACCGACAGATGATTAGCTGTGCGGTGACAGCGCACCTGGACCTTTTTCACTGAGAGGACGGATGGTAGCCATTGACAACGGTGATCCACCAACACACAGCTTGCCATAGGAGGAACCTTGCGTGCGTGAAGAAGAAGACAGGGAGAAAGCAGAGATTCAGAAGACAAAGCATCTCCAAAACTCTAACATATTCTCCATTACTGCAGAACAAGTATTTAATCCATGCTCTTTTATTCTTCGCAATTCATACTGATAATTATAATTGATTTCCTGACTAAGATTTTCAAGATAACCATAGATTGCTTCAAACCAACAATCTCCGTGGGATCGACCCTTACTCACGTAAGGTATTACTTGGACGACCCAGTGCACTTGCTGGTTAGTGGTACGAGTTGTGAAAAGTGTGATTCACAATTCGTGCACCAAGTTTTTGGTGCCGTTGCCGGGGATTGTTGAGTTTGAATAACTGACGGTTCATCCTGTTGCTTAGATTAGGAAAATTTTGTCTTTTGGGTCAGAGCCTTTTACTTTCTTTTCAAAAAATCTTTCAAAAATTTTTATTTTTCTTTATTAATCTGCAATTTGTCTTTGAGTCTTTTATTATTGTTCTTGTTAGAATTTTAGAATCCTTATTTTCTTTTTCAAAATTTTTTTTCGAAATTTTATTTTTCTTTTACTAATAATTGAATTTTTCTGTTTGAGTTTAGATTCATATTTTAAGTTTGGTGTCAATTGCATATTTTATATTTTCCTTTAAATTTTTGAATTTGTGTTCTTTGTTTTTCCTATCTGAGACATATCAAGCTTCAACATAAAGTTGATTTGCTAATGTAACTACTTAAACCAGACACATTAAGAACTTACCCAACTTAGCAAGGGATACTTCTCAGGTACTTGATACAAAACAGAAATACAATCAAAAGAAATCTGAAATCACTCTTGACTTTTCTCTCAAGTGTTTCTCTTAGCATTTTTCACTCAATGGCTTTTTTTCAGTGCCTTTCTTTCTTGCCTTTTACCTCAGACAGAATAAAAAAACAGATATACATTGAAACAGAAATACAAATAGTGAAATATGAAGGAGATGATGACTCACAGCATTGACTCTATATGCTAAACCCAACTTCGAAACTCAAAACATTGTTCTTCATCTTGGCAGAGTGCTCCCTTTAGTGTAGGTGCAATGCTTTCAAGACTTCAAACTCTGTTTGTGAGGTTTTTCTCTTCTCTCTAATTCGGGTTCTCTCTCCTTCAGCTCTAATGTGATTCATTTTTCTTTTTGTATCTTCATCAGAGCCACAGTTAGGGTTTCCTCAAAGTCAACTTCTTGGACCTTGGACTAGCAGAGATCCTTCCTTCTCTTTCCTTAATCAACCCCTAAATTAGAAATTTCAAATCTGATCCTTTGCTTGACCGAGGAGGGCAGAACAGCAGAAATTGATTTGCTCAGTGATAATTCCAAATCCAAACCATTGAAAGAGTACTTTGGCTCCAAGTAACATTGTGGGCCATTGATTTACAGTAGATAAAGTTTAACCACCTGTTTCCTCTTATTACCTGTTCCGAGGGTTACCTGAAACTGTAGGTCAATCTCGGTCGAGATCTTCTGTACTGGTCGGAGATGACGTGTCTGGCTGGGGGTAGCGACCAGAGCTGTCGTGTCCGACTTGTTGAACTGGCTGCACTGCTGATCCTTTGTCACCGGAGGGTGGGGGTACCTGCAAGAGACTCCGATGCTTAAGTTAGCATGGGTATTAAATAGGTTTTTAGTAGAATCAGAGTATGAGTTATACCTGGGTGCTCCAATGTATTTATAGTGGTTGTAGAGTGACCTTTTCTAGATAAGATAAGTTAGTTATCTTATCTTATATTTATCTTTGAGTTGAGGTCAGCTTATCTTCAAGGGAACCGCCCTTATCTCTATAGGCTTGGACTGCCTTTGGATTTGGGTCGTGTTCCTTGAGTTGGGCCCTTCTTTGGGCTTTCCTGTCGATTTGGCCGAGCTCTTTGAGAAGAGGTCGGATAGGCTGACCTGAAGAGGTCGGTCGCTTTGTCGCTAAACATCCCGGATTGGACAGCTTGACCCAGGGTATGAACAGTGCCCCTGCTCGAGCTCGGTCTTTCTTTCGGAGGTTAAGTCGAACTCGAGCATTTTGTCAATTTTGTAGAGTTCTTTTTTGAATGTGGAACGTTTCCTCTTTCGCTTCCTCTGAAAGCGCGCGCTTTTATATTTAGCGTTTTGGCTTTGAGAATATGCGAGGCTTTAAATACCTTCATTAATTGGTTTTAATTGCCCGTTTCTTTGGCTTTTATTTTTGAAATTCACGATCAAAAAACGGTTTCTCTTCTTTGTCTTTCTTCGTAACTTCTCCCTTCACTCTCTCACTTTCTGTTTTCGCCTGCATTTTGCCTTTCTTTGAGGGTCTTGTGTGTAATGTTATCGTTAGTCCGTGCTGTTTTCGTCTTTATAGGTTTGAAAGAGGTTCGTTTTAGTTTTAAAAGAGTTTTAGTCTGTCCTTTTACTGATCCTTTTCTCTTTCCTTCTTTTTGGTTGGACTTGCTTCTTTCTTCAAAGTTTCCTCTAGCTTCTACCTTTCTACCTTAGTGGGTCTCTTAGCGGTTTACTACGGCGTCGTGTTCTT
>NC_029791.2:54484239-54486305 GCF_000816755.2 Arachis ipaensis
ATAGAGATGTCTTCTAAAGTTTCCGAGGGGATGTCCGATTGGCTGGACTCCCTTGTCTTAATGTGTGTCTCTGTTGTGGATGCTGAGTTTTGTGTAGAGCTGAGGAAACGTCATAGGGTTTGTGGTGGTGGTGCCCGAGAGAGAGATTATGAGCTTGTGGCGCCCGATTCTGACGAGAGGGTTTGTTTTCCTACTTCTGTCGAGGGGGAGCGTCCCTTTTTCTACGCCTATGAATATTTCTTCAGCCAGTTGGACATTACTTTTCCTTTTACTGCTTTCGAGACCAACTTGTTGTAGTCGTGTAACATTGCCCCATCCCAGCTTCATCCGAATTCCTGGGGTTTTATCAAGATTTTTCAGTTGCTTTGCCAAGAGTTAGGCATAACACCTTCTCAGACTCTTTTCCTCTATCTTTTTGTTTCTGCCAAGCCTGGAGGTTCTTCTAAAAAGAAGGCTTCCTAGGTTTCTTTCAGGTCGTCCCAGGGGCATAAAGTTTTTGCCATGTACGATGAGTCTTTTAAAGATTTTAAGAATTATTTCTTCCGAGTCCGTGCTGTTGAGGGGGCCCGCCCCTTCTTTCTTGATGAAAATGATGAGCCTGCCTTTCCTCTGAATGGCAAAAGAATGTGAGAGTGTCTCGCTATACATGGGAGATGCTTGACGAGGTTGAGAGGGCTTTTGTAATTGTTCTTGAAGATTTATGGGGGGAACCACCCCATCTTGATACGAAAAGATTTTTTAGTGATCCATCTTTGGTTCGAACTGCTTTGGGTACTGTCTGACTTGTTTCTATACTTGCTTTTTAATTTTGCTTCTTCTTTTTATGATTGTAACCCATTAATGTGGTCGATTCTGTCTTTTCAGAGATGTCGAAAAACAACGATTCCATGAAGGCCTACAAGAAAGCAAAGAAGGCTGCAGCTGCTCAAAATATCTCAGCCTAGGTGGTGGGAGAGGGATCTTCTCAAGTTCCGGTGAAGCCGCCCGTGCTGAGTTCTCCTGGGCTGAGGAAGGTAATTCCCACTCCTCGGGTTCGCCTGGCCGACCCTCCACAGTCTTCCGCTGCTACTTCTGGTGCTCTTCCCAACAAGAAACAAAAAACAATTGAGCCTTTCAACCTTGATGCCCCTAATTTTGACGCGGTTGAGTTCGTAGATCAGCAGATCGGTCCATACGGTGTCCTCCCTATGGATGATGTATCACTCCTTCGTCATTTGAATTTTATAACTCGGAGTAGTGTAAAAATGGCACATATGGGAGCTGCCTTGTACCGAACAGCTCAAAATCTTCTTCTCCATGCCACCAAAGCCTTTATGGAGGAGGCAAAACAGGAGTTCGATCAAATAAAGGGCTTGAAGGAGGAGCTTGAGGTGAAGGTGGCCAAACTGGAGAAGGATCTGGAGAATGAAAAGATGAGTTCCCTTGCTCTGGCGGCTTCTGTGCGGTTGGCCGAGGACACGGCATTGAGGCATAAAGACAGCTACGTCACATCCTATCGGGAGGGAATGCGTTTGAAGGGGGAGTTGGAGAACGCCCGAGCTGATTATTCTGAGCTTCAGGGTCATCTTGTTGGCAGTGTGAATGCTGCTTACGAGAACCTGAAGGAGCAGGTTCGAATTATTGCTCCCGAGGCCGACCTTACTCTTTTTAGCCTGGATAATGTTGTGAGGGATGGTAAGATTGTCCCTGATGACCAGGATGATGACGATGTCGAGCCTCCCCCTGTGCCTTCTGTTAAAGTGTCAACTTCTACTGTTCCTCCAGTTGAGGTTGGTCATTCCGTTTCTGATCCGGACTGTCAGATCTTGAACCGGGATGATGGTACCGTGGATGCTGTGCCTATTCAGACTCGCCCTCCTTCTCCCCGTACTGATGCTACCGAGAAGGCTCCCGATCTTAGCTAATTTTTCTTGGATGTTTGTGTAGATAGCCCGACTTGTGGGCTTTTAAACTCTTTATTTTGTAATTTGAATATTTTGCTGACTGTTGATACTCCTTCTGGTTGCTTGTTTAGCAACTTTTCATTTTGAAAAAACAACAAGTAGCTTTCAAGCTTTTGGGCCTGA
>NC_029791.2:54489048-54491957 GCF_000816755.2 Arachis ipaensis
GTTTTGAAAAAACAAGTAGCTTTCAAGCTTTGGGCCTGATCCTGAAGCTTGTTTATAATATTGTATTTCATATCATGCTTGTTTGCACTTGTCTTGGCACCTTTCTGGGTTTTGAGAATGCTGAAGCCTTGCTGCTCGGCCTCTTTGGATTGCTTTGTACTTATTGCTTGTAGCTTGGATCCTTTGAGGTTGTGGATGTGTGGATCCAACTTGTATTTCGGTTTTCTGGCTCTTACTTGTATTTATTTCTAGCAATCCATAACCAATTTCTTTATGTTGGTCCTCTTTCCAATTATTTTTGTAGTCCTCTTTTTTGAACCTTTGTCAGGTCTCTTTCAGGGACTACTTTTATAACTTGTTTGTTGTAGGAGACCGACTTCTTTGCGTCATCCTTTTCCAAGTTATTTTTTGTAATCCTCTTTTTTGGACCCTTGTCAGGTCTCTTTCAGGGATTACTTTTATAACTTATTTTTTGGGAGGCCGACTTCTTTGCGTCGTCCTTTTCCAAGTTATTTTTGTAATCCTCTTTTTTGGACCCTTGTCAGGTCTCTTTCACGGATTACTTTTATAACTTGTTTTTTTGGGAGGCCGACTTCTTTATGTCGATCTCTTCTAAGTTATTTTGTAATCCTCTTTCTTGGACCTTTGTCAGGTCTCTTTCAGGGATTACTTTTATAACTTGTCCATTGTAGGAGACCGACTTCTTTATGTCGATCTCTTCTAAGTTATTTTGTAATCCTCTTTCTTGGACCTTTGTCAGGTCTCTTTCAGGGATTACTTTTATAACTTGTTTTTCGTAGGAGACCGACTTCGTCATGTCGATCTCTTCTAAGTTATAGCAATTCCTCTTTTATAGGGTTGGCCAGACCTCTTTCCAGGGATTTGCTGATAACTTGGGTTGACTTGGTCCGACTTCTTAACGTCGGCCAGTCTTTAAGTTATTATTTAGCAATCCATAAGACCTCGTCAGGTTCTTTTTCCGGATCATTTTCGATAACTTCTTGCATTATTCTGTGTTCATCTTGCCGATTTGTAGAAGGTGGTTTCTATCTTTGTTTGGTCGACCTTTAGATGAATCGCGTTTTCATCTCTATTGGTCTTTATGGTGATCGTGCAGTGAATCTGTTTTTCACTTTCTGTCGATCTGTTGCTTTATAATCGGACGATGAATGCTTCAGATTAATTCGTCTTGAGAATTTGTAGAATATCTAAAATATATTTTATTTAAAAGAAAGTGCGAATATATATATGCGAAAATCTTTCGTCCCTTTAAGTCGGATAATTTCTGAATCTCAACTTGGTGCCTCATTAAAAAACCTTTTCAGGAAAAAGAGTGCATCCTATGATGAGATCTTTTACCTTCTCTAGATATAGTACCTTCTTAGGTTGCAGGCGTGCCATGATCTGGGAAGCTCTCGTCCCTCGAGTTTGGACAGTCTGTAGTAGCCCTTCCCAAGTACTTCTATGACTCGGTAGGGTCCTTTCTAGTTTGCTGCCAGCTTTCCTTCTCCGGGTCGAGTTGTTCCAATATCATTTCGGATTAGGATGAGGTCATTGATAAACCCATATTTTATGATGTATTTTGTGCTTAATTTGAGTGATTTATTCAATCCTTCAACCACTTATTCATGTTAATTGCATGGTTTTACTCTCCTTCCTTATTATGTGATGTATGTGAAAAACATGTTTCCTATGCTTTTAAATTAATTATTTTAATCACCTTTAATTCCATTCGATGCCGTGATTAGTGTGTTGAGAAGTTTTTAGATCTTCTAAGGCAAGAATGACTTAAAGGATGGAAAGGAAACATACAAAATTGGAAGGAAAGCACAAAACGGAGCTTCTGAAGAAATTAGCATCCACGCGATCGCATGGGCGACGCAGACGCATACCAAGCGCAAAGAAGCAGTGACGCGGTCGCATGACTGACGCGACCGCGCGCCTTAAGCAGAACGTATATGACGCGGTCGCATGACTGACGCGACCGCATGGCAAGGAAAAGCTCCGAATGACGCGACCGCATGACCCACGCGGATGCGTGACAGAGGCCACGCACCAGAAATTACAGAAAATGCTCATAGCGAATTCTGAAGCCCTTTTTGGCCCAAATCCAAGTCCAGAAGGCATAGACCAGAGGTTATGAAGTGGGGGAATGCATCCATTCAGAGAGAGCTCGCCAGTTTAGTTACTTCCCATGATTTAGATCCAGTTTTGAGAGAGGTTCTCTCCTCTTTCTCTCTCTCTTAGGATTTAGGACTTCTCTTAGTTTTAGGAGTAACTCTCAATCCCAGGTTCTTTATTTTTATTTATTCTTCCAATTTAGTTTATGAACTCTTCATGTTAGATTATAATTTCCCTTATTAATGTTATTTGAGGTATTTCAATTCATGATTGCTTTCTTTAATTTATGTTATTGTTGCTTTACATCTAAAGGCATTTTTATTCCAGCAAATTTACTTTTTCCTCTTTTGGTCTTGGTTGAGAAAGCAGTAACTCAGAAGTTATCTTATCCCAACATAATTGATAACTGTTATCTTTGCTAATTGAACTGAGCTTCAATAATCCCAACCTTTTTTTTAGGAAATAAATAGGATTCGAAGATCAAACTAATTAGTCCCTTGACTTTCCTTTACTTTAGTAAAGGTTGACTAAGTAGAATTAAGATTCAACTTTCATTGTTATTTATAAGAATAACTAAGTCTGGACTTCCAATTTCTCATACCTTGCCAAAAGTTGCTTTGTAGTTATTTATTTATTTTAATTTCCATTTAATTTACTTGTCATTAAATTACTCATTCCTCATTCTTGAAACCCCAATTTACAATCTTCATAACCAATAATAAGAACAAACTTCCCTGCAGTTCCTTGAGAAGACGACCCGAGGTTTAAATACTCGGTTATCAATTTTA
>NC_029791.2:54492001-54494078 GCF_000816755.2 Arachis ipaensis
TCTGTAGCATTTCCTGGATGAGGCTTCTATTGTTGCCCCCTGGTTTGGTGCTGGCTAGTTTTGAGAGTGCATCAGCTCGGGTATTTTGTTCGCGGGGTATGTGGCAGATCTTATATTCCCCGAGTTGTCCGTGCTGTTCCTTGGTTTTATCCAAATATTTTTTCATGGTGGGATCTTTGGCTTGGTAGCTCCCTGTTATTTATGAGGTGACTACTTGTGAATCACTGAAGATGTTGAGTTTTTGAGCTCCAACCTCCTTAGCCAGCTTCAAACCAGCTAGTAACGCTTCATATTCCGCCTGGTTGTTTGAGGCCGGGAACCCACATTTGAGGGAAAGCTCAACTTGGGTTCCTTGGTTGCTTTCTATAGTCGAAATGGTGATTCGTTTGTGGTGGAATGTGGCGTTGTTCGATATGCCCATAGGACTTGTGGAAGTTCTTCGGCCCAAGCTCCCTTTGCATCTTGCAGTCTCCGTTTCAGCCCAGCCAATATGACTTTGTTGGCCGCTTCGGCTTGTCCATTGGCTTGGGGATGTTCGACGGAGGTGAACTGGTGTTTTATGTTTAAGTCGGCTGCTAACTTTCTGAAGCCCGCATCTGTGAATTGGGTGCCATTGTCTGTAGTGATGGAGTATGGAATCCCAAACCTTGTGACAATATTCCTATATAAGAATCTTCGGCTCCTTTGAGCAGTGGCGTTGGCTAGGGGCTCTGCCTCGATCCACTTTGTGAAATAGTCTACCCCGACTATGAGGAATTTAACTTGTCCTGATCCCTGGGGAAAGGGTCCGAGAAGATCGAGTCCCCATTTTGCAAATGGCCAAGGCGAAGTTACGCTGATGAGCTCTTCTGGCGGGGCGATGTGAAAGTTGGCATGTTTCTGGCATGGTGGGCATGTCCTTACAAATTCTGTAGCTTCCTTTTGTAGATTTGGCCAATAAAATCCCGCCCAGAGTACTTTTTTGGTGAGATCTTGTGCTCCGAGATGATTGCCACAAATGCCACTGTGTACCTCCTCTAAAACTTCCCTTGTGTTGGAGGTCGGCACACATTTTAATAGTGGTATTGAAATCCCTCTTTTATATAGGGTGTTGTTTATGATAGTGTAGTACTGGGCCTCCCATTTTAACCTCTTTGCCTGCTTCTCATTTGTGGGGAGTGTTTATGTTTTGAGGTAATTAATTATGGGGGTCATCCATCCTTGATCCTGACTTGTTATGGCTATGACTTTTTCCTCTTCCGAGATTGACGGGTTCTGTAGCATTTCCTGGATGAGGCTTCTATTGTTGCCCCCTGGTTTGGTGCTGGCTAGTTTTGAGAGTGCATCAGCTCGGGTATTTTGTTCGCGGGGTATGTGGCAGATCTTATATTCCCCGAGTTGTCCAGCTTCAAACCAGCTAGTAACGCTTCATATTCCGCCTGGTTGTTTGAGGCCGGGAACCCAAATTTGAGGGAGAGCTCAACTTGGGTTCCTTGGTTGCTTTCTATTATCACACCTGCGCCGCTTCCAGTCTTATTCGAGGACCCGTCCACGTAGAGATTCCATTCTGTGGGGGGTTTCCAGGGGATCTGTGAATTCTGCAATGAAGTCGGCTAAGTACTGTGATTTGATGGCTATCCGAGCTTCATATTGGAGGTCGAACTAGGATAACTCAACTGCCCATTGTAAAATTCTGCCTGCTAGATCTGTTTTCTGCAATATCCCTTTTATGGGCTGGTCGGTCCGAACCTTAATGGTGTGAGCCTGGAAGTACGAGCGAAGTCGTCGAGATGTCAGTATGAGAGTATATGCGAACTTTTCTATTTTTTGATAGTTCAGTTCGGATCCCTGCAGCGCTTTACTAATGAAGTATACAAGTTGTTGCCCTTTGTCGTCCTCTCGAACCAGTGCTAAGACTACTGCCCGACTTCCTACCGCAAGGTACAATACGAGTGGTTCTTCCTCTCATGGTCGAGTTAGGATAGGTGGTCATCCAAGGAAACTTTTGAAATCCTAGAAGGCTTGCTCGCATTCCATTGTCCATTCGAACTTCTTTTCTTTCCTTAAAGTGGCATAGAAGGGGAGAGATCTTATCGCT
>NC_029791.2:54494877-54508317 GCF_000816755.2 Arachis ipaensis
GGACGGAGTTCTTCTCGTCTCTGAACTCCACCAAGCTTAATTGTATGGAACTCTTCTCCTCTGCCTCTGAGGTTTAGACTTTCGTTATAACAGCGGCGTGCCATCTTTTGATCTGCTTTTATTGTAGCTATCCCTTCTGTAGTTAGGAATTTCATGCATAGATGTAGAGTTGAGACTATTGCGCCGAGTTGATTTAGTGTTGTCCGACCTATTAGGGTATAGTAGGCTGAACTCACGTCGACCACGATGTAGTCTATCTTGAGTGTTCTGGATTGGTTCTCTTTTCTGAAGGTTGTATGTAGTGACACGTATCCTAGTAGTTGTACTGGGGTATCTCCCAGTCCGAACAGGCTGTTCGGGTATGCTCTAAGCTCTTTTTCTTCTAAACCGTGCTTGTCGAAGGCAGTTTTGAATAAGATGTCAGCGGAGCTCCCTTGGTCTATTAATGTGCGGTGGAGATTGGCGTTTTCCAGTATGATGGTGATGACCATGGGATCGTCGTGTCCTGAGATGATACCGGATGCGTCTTCTTTGGTAAACGTGATTGCAGGTATGTCGGGTGCTTCCTCCTTCCCTTCGACATGATATACTTCTTTGAGATATCTTTTGCGAGATGATTTGGAGATTCCTCCTCCTGCAAATCCGCCGTGTATCATGTGGACGTGTCTCTCTGGTGTACGAGGTGATCGCTCAGCTCGTCCGACATCTTCATCCCTTCGTCTCTTTCTTTGCTCATCATCTCGGGTGGCTAGAAACCGATCTAGTTTTCCTTCTCTCACCAATTTTTTTATGAAGTTTTTTAAGTCAAAGCATTCGTTGGTGGAGTGCCCACGGACTCGATAGTATTCACAATATTCATTCCGGTTTCCTCCTCCTCTTTTGCCTTTGAGGGGTCGAGCTGGGGGTATTTTTCCGTATGGCAGACTTCTTTGTAGACATCTACCAGGGATACCCTAAGAGGAGTGTAATTGTGATATTTTTTAATTTTCTCCCCTTGTCGATCTTCCTTCTTTTTGGATTCTTTATCTTTGTCTCGGTAGGAGAATCCGGATTTTGAGGTTTCTCCCAACCGAGATTTTTCTTCCATGTTGATATATTTTTCTGCTCGCTCCTGCACCTCATCCAGAGATGTGGGATATTTCTTCGATATAGATTGGCTAAAAGGTCCCTCTCGTAGGCCATTGATGAGGCCCATGATGGCGGCCTCTGTTGGCAAGCTTTGTATGTCTAGGCATGTTTTGTTGAATCTCTCCATGTAGTTGTGAAGACTTTCCCGATCTCCTTGCCTGATTCCTAGTAGACTGGGGGCGTGCTTGGCCTTGTCTTTTTGGATGGAGAATCTGGCCAGAAATTTTTGGCTAGGTCATCAAAGCTTGAGATGGACTTAGGAGGTAAATTGTCGAACCATCTAATTGCTGTCTTCGTGAGAGTCGTTGGAAAAGCTTTGCAGCGAACAGCGTCCGAGGCGTCGGTGAGGTACATTCTACTTCTGAAGTTGCTGAGGTGATGGTTAGGATCTGTAGTGCCATCATACAAGGTCATATCCGGGAGTTTGAAGTCCTTAGGGATTTTAGTTTTCATGATTTTCCTAGTGAATGGATCTTGATCTTTGCGTGAATTGTCCTCAGGAGTGGTCCGGGTAGCCTTTGCTTTGAGATCGGCTTCGAGCTGTAGGATTTTATCTTCTAACTCTCGACGTCACCTTACCTCCCTTTGTAGATCCTTGCCAACTTCTCGTTGATGCTGACTTTCTTTTTCAAGTTGCTTTAAACGATCTTGAAGTGCTTCTATTACTCCTGGATTCGATGAGTTTTTGTCTCCGTTAGATTCTGGAATATCTTTTGCTGTAGCGTCTGCATTTTTGTGCGGCGTTCTGTCCTCCAGATCTGAATCGTGGTCGTTGTCATGGTCGTCCGCCATGGGGATGAGATGACTTCCAGGTTCTCCGGCAATGACGCCAATGTTCCGAGGGTTACCTGAAACTGTAGGTCGATCTCGGTCGAGATCTTCTGTACTAGTCGGAGATGACGTGTCCGGCTGGGGGTAGCGGCCGAAGCTGTCGTGTCCGACTTGTTGAACTGGCTGCACTGCTGATCCTTTGTCACCGGAGGGTGGGGGTTACCTGCAAGAGACTCTGATGTTTAAGTTAGCATGGGTATTAAACAGGTTTTTAGTAGAATCAGAGTATGAGTTATACCTGGGTGCTCCAGTGTATTTATAGTGGTTGTCGAGTGACCTTTTCTAGATAAGATAAGTTAGTTATCTTATCTTATCTTTATCTTTGAGTTAAGGTCAGCTTATCTTCAAGGGAACCGCCCTTATCTCTATAGGCTTGGACTGCCTTTGGATTTGGGTCGTGTTCCTTGAGTTGGGCCCTTCTTTGGGCTTTCCTGTCGATTTGGCCGAGCTCTTTGAAAAGAGGTCGGATAGTCTGACTTGAAGAGGTCGGTCGCTTTGTCGCTAAACATCCCGGATCGGATAGCTTGACCCAGGATATGAACATTACCCGAAATAGTGGTGCAGAGAGTTGGAGAAGAAGTGAAGAAATCAACTTGCATGCAAATAGAAACTAATTACTTTTAACCTCTGACTTAACTTAACATGTTCTTGATTAATTTGATTGGACATTGCTTTCTTGATTAGCTTTTTTTTTCTAGTGTGTGAGTTCGAAGATGAAGTTCTCTCTTGTGTTTAGCAGAAATGCATATGAGAAACCTAGTTTAGGTTTAATTTACTAAAGTTTGGTTGGTATTGAACTTGGTCTGTGGGTCATGTTCCATTCAGCACACTTGAGTGCATTTTGCTTCACTATTTTGGATTATAACAAAAATAATATTGGACCTGCACACTTGAACCAATTTATTAAAAATTATTTAAGATATTAACCCAACTTAATCATATTTGTTATTATCAAAGTGTTAATTATTTTTCTAATTCAACAATTATGTTCAAATAAAAACATATATATCAATGTTAAACATAAAAGAAAAAAAAAATACTATTTAGCATTTAATTAAAAAACCATAAAAAATAGTGTTTAATTTAATAAAAATAATTAACAGTTAATATTTAAAATTTACTACAAAAAATAAATTAAATAAAAATTAAACACCAAATGATAAATACCATAAAATTTACAAAAATAAAATATAATTAAACATCAGAGGTCATATAAGTTTTGCTATGTGGAGTAGTGAGCAAGCCACATTAATTTAGTCAAATGTTGACTTCTGATATTCTCTGCCTTGGAAGACAATTCGCGGATAAAGCCAAGAACACAGAATTTTACCACTATCTTCCATTGTCTGACACATTAAAATATTAATAAAATTAATTTGATCATTTTATGTAATTTTACTACATTCCTCTTGGAATATAAAATATTAGTTAAATTTAACTTTGTCTAATTAGCTAAGCCAAAATCAAAATCCAAACAATACTAATAATAATAATCAGGGTACCACACTAATTATTTATTATTGAATTGAATCGGTCTATATATTAATCTCAACATCGGTCTGATATTGAAAGCAAAATCATCCCAAAGCACTGCATGGCTCTATTCATGTGATTCCTTGTTAAAACTTAGAAGAACCACTGCTACTATTAATCAACACAAAAATGGCGACGATAATTGAGTTGGTCCCAAAAGGGTATGGATTTGTGGCGATTGTAATATACTGTTTCCTGAACTTGTACATGGCTGCACAAGTGGCCATTGCTCGCACCAAGTACAAAGTTCCGTATCCCACCCTTTATGCTTCTGAATCCCAAATTAAAAGAAAAAAAATTCTGTTCTGCTAACGAATATATGTATTGAGGATGTAAAAGATTCCACAAAAAGAACAAGAATTCATAGCCTTATGAGAAGATTATGTAATTTGCAGCATTTTGCAAGATTAACTCTATTTATATACATGTGCGGTTAATTAATTTGATTTCAGGAAGCAACAATTTTTTGAATTTTTTTGGCTCATTTTTTTGTTATAGAAGCCTTGAACGTGATGTGTTGCGTTATAGGGTATAGAGGTGCTAGACAAATATGTGGGGCAATTTTTTTTGCGTTATTATATAAACAAGTCGAACTATGCGAGTTGTGGTTGGAAGAAAATATCATGGGCAAATTGAACGGTTCGATTTGCAAGGAGAGAAATTTCAAATTTTTGATGAAGCAAATTGGATTGTCCGTGTTGTATATGAAGCTATTTTTTTTAATAATACGAAAATCAATTCGGACCATCTGAATTGATTATTATATAATTTTTTTGAATGAGCTGGAACAACTCACTGAGTCCGATTTATGCAGATAAATGTATATAAAAATGTGTAAGTCATAAACAAGGCAGCAGATACCGTCTTCTCATCTTGTTCTTTTGCTTTCTTTCACTCCTTGTTCTCTCTTCTTTGCTATGAGGTAAAAAAAATTGATAGTGAAGTTTCTGTTTCTGTTTAGATTGGTGAGAGAAATAGATGATAGAGTTCTTTTAAAAGTGTATTATTTTGGTCAGATTTTATTACAAACATTTGAAGGAGTAAAATTTATTTGTGAAAATCCGTTAGATGTTGTTATTCCCTTCACAATCTCATTTGAAGAGCTCAAAAATGTGATTTGTGAGAAGATAGATTCTGCGATGTCAAGGAAAATATCATGTATTTTATACAGATATCCCATATTAGTATTTGGTGGATTCATTCAATTTCAAACCAAATATATAACCGACGAAGCGAATATGCAAGAGATGTTTTCAATGTATATTGAAAGTCGTGCCCAAATGTCGCTCATCAAACTGTACATTGAATTCGAACAATCTAAGGCCGACCGAAATATTGTATGGAAAGATTACAATAGTGACAGTGAGGTAGAGTTCGAAAGCAATTATGTTGTTGATCCAAATGGAGATAAAGATCAAGGTGACGGCACTATGGCTCCAAATGTGACAGACGTGACAAATGCACTGACAAATAAAGTGCCGTTTGAGGAGCCATCTTTCATACGAGTGTTGGATTTGGAAGCCATGCATGCTCCGGAGTTTCCGGAATATGAGCGCCGGTACGTAATTGCCTATATTTATAAGACGGATTAGAATTCTGTAATAATTTATATTGATTGATGGACCAAATAGTTAAGTGATATGTGAAAATATATTCAATTAGAATTTGTTTATGTGTTTATGTAGTTAAGTTTAGGATAATAATATTTTTTGTTAGTTATTGATGTAGTTAAATATTAATTAGTGTTTATTAATCAATATTTATTTATATTTTTATGATTTCTTTTTTTGTTAAGATTGAGATAATAACCTGATGTAAAGTTTATTTATATCATCATTAATGTATTGAGTGTTTATTTACCTTTAATTTCGGTTATTAAACCAAACCAAATACTTCTTTAATGAAAATATACCTGGCCTTCTTGAAGATCATTCAAGGCCCTTCTAAAGTGAGTAAGTATAAGATACCTAAAGCGTCGATCTCCACGCTCCCAATTACGCCACCTAATATGACTTAATTCATTAACAGAACTGGATTCTAAATATGAAGATACGGAGTAAATGTAAGATAATGTTACATGTTTGCAAGCGGAAAACTACGGGGTTCCCTAGGAACCGGCGCTAGATATGGCAGGCGGATCCAAGCCCAAACGAGCAGCAGTGTTAGCGGATCGTCAATCTCCTTACAGTCAAAACGAGATGCCCTGCATAACGCCCTGTACAGGTGTGCGAGGCAAGCCGATCCCCAACTGTACTGTCCGATACTGCCAAAATCATGAAGTAAAGGCAGAAACTTCCAGTGCACAGATGCCCCAGGCTTGTCTCCAAATTATATCGTACCGATCAACAACATAATGTGACACTTCATGTACCTCTGTATATTGTTTTCATCAGTCAACTGTAACCGTTCTTTTAGATCCCGAAGCCACGTCAATTTTATACCGCTTCCTCTATAGTTTGACTTTCTCGGTGCAATCTCAAATTGGTGCAAACACTCCGCTTCTAAGGTTTCAAAATTACTCATAGTTATCCCTGTGACTGGAAGACCGTCCGTCGGAAGACCAAGAATCATAGCCATATCTTCAAGTGTCACAGCACATTCACCAATCGGAAGGTGAAAGGTATGTGTGTTTGGATGCCACCTTTCGACTAGAGCATTTACGAGTGCTTTCTGACATTGGACTATTCCAATCTGAGATGCATGATAAAAACCAGTAAATCGTAAATGCTCTTTCACCCTATCATCGTACTGATCCAGAGGAAAAGGGTGATCACACGTCAACATCCATGAACTCTACAAAAACATAAATTATTAATCAAACTAGGGTTTTTTACTTAAATAAATTGAATGGGAGTCAAAATTACCTGATTCCCCTGAAACGGATTCTGCAACGTAAATCCCCTCTTGGTATTATTATATAAATCGTCCTAGGCTGCACAGGATTACATAAAACGTGAATCATCTCAGCCTAGGACGATTAATGCATGAACATGTAAGGCAAATCAAACGTAAATCGTGGCAGGGTCTCCAGGGTTAGAAGAAGAGCATAAATCGTTCCAGGGTGGTAGGTTTCACGTGTTAATGGGCTAACTCTCACTGGACTGTCACGATTTATGCATTATTGGGACCCTCTTCAGCCTGGCACGATTTATGTGTTAGTTTGTAACACTAACTGGGTTGGGACGATTTATGCCCAAAGTTAGTAACCCTAGGAACTCAAGAATTTAATGATTTAGCGTGTATGTAGCTTAGCATAAGACGTTAGAAATCAGCTTCTTAGTAGCTTAGTTAACACTCTTACTACAGAGTGATGGTTGCATAATAGGGTACTCTTATTTATAATATTTTAATTTAAATTATATCTATTTAAATTTTAACTTAAAAAATAAAAATATACTTTTTATAATTTCAATTATTGATTTTATTGAGAAGATTAAATTAAATTTAAAAAAATACTAACAAATTATAATAAAAGAGTACTAAATTTTAATACATAAATTTAAATTTTTTCTTTAAAAAAAATTTCAAAAGGTTTTAAAAAATATTAATTTTGCATAATATAAATTTATGTTGTTTTAAGTAACATAAATTTAAGTTTTTATGAAATTTTTAGTATTAGTTGTGTATATAATTTTTTTTAATCATTTTTATTAATGCATATTTTTTATTATAATTTGTTAGTATTTTTTTATTTAGTTTGATTTTTTTAATAGAATTAATAATTAAAATTATAAATAAATAATTAAAATTTATATGAAGTCAAATAAAAAATGACAAAAAAAATTCTATAAAAAATATGCATTAATAAAAATGATTAAAAAAATTATATAAACAACGAATACTAAAAATTTTATAAAAACTTAAATTTATGTTACTCAAAACAACATGAATTTATATTATTTAAAATTATATTTTTTAACACCTTTTGATATTTTTTTAAAGAAAAAAATTAAATTTATATATTAAAATTTAGTACTCTTTTTATTATAATTGTATTCTTTTTTTTTTTAATTTAATTTAATCTTATTAATAAAATTAATAATTGAAATTATAAAAAGTATATTTTTATTTTTTAAATTAAAATTTAAATAGATATAATTTAAATTAAAATATTATAAATAAGAGTACCCTATTATGCAACCATCACTCTATAATAAGAGTGTTAACTAAGCTACTAAGAAGCCTGATTTCTAACGTCTTATGCTAAATTACATACACCCTAAATCATTAAATCCTTGAGTTCTTAGGGTTGCTAACTTGGGCATAAATCGTCTCAGCCCAGTTAGTGTTACAAACTAACACATAAATCGTGCCAGGCTGAAGAGGGTCTCAATAATGCATAAATCGTGGCAGCCAGTGAGAGTTAGCCTATTAACACGTGAAACCTACCACCCTGGGACGATTTATGCTCTTCTTCTAACCCTGGAGACCCCGTCACGATTTACGTTTGATTTGCCTTACATGTTCATGCATTAATCGTCCTAGGCTAAGATGATTCACGTTTTATGTAACCCTGTGCAGCCTAGGACGATTTATATAATAATATCAAGAGGGGATTTACGTTACAGATTTTAGGGGAATCAGGTAATTTTGACTCCCATACAATTTATTTAAGTAAAAAACCCATCAAACTATCAACAATTACTAATTTACTACTAAAATATAATAATTTTCTAACTAGAACAACCAATATATCCAACAAATTATTTCTAATTTATCACTAATAATAATAACTAATAGATACTTTCAATTCCTACCTAACTAATGTTCTACTATAATATTAAAACCTCACTTACAACAGCATATTTATGTCAATTAAAAACCTAACAGAAAACAAATAATTATTATCGAAAAACAAATACATTATATTATTATATTTTACAAAACCTAATTATTGATCAAAATTAGGAACATTAATCCAAAAATGTATTTTTTAAACATATATTTTTTACTAAAAATATTACAAAAAATTCTAAACATATTCTTTTTACTAATCTATCATATTAGTCTAACTCAAACATTATCATTGATTAAAATATTCTCTAACTATATTTATATATATATTTCTAACTATTATTTAAACATATATTCTTAAATTTCAATCAATCAACAACAACAACACTGATATATGACTCTAATTTAAACTACTAACAACAACAACTATAATTAAATTTCTAATAATAATATTTATAATTCTGAATTAATAATAATAATAATAATAATAATATCACTGATATGTTCCTAAATTGACCTACTAACAACAACAATTATAATTAAATTTCTAACAACAACAATAATAATAATAATAATCTCACTGTTTCTACGTTGAACTAGTAATAACAACAACAATTATAATTAAACTTCTAACAACAACAATTATAACTCCGAAATAATAATAATAATAATAATGTCATTGATATGTTCTTTAAGTTAACAACAACAACTATAATTAAATTTTTTACAATAATAATTATAATTTTGAAATATCAAAAAAAATTTAATAAATAAACTTACATAATCAAGATAACTAAGATATCTTATAATATGAAATTCAAGACGATCAACATCTTTAGATTTTTTTTTTTTTTTTGTCATTTTAATTATTTTTCAACCACTTGTGGGGAGAAGAAGAAGAAGAATTAAATGAAGGAGAAGATGGGAGAATGGTTGCTGAGTGGGATGGAGATAAAACTCATTTTGTAGGGTGGGTATGCATGCATTAAAGGGTTATGCTGGGATTAAGGACACTGTTGTGGGGAGCAACGTCCATGCGACACGTGGCGGAAGAGGGACAATTCGGACCATCTGTTCTATCTCCTGAAATCGGACCGTCTGATTTGCCTGAGAGAACTCGCACCGTCCGATTTGTAGCCACCTGACACCACGCGCCGGTAAAACACGCATACTCTCCGTATCGTTATCCGGCACCAATCTATTCTCCATAATAAAATTAAAAAACAGAAAACTCGATGCAGTTATTTTTTTATATAAAATTAATAATTAAGAATTGTTAGATAATTTAATAAGTTTGACTAAATTATCATTTCTTAACTACTAATTTTACATAAATAGATCTGCATGTGAATTTCAATTACTTATACATAATACCTTCATCGTATTCCATGCAAGTCCAACAATGAATCTAACTTGCAATATTTCAATATCACTAACCAAGAAAAAAATTAATATCATATATTTATATTTTTACATATAGATAATTTCATAAGAATAAATACCTTATATTATTTGCGAAATGAGTCCAAAATTATTCCAACAAAATATATGACGAATAGAGTTATAGAGATACTAAAGTATAAAGCATACAATTCATACAATGAATAATTAATAATAAAATTCACCAAATTTCGCCATATAATCTTAATACATGTAGCTTGTATTTTCATCCCTTAAAAAGGAAAAAAAAAATGCAAGGATAAATTGCATTTCTAAATAATCTTTAGCATAATCCACCAAAAATTAGTAAATCATGGTAGAATACGCATGGTAATAAGGATAAGTTATGTTCAAAATACAATTACAGTATTGCCATTGCCAGCATGCATGGATGACAAAAACTCATGAGGTTGATTTGCTTCTTTGCTTCTTGATCACAAGTTCAAAACTCAACAAAGGTCTTTAGGGATGGCATGTTCCATGGCATTGCATAAACATGTGATTCAATGTCTTCATGTTTTGATTTTATACATCAATCTTGGTTTATGTGCTCTGCCCAAAGAGAACCTCACAAAAATTACAATCCACCATTATAAAATAAACAACCGAAAAATACAATGTGTTCTCTAAAATCTGTTTTTTATATTAATTTGTTACATTTTTTTACAACAATATAAGATTTACAAAAATATGTTAATTCAATGCAATACAAAATACTAACCAAAATATGTTTCTAATTAATTTTGTCCAGTCATAAGTAGTAATAATTCAATTTCATATGGGCCCATGTTGAAAACTAACTTATAATGATATACATTAATTTATATTCAAATGAACATACATATAAAGTTAGCAAGTTATAAGATTCCACATACCTAAAGGAAGTAGAAGCTGTATTAGAATTGTCCCATAAACTTAGTTTCTTGAATGGTGCCTCCAGTGAATCAAGTTCAAGGTCCCACAAGGAATTCTCAATGGCCTGAGCCAGTTTCTCATCCTCATAAGCATTGTGGAAGCAGTTTCTTTCCTTAGCATCAAGAACCAGTTCCCTCCATACACTGTTACGGTTTATCAAAGTTGATGCATTTCCTAATATCCAAAGGCAATATCTGTGCATAAAACCAAACCAAAAGTTTTTCAATAAAAAAGAACTAAATCTCACCATTTAGAGCATGATCATAACATATATCTACAATATATAATGGATTCATGTAGGTACATTTTTTTTGGTGTATGAAATCTCAAATTACCAAAATGCACATAATTAATAAAGTTGGTTATTTTCAGTTATATAATACAATTTAATTTCGATACACTGCTAGTATAAAACAATTTTACACATAGATCTAATCATGTAACATCATGTCAGCAAAAACAACTATCTTTCATTAGTGGCATACCTAGCCCTCGTCAATGCCACATTTGTTCTTTGTCTATTTGAAAGAAAACCAATATTTCCAACACCATTGGATCTCACAGTTGATATTATAATTATGTCTTCTTCACCACCTTGAAAACCATCAACAGAACGAACACTCACAGAGAAGTTAGGATCACTGTCTGAAATATATTGCTTTATGGTCTTCTGGATTTCATGTACTTGACCATTGTATGGAGATATGATTCCTATGCTAACTTTCTTTCTTCTTGTCAAACATTCTGGCAACAAGAGAGGGAAAAGAAATAATATCATATCATATATATATCATATTAGGTTTAACTATGTTTTTATTCCCTATAATTGTGTGTTTAAATGTTTCAAAATTATTTTGGTCCCATTAAAAGTTTTGGTTGGTGTTGGTTTCTCATTTTTCTATAGGTAAGTTCCTTGGTTCCTATCATCTAAACTTCATATTAAATTAAGATATTATAAATAATCAAGAAAATTTAGGAAATATTGGTATAGATAAAAAATAATGTTATTAATCCAATCTCTTAATTATCCTCCTAATACTTAAATGAGTAAAAATTCAAATATATATCTTATTTTTCGAAAATATCAAAAAGATAAAAAAAAATTAAAACTTTTTTATTTAGAAATTAAGAAGATAATTAAAAAGATGAGTTAGGACTCTCATTATTTTTTTTAAAATATCTATCATTTCTAATGACATGGTAAGACTAAACACATTTTAAGAAAAAAGAGGTACCAATATCATGGCAAAACTTTATAGGGACTAAAAAACTATTCAAGCTTAATTACAAATGATGAGAAAGATAAACTAACCTTTTCTAAGTCTTTGAATAATCTCTGAGACAGCAGCAGCCTCAGCAATGTTCTTCAAACTATGATCATGATTAGACTGCTCTTTACCCCTTGATATGTTGATGAAAGAGTAGGAGCCATACATTTTCCCTTTAAGGAATTGTTTATTGTAGCTTGTTAATTTGACAATGGATGCATCAGCAAGTTGCTTATCATAGAACTCTTCACTTGGGAATTTGCTAATTGATGGATGCATCCTATACTGAATATTAAGCATGTGCCTCTCTTTTCCCAACAATACCAATCTCTCAAACAAACTTCTTCCAAATTCAGCCTTCTCAGCTATCTAAAATTTGATCAATTAACATATTAGATAATGATCTTCAATAATAAACAAAATTCAAAACAACTAAGTTACTAAACCAAAGGAGTATCTACTAGAATATTTAAAAAGATTAAACAAGCAAAACTACTTGGTTAGGGTATTTTAAACACGGGTTCAAACCATGGAAACAACCACCGATATAATTATCAGGTTAAGCTGTGTACATTACACCCCTTAGGTGCCCTTTCCCGGATCCTGCGTTAACACGGATGCTTGTGCACCAGAAAGTTTCCTTTAAAAGATTTCAGAATCTAAACCAAACTCACATTTTTGTGACCTAATTTCATATATGGTAATCAAGTAAACAACTCTTTTTCCCTATATTTTAGTGCTTGAGCATCCAAAGTACCTTGCTTTTAACCAATGCAGGAAGCTGTCTTTCATCACCTATGAGAACAGCATGTTGAAGACCAGGAAGTTGCAATGGAATTGCTGATTCACATTCTCTCAGCTGTGCTGCTTCATCAATAACTACAAACCGGAACTTTTCCCCTTCTTGAGTATGCAGTTTAGAAGAACTTGATGCAGTACAAAATACTAAGCATGCTTTCTCAATGCAAAACATTGACATGCCATCTTTGCTTGTCTTCCAAGGAAGCGAAATTGAACGTGATAGTGAACTTAGTATGCTTTGTAGGCTTTTTCCATCTTTACATTGATGAAAGTCTCGTTTGAACTTGGTATTGCGCAGCAAAATTTCCAGAGATTTCAACAAATCCAGAGCGTTCAACATTTTCTTTACCACTTTGATTGAAATCATAGATGTTGGTAGGTGAGTATACAAGGCTTTCATGAACAACTTGAGCCTACCTCCAATGTAACTGAACCATTGCTTCACAAATTGCTCCATCGTCATACCAGAGGTACTCATCTTTTTATCTTCAACATACAAATTGTAAGACTCTACAATGCCATCGAATTTCTTCTCGACAAATTGCTCAAATGTCAAAAGGTTAGAACTCTTCACTTTTCTCTTGTATGAAGAATATGCACGTTTTACATTGCTGTCACTTTTCTTAGCAAATTCTTCCAATGACATTAGATCCTCCTTATCATTCAGTTCACACCTATATTGTTGATTGGGGTTCTTCAGTAACTTGATCATAAGTTCCAAGTGATGTTTCCACCCGGTTAATGGCATAAAACACTTTAAAAGCTCTTCCACTCTATAATCAAGAAACAC
>NC_029791.2:54539017-54542410 GCF_000816755.2 Arachis ipaensis
AAGTGAAGAAATCAACTTGCATGCAAATAGAAACTAATTACTTTTAACCTCTGACTTAACTTAACATGTTCTTGATTAATTTGATTGGACATTGCTTTCTTGATTAGCTTTTTTTTTCTAGTGTGTGAGTTCGAAGATGAAGTTCTCTCTCTTGTGTTTACCAGAAGTACATATGAGAAACCTAGTTTAGATTTAATTTACTAAAGTTTGGTTGGTATTAAACTTGGTTTGTGGGTCATGTTCAGCACACTTGAGTGCATTTTGCTTCATTATTTTGGATTATAACAAAAATAATATTGGACCTGCACACTTGAACCAATTTATTAAAAATTATTTAAGATATTAACTCAACTTAATCATATTTATTATCATGAAAGTGTTAATTATTTTTCTAATTCAACAATTATGTTCAAATAAAAACATATATATCAATGTTAAACATAAGAGAAAAAAAAACACTATTTAGCGTTTAATTAAAAAACCATAAAAAATAGTGTTTAATTTAATAAAAATAATTAACAGTTAATATTTAAAATTTACTACAAAAAATAAATTAAATAAAAATTAAACACCAAATGATAAATATCATAAAATTTACAAAAATAAAATATAATTAAACATCAGAGACCATATAAGTTTTGCTATGTGGAGTAGTGAGCAAGCCACATTAATTTAGTCAAATGTTGACTTCTAATATTCTCTGCCTTGGAGGACAATCCACGGATAAAGCCAACAACACAGAATTTTACCACTATCTTCCATGTCTGACACATTAAAATATTAATAAAATTAATTTGATCATTTTATGTAATTTTACTACATTCCTCTTGGAATATAAAATATTAGTTAAATTTAATTTTGTCTAATTAGCTAAGCCAAAATCAAAATCCAAACAATACTAATAATAATAATCAGGGTACCACACTAATTATTTATTATTGAATTGAATCGGTCTATATATAATCTCAACATCGATCTGAGATTGAAAGCAAAATCATCCCAAAGCACTGCATGGCTCTGTTCATGTGATTACTTGTTAAAACTTAGAAGAAGAACCACTGCTACTATTAATCAACACAAAAATGGCGACGATAATTAAGTTGGTCCCAAAAGGGTATGGGTTTGTGGCGATTGTTCTTGTAATATACTGTTTTCTGAACTTGTACATGGCTGCACAAGTGGCCATTGCTCGCACCAGGTACAAAGTTCCGTATCCCACCCTTTATGCTTCTGAATCCCAAATTAAAAGAAAAAAATTCTGTTCTGCTAACGAATATATGTATTGAGGATGTAAAAGATTCCACATAAAGAACAAGAATTCATAGCCTTATGTGAAGATTATGTAATTTGCAGCATTTTGCAAGATTAACTCTTTATTTATATACATGTGCGGTTAATTAATTTGATTTTAGGACGCAACAATTTTTTGAATTTTTTGTGGTTCATTTTTTTGGTTATGGAAGCTGTGAATGTGATGTGCTGCGTTTTGGGGTATAGAGGTGCTAGACAAATATGTGGAGCAGTTTTTTCTGCGTTGTTATATAAACAAGTCGGACTATGCGAGTTGTGGTTGGAAAAAAATATCATGGACAAATCGGACGGTCCGATTTGCAAGGAGAGAAATTTCAAATCGTGTTGTATATGAAGCTATTTTTTTTAATAATACGAAAATCAATTCGGATGGTCTGAATTGATTATTATATAATTTTTTGAATGAGCTGGAACAACTCACTGAGTCCGATTTATGCAGATAGATGTATTTAAAAATGTGTAACTCATAAACAAGGCAGCAGATACCGTCTTCTTCATCTTGTTCTTTTGCTTTCTTCCACTCCTGGTTCTCTCTTCTTTGCTATGAGGTAAAAAAAATTGATAGTGAGGTTTTGTTTCTGTTTAGATTGGTGAGAGAAATAGATGATAGAGTTCTTTTAAAAGTGTATTATTTTGGTCAGATTTTGTTACAAACATTTGAAGTAGTAAAATTTATTTGTGAAAATCCGTTAGATGTTGTTATTCCCTTCAATTTCAAACCAAATATATAACCGACGAAGCGAGTATGCAAGAGATGTTTTCAATGTATATTGAAAGTCGTGCCCAAATGTCGCTCATCAAACTGTACATTGAATTCGAACAATCTAAGGCCGACCGAAATATTGTATGGAAAGATTACAATAGTGACAGTGAGAAAGAGTTCGAAAGCAATTATGAAGTTGTTGATCCAAATAGAGATAAAGATCAAGGTGACGGCACTATGGCTCCAAATATGACAGACGTGGCAAATGCACTGGCAAACGAAGTACCGTTTGAGGAGCCATCTTTTATGCGAATGTTGGATTTGAAAGCCATGCATGCTCCGGAGTTTCCGGAATATGAGCGCCGGTACGTAATTGCCTATATTTATAAGACGGATTAGAATTCTGTAATAATTTATATTGATTGATGGACCAAATAGTTAAGTGATATGTGAAAACATATTCAATTAGCATTTGTTTATGTGTTTATGTAGTTAAGTTTAGGATAATAATATTTTTTGTTAGTTATTGATGTAGTTAAATATTAATTAGTGTTTATTAATCAATATTTATTTATGTTTTTATGTTTTCTTTTTTTGTTAAGATTGAGATAATAACCTGATGTAAAGTTTATTTATATCATCATTGATGTATTGAGTGTTTATTTACCTTTAATTTCAGTTATTAAACTAAACGAAATACTTCTTTAATGAAAATATAACTGGCCTTCCTGAAGATTATCCAAGGTCTTCCTAAAGTGAGCAAGTGTAAGATACTTAAAGCGTTGGTTTCCACGCTCCCAGTTACGTCACCTAATATGACTTAATTCATTAACAGAACTGGATTCTAAATATGAAGATACGGAGTAAATGTAAGATAATGTTACATGTTTGCAAGCGAAAAACTACGGGATTTCCTACGAACCGGCGCTAGATATGGCAGGCGGATCCATGCCCAAACGAGCAGCTGTGTTAGCGAACTGTCAATCTCCTTACAGTCAAAATGAGATGCCCTGCATAACGCCCTGTACAGGTATGCGAGGCAAGCCGATCCCCAACTGTACTGTCCGATACTACCAAAATTACGAAGTAAAGGCAGAAACTTTCAGTGCACAGATGCCCCAGCTTGTCTCCCAAACAATATCGTACCGATCAACAACATAATGTGGTACTTCACGTACCTCTGTATATTGTTTTCATCAGTCAACTGTAACCGTTCTTTTAGATCCCGAAGCCACGTCAGTTTTATACCGCTTCCTCTACAGTTTGACTTTCTCGGTGCAACCTCAAATTGGTGCAAATACTCTGCCTCTAAGGCTTCAAAACTACTCATAGTCATTCCTGTGACTGGAAGACCGTCCGTCGGAAGACCAAGAATCATA
>NC_029791.2:54543361-54549355 GCF_000816755.2 Arachis ipaensis
CTAACAACAACTATAATTAAATTTTTTATAATAATAATTATAATTCTAAAATATAAAACAAAATTTAATAAATAAACTTACATAATCAAGATAACTAAGATATCTTATAATATAAAGTTTAGGACGACAACATCTTTAAATTTTTTTTTTGGTATTTTAATTTTTTTCAACCACTTGTGGGGAGAAGAAGAAGAATTAGATGAAGGAGAAGATGGGAGAATGGTTACTAGGTGGGATGGAGATGAAACTCATTTCAGAGGGTGGATATGCATGTAGTAAAGGGTTATGCTGGGGTTAAGGACATTGTTTTGGGGAGCAACGTCCATGCGACACGTGGTGGGAGAGGGACAATTTGGACCGTTTGTTCTGTCCCCTGAAATTGGACCATCCGATTTGCCTGGGAGAACTCGCACCGTCCGATTTGTAGCCATCTAACACCACACGCCGGTAAAATACGCATGCTCTCCATATTGCTGTCCTGCACCAATCTATTCTCCATAATAAAATTAAAAAGCGGAAAATTCAATGCAGTTATTTTTTATATAAAATTGATAATTAAAAATTGTTAGATAATTTAATAAATTTGACTAAATTATCATTTCTTAACTACTAATTTTACATAAAGAGATCTGCATGTGAATTTCAATTACTTATACATAATACCTTCATTGTATTCATGCAAGTCCAACAATGAATCTAACTTGCAATATTTCAATATCACTAACCAAGAAAAAAATTAATATCATATATTTATATTTTTACATATAGATAATTTCATAAGAATAAATACCTTATATTATTTGCGAAATGAGTCCAAAATTATTCCAACAAAATATATGACGAATAGAGTTATAGAGATACTAAAGTATAAAGCATACAATTCATACAATGAATAATTAATAATAAAATTCACCAAATTTCGCCATATAATCTTAATACATGTAGCTTGTATTTTCATCCCTTAAAAAGGAAAAAAAATGCAAGGATAAATTGCATTTCTAAATAATCTTTAGCATAATCCACCAAAAATTAGTAAATCATGGTAGAATACGCATGGTAATAAGGATAAGTTATGTTCAAAATACAATTACAGTATTGCCATTGCCAGCATGCATGGATGACAAAAACTCATGAGGTTGATTTGCTTCTTTGCTTCTTGATCACAAGTTCAAAACTCAACAAAGGTCTTTAGGGATGGCAATATGGCATGTTCCATGGCATTGCATAAACATGTGATTCAATGTCTTCATGTTTTGATTTTATACATCAATCTTGGTTTATGTGCTCTGCCCAAAGAGAACCTCACAAAAATTACAATCCACCATTATAAAATAAACAACCGAAAAATACAATGTGTTCTCTAAAATCTGTTTTTTATATTAATTTGTTACATTTTTTTACAACAATATAAGATTTACAAAAATATGTTAATTCAATGCAATACAAAATACTAACCAAAATATGTTTCTAATTATTTTTGTCCAGGCATAAGTAGTAATAATTCAATTTCATATGAGCCCATGTTGAAAACTAACCTATAATGATATACACATTAATTTATATTCAAATGAACATACATATAAAGTTAGCAAGTTATAAGATTCCACATACCTAAAGGAAGTAGAAGCTGTATTAGAATTGTCCCATAAACTTAGTTTCTTGAATGGTGCCTCCAGTGAATCAAGTTCAAGGTCCCACAAGGAATTCTCAATGGCCCGAGCCAGTTTCTCATCCTCATAAGCATTGTAAAAGCAGTTTCTTTCCTTAGCATCAAGAACCAGTTCCCTCCATACACTGTTACGGTTTATCAAAGTTGATGCATTTCCTAATATCCAAAGGCAATATCTGTGCATAAAACCAAACCAAAAGTTTTTCAACAAAAACGAACTAAATCTCACCATTTAGAGCATGATCATAACATATATCTACAGTATATAATGGATTCATGTAGGTACATTTTTCTTAGTGTATGAAATCTTAAATTACAAAAATGCACACAATTAATAAAGTTGGTTATTTTCAGTTATATAATAGAATTTAATTTAACTTTTGCACGTAGATCTAATCATGTAACATCATGTCAGCAAAAACAACTATCTTTTAATAGTGGCATACCTAGCCCTTGTCAATGCAACATTTGTTCTTTGTCTATTTGAAAGAAAACCAATATTTCCAACACCATTGGATCTCACAGTTGATATTATAATTATGTCTTCTTCACCACCTTGAAAACCATCAACAGAACGAACACTCACAGAGAAGTTAGGATCACTGTCTGAAATATATTGCTTTATGGTCTTCTGGATTTCATGTACTTGACCATTGTATGGAGATATGATTCCTATGCTAACTTTCTTTCTTCTTGTCAAAAATTCTGGCAAGAGAGGGAAAAGAAATAATATCATATAGGGTAAAGTATATTTTTCGTTCCTAAAGTTTGACAAAAGTTTCAAAAATACCCCTAAGTTTTATTTTGTTTCAATTTTGTCCTAAAAGTTTTCGATTTGCATCAAATATACCCCGAACGGCTAATTTTTCAAAAAATTTAAGACCGATTCAACAACAATTTCATAAGAACAACCCTCAATACAAGCAAATTAAGCATAGTTTTTATACATTATTGTTAGATTGGTCTTAATTTTTTTGAAAATTTAGCCGTTAAGGGTATATTTGATGCAAATCGAAAACTTTTAGGACAAAATTGAAACAAAATAAAACTTAAGGGTATTTTTGAAATATTTGCTAAACTTCAGGGACAAAAAAATATACTTTACCCTATCATATATATATATTAGGTTTAACTATGTTTTTATTCCCTATAATTGTGTGTTTAAATGTTTCAAAATTATTTTGGTCCCATTAAAAGTTTTGGTTGGTGTTGGTTTCTCATTTTTCTATAGGTAAGTTCCTTGGTTCCTATCATCTAAACTTCATATTAAATTAAGATATTATAAATAATCAAGAAAATTTAGGAAATATTGGGATAGATAAAAAATAATGTTCTTGATATTTGAATGAACTAAATAAATATTTTAAAATAGAGTAATAACTAAGAGTTTTAATCCAATCTCTTAATTATCCTCCTAATACTTAAATGAGTAAAAATTCAAATATATATCTTATTTTTCAAAAATATCAAAAAGATAAAAAAAATTAAAACTTTTTTATTTAGAAATTAAAAAGATAATTAAAAAGATGAGTTAGGACTCTCATTATTTTTTTAAAAAATATCTATAATTTCTAATGACATGGTAAGACTAAACACATTTTAAGAAAAAAGAGGTAACAATATCATGGCAAAACTTTTATGGAGATTAAAATAAAAATGACCTGTATTTATGGGGACTAAAAAACTATTCAAGCTTAATTACAAATGATGAGAAAGATAAACGAACCTTTTCTAAGTCTTTGAATAATCTCTGAGACAGCAGCAGCCTCAGCAATGTTCTTCAAACTATGATCATGATTAGACTGCTCTTTACCCCTTGATATGTTGATGAAAGAGTAGGAGCTATACATTTTCCCTTTAAGGAATTGCTTATTGTAGCTTGTTAATTTGACAATGGATGCATCAGCAAGTTGCTTATCATAGAACTCTTCACTTGGGAATTTGCTAATTGATGGATGCATCCTATACTGAATATTAAGCATGTGCCTCTCTTTTCCCAACAACACCAATCTCTCAAACAAACTTCTTCCAAATTCAGCCTTCTCAGCTATCTAAAATTTGATCAATTAACATATTAGATAATGATCTTCAATAATAAACAAAATTCAAAACAACTAAGTTACTAAACCAAAGGAGTATCTACTAGAATATTTAAAAAGATTAAACAAGCAAAACTACTTGGTTAGGGTATTTTAAACACGGGTTCAAATTATGGTGATGAGTTTGAAAACTCCAAATTAAATTGATGATGATCAAACATTATTAACATAATTAATTGTAAAATTATTAATTTGAGCTTTAATGTGCATTTACTAATTAATAATTTTTGTGATGCATAATCTGTTGATTGGGCCGAAGAAATTGGCTAGCCCAACATGAATCCATATACTCAGTCTTGATATTAAATTGTTGTGATTATGGTGGCTGAATTTATGGTTATGTTACTTGGGTCGAAAAGAAAAGAAAAATTGCAAGCCTTGTTCAAAATGTTTAAGTATTATGGCTGAATCAATTTGTGGTTAATTGTGCCAGAATTAAGTTGAACTAGCCCAAAATGTTTTGCCCCAAGACCATTAAGGTTGGTCCGAAATGAAGAAAAGAGAGAAAGCAAAGGCTTCTTGCTTCCAACGGATCTCTCTTATGTGATGGATTCCAAATTTAATTCAATTATCATTAATGCATTGGAATCATGAGAGAGAAATTAGCATTTGATTTGATTGTGATCATCAATGCTACACGCTACCTAAAACAAAAAAGGAAGAAAATTAATTTAGTTTAATTCATTTGTTCAAATCCATTGAATGCTTTTCTTCTTTCTCTTTCTTCTCTCTCTACTCTCTCTTCTCACTCTCGGTCACTTCACAGAAAAAGCATGAAAGCTATGACAATTGGCAAGCTACCGAAGAGAAGAAGAAGCAAGTAACAAGACCATTATAATGATGGCAAGAAAAAGAAAAAAAAAGTATGTTGTGGCTGAGATCTTCACCAAAGGAGGTAAGATTTGGTGAAGTAAGCTCAACCTCTCCATACCAAAAATGGAAGAAGAAGATTTCGGTCAGAGGAAGAAGATCTCAAAGGCATGGCTCGTCTCTGCTTTGTGTTCACTCATCACAGAAGGTAGCTAAGAAGGGTACGTGAAGGAGGAAGCAAAAGTGAAGCAGGAAGAACTGTCATGCATCAAGAAGCATCAAGGGCTAAGAATCCTACTTGGAGTGTAAGTCAAGTTAGATGGCTCGGATTGATGAAACTTGGTGTAAAGGGAAGACTCAGAGGTAATTGCATGTTGGTTTTAGCATTCGGTTATCTCATCTCTCTCTGGCCGAACCGGTTTTGCATGAAGAAGAAGAAGTTTAGCTTAGTTCATTTGGTTTCAACCGTGGAGGCTTCCCCCTCTATAAATAAGGGAGAACAGCCAGAGCTTGAAGTAAGAAAAAGAGTGAAAACACAGTGTTTCTATAGCTACCTAAGCTAACATATGTTCTTCTCCTTCAATATTTTTTATTTTGTAATTTTCTGTTTAATTTTGTCTGTCTTGAGTCTCATTGAAAAAAGCAAACAGTGATGTTTGTAAGAAAAAGTCATAGAGCGGAAAAAGGCAGAGTATACAAAATTAAAATAAAAAGCCATAGATGTCCTTAGAGGTCCTTTGTACATCTGTGTTGTGTTTCATGATTCTGTAAGAATCCCCTTGCAAGTTGGGTTAGCACTTAGCAGTTGAAAGCTTGGCTGTAACCAAGTCAAGTTCAGGATTGGGGTTTAGATTCTGGACTTGTCCCGGATAGGAATGGTAGTTCTTAGAGAGAATTGGTGTTTGTAATCAAGGATAATTATAATGAAATTCTATCATCATTGTAATGGAGACTGGATGTAGGCTGCATTGCACTTAACAGCTGAACCAAGATATATCTTAGTGTAATTTTCTCTCTCTTATACTTCATTTCTGATTCTGCTGCAAAGGAGACAAAACTGAAAATATCTCGTGGCTGGCCACGAGATAAAACGAAAAAGTCTCTTGGCTAGGCACGAGACAAAAACAATAAATATCTCCTCAAGTGTTCTAAAGGACAGCAAGAGTTACTAAGTGAAAAAGGGGCTAAGATTCAATCCCCCTTCTCTTAGCCGCTGATAAACCATCACATGGAAACAACTACCGATATAATTATTAGGTTAAGCTGTGTACATTACATCCTTTAGGTGTGGCCCTTTCCCGGATCCTGCGTTAACACGGGATGTTTGTGCATCAAAAAGTTTCCTTTAAAAGATTTCAGAATCTAAACCAAACTCACATTTTTGTGACCTAATTTCATATATGGTAATCAAGTAAA
>NC_029791.2:54559355-54560651 GCF_000816755.2 Arachis ipaensis
ATGGATATGCGTGCGGCAGCGGGTGTCGTGGGCAGGGGGCAACGCGACGTGCTCGTCCCGGCACTTTGAGGGGGCACGTTGTGGAAGACGGTTACCTGTTCGTGTCCACTCCCGAGGGGCAACGTGTCGTGCTTGCCCTACGTCTAGGGTCGACGTACGACGGTGCCCGATGCGGTGTGGGTTGGGCGCGTTGCTTAAGACGGTGCGGCTGTTCGGCTATCGCCCGAAGCACCTCACGCATCTGGCTGTCCCTTGAATGTTCTTCGTCGCTTCCCCCGAACCCTGCCCAGCGGCGCTGACTCGGCTACCTCGTGCGCTTCCGCTTGCCTGCACGCGCCTAGGCGTGCGGGGCGCGGTTCGTCCGGGCGTGCTGTGTTTGCGGACCGTGGTGGCGGATGAGCGGTGTGTGGGTTGTTCGTGTGGCTTTATCTAGACGGTGCAGCTGTTCGGTTATCGTCCGAAGCACCTTACGCTTCGGGCTGTCCCTCGAGTCTCTTTTGTCCCTTCCCTTGAAACCTGCCCGGCGGCGTTGGCACGGCGCTCCCGTATGCTTCCGCTTGCCTGCACGCGTCTTGGCGTGCGGGGCGCGGTTCGTCTGGGAGTGCTGGGTTTGCGGACCGTGTTGGCGGATGAGTGGTGTTTGGGTCTTGAGTGCTGTCTGGCTCCTTGCCTCGCGCAACGAACAGGCGCACCGGATCCTCTCCATGTGTGGGCTTGAGCTACCGTGCTCGTTCCACTGTTGTGCGGCTCCTGTGTTTCCTACCCGTGGTGTGGTATCCCTGCCTTGCCCCAACCTTTCCTCTCCGGAGTCCCCTAGTGGGATTGCCGGGGGAGTTCCAAGACACGCCCGTGGTCCTACCCGTCTCGGCGCTCTGCGCGGCAACGGTGGCCTGCGTGCGCGTTCTGTTCTCGCTGGTGCGGTGCACGCGGTTGGGATGGGGTCTTAGATCCCCGTCTGTCCCTCAGATGATTCGGTTTCTCGGAAAGACGCCTGCCGCCGTGTCCTTCGAAAGCTTCCCCTCGCGGGGGGCGTCGGCAGCTCGGCGCGCATGGTCGGTGACGGATGCTACCTGGTTGATCCTGCCAGTAGTCATATGCTTGTCTCAAAGATTAAGCCATGCATGTGTAAGTATGAACTAATTCAGACTGTGAAACTGCGAATGGCTCATTAAATCAGTTATAGTTTGTTTGATGGTACCTACTACTCGGATAACTGTAGTAATTCTAGAGCTAATACGTGCAACAAACCCCGACTTCTGGAAGGGATGCATTTATTAGATAAAAGGTCAACGCAGG
>NC_029791.2:54561373-54562779 GCF_000816755.2 Arachis ipaensis
CGGATGCTGGGGTCGTTGCAACGGATGCTGCGCGCGTTGCAACGTTGGCTGGGGGCGTTGCAGCGGAGGCAGGTCGCGTTGAAACGGATGCTGGTGACGTTGCAACGGAGGCTGGGCGCGTTGCAACGGATGCTGGGGACGTTGCAACGGAGGCAGGGCGCGTCGCAACATTGGCTGGGGGCGTTGCAACGTTGGCTGGAGGCGTTGCAACGGAGGCAGGGTGCGTTGCAACGTTGGCCGGTGACGTTGCAACGGAGGCAGGTCGCTTTGCAATGGATGCTGGGATCGTTGCAACAGAAGGCAGGGCGCGTTGCAACGTTGGCTGGGGGCGTTGCAACGGATGCTGAGCGCGTTGCAACGTTGGCTGGTGACGTTGCAACGGATGCTGGTGACGTTGCAACGGAGGCAGGGCGCGTTGCAACGTTGGCTGGGGGCGTTGCAACGTTGGCTGGAGGCGTTGCAACGGAGGCAGGGCGCGTTGCAACGTTGGCTGGGGGCGTTGCAACGTTGGCTGGAGGCGTTGCAACGGAGGCAGGGCGCGTTGCAACGGATGCTGGTGACGTTGCAAAGTTGGCTGGGGGCGTCGCAACGGAGGCAGGTCGCGTTGCCACGGTTGCTGGTGACGTTGCAACGGAGGCAGGGCGCATGGCAACGGATGCTGGTGACGTTGCAACGGAGGCAGGGCGCGTTGCAACGGATGCTGGTGACGTTGCAACGGAGGCAGGGCGCGTTGCAACGTTGGCTGGGAGCGTTGCAACAGAGGCAGGGCGCGTTGCAACGTTGGCTGGGGGCGTTGCAACGGATGCTGGGCGCATTGCAACGGATGCTGGGGGAGGTGCAACGTTGGCTGGGCGCGTTGCAACGGAGGCAGGGTGCGTTGCAACGTTGGCCGGGCGCGTCGCAACGGATGCTGGTGACGTTGCAACGGAGGCAGGACGTGTTGCAACGGATGCTGGGTTAGGTGCATCGTTGCCTGGTTTCGTTGCAACGGAGGCACCCGCCGTTGCAACGATGGCTCGGAGCGTTGCAACGAAAGAGCCAAATTTTCATATCTCATAATTGGCTCGTGAATTTTCTCTAAAATTTTGAGGGAACCTTGGTAATATTATGTGAAGGCTGCACACAAAAATCCAGGTCAAAAATCGCACGTTTGCTCCGTTTTTCATTTTTTTTGAATTTCCGGCTTTCCGGGCGGTAAAAAAATCGTCAAAAAAAATCCACACGGTGTAAATTCACCAAATTTGGGGGATGGAAAGATCTTATTTTTCTAGAGGTTGTTGCAAAAAACGGCGTCAAAATTCGACCTCTAGAGCACTTTCCTTGAGTATGTCTCCTCACGGAAAAGGACGTCTACCCGTGGCACTTTGGTAATGGCTCGGCAGCCTATTATAGGGGGGAGGGGTGTC
>NC_029791.2:54568243-54570743 GCF_000816755.2 Arachis ipaensis
ACTTTGGTAATGGCTCGGCAGCCTATTATAGGGGGGAGGGGTGTTGTGATGCTGAAACTCGAGTTGCCCAAAGGCTTGCTGGGCGCAATGCCAGCAAGGTGCACGTTGCCTTGCCATCCCCTAGGCACACTAGCAATCACGTTGTGGTTGTGGTGTGCCGCCGGGCTCCCCCGCCCCCCCCGGAGGCACCCGCCGTTGCAACGATGGCTCGGAGCGTTTCAACGGAGGAGCCAAATTTTCATATCTCATAATTGGCTCGTGCATTTTTTCTAAAATTTTGAGGGAAGCTTGGTAATATTATGTGAAGGCTGCACAAAAAAATCCCGGTCAAAAATCGCAGGTTTTCTCCGTTTTTCATTTTTTTTGAATTTCCGGCATTCCGGGCGGTAAAAAAATCGTCAAAAAAAATCGGCACGGTGTAAATTCACCAAATTTGGAGGATGGAAAGTTCTTATTTTTCTAGAGGTTTTTGCAAAAAACGGCGTCAAAATTCGTCCTCTAGAGCACTTTCCTTTAGTATGTCTCCTCACGGAAAAGGACGTCTACCCGTGGCACTTTGGTAATGGCTCGGCAGCCTATTATAGGGGGGAGGGGTGTCGTGATGCTGAAACTCGAGTTGCCCAAAGGCTTGCTGGGCGCAATGCCAGCAAGATGCACGTTGCCTTGCCATCCCCTAGGCACACTAGCAAGCACGTTGTGGTTGTGGTGTGCCGCCGGGCTCCCCTGCCCCCCACGGAGGCACCCGCCGTTGCAACGATGGCTCGGAGCGTTGCAACGGAGGAGCCAAATTTTCATATCTCAGAATTGGCTCGTGCATTTTTCGTGAAATTTTGAGGGAACCTTGGTAATATTATGTGAAGGCTGCACAAAAAAATCCAGGTCAAAAATCGCACGTTTGCTCCGTTTTTCATTTTTTTTGAATTTCTGGCTTTCCGGGCGGTAAAAAAATCGGCAAAAAAAATCGGCACGGTGTAAATTCACCAAATTTGGGGGATGGAAAGATCTTATTTTTCTAGAGGTTGTTGCAAAAAACGGCGTCAAAATTCGACCTCTAGAGCACTTTCCTTTAGTATGTCTCCTCACGGAAAAGGACGTCTACCCGTGGCACTTTGGTAATGGCTCGGCAGCCTATTATAGGGGTCACGCTGCTGACGCTGCTGAAACTCGAGTTGCCCAAAGGCTTGCTGGGCGCAATGCCAGCAAGATGCACGTTGCCTTGTCATCCCCTAGGAAGCACGTTGAGCACGTTGTGGTTGTGGTGTGCCGCCGGGCTCCCCCGCCCCCCACGGAGGCACTCGCCGTTGCAACGATGGCCCCCCGCCGTTGCAACGATGGCTCGGAGCGTTGCAACGCAGGAGCCAAATTTTCATATCTCAGAATTGGCTCGTGCATTTTTCGTGATATTTTGAGGGAACCTTGGTAATATTATGTGAAGGCTGCACACAAAAATCCAGGTCAAAAATCGCACGTTTGCTCCGTTTTTCATTTTTTTTTGAATTTCCGGCTATCCGGGCGGTAAAAAAATCGTCAAAAAAAATCCACATGGTGTAAATTCACCAAATTTTGAGGATGGAAAGATATTATTTTTCTAGAGGTTGTTGCAAAAAATTGCCAGCACTACGCGCGATGATTGGTCCTCCCCTAGGCAGCAAGACCCGGCACGCGGTCAACCGGGGAAGGACGTTGCCCGAGGGAGAGCTGGCACCCAGCGAGGTCGGGCCACCCCAAGGCCCGGAACGTGGTCCCCGCAGAAAGACGCGCCCGGGAAAGGATGAGCAGGCACCCTGCGAGGACGGAAACAAGCCACTGCTGTCTCGCTCCCATGGGTACCAGTACACGCGTACCCCATCACGGTGACCAGGCATAGTGACTGGTCAGTTGCAGGGGACGGACCCGACACTGGGCGCGCCCCAACGGATGCTGGTGACGTTGCAACGGATGCTGGGGGCGTTGCAACGGAAGCTGGGGGCGTTGCAACAGAGGCAGGTTGCGTTGCAACGGATGCTGGGGTCGTTGCAACGGATGCTGCGCGCGTTGCAACGTTGGCTGGGGGCGTTGCAGCGGAGGCAGGTCGCGTTGCGACGTTGGCTGGGGGCGTTGCAACGGATGCTGGGGACGTTGCAACGGAGGCAGGGCGCGTCGCAACGTTGGCTGGGGGCGTTGCAACGTTGGCTGGAGGCGTTGCAACGGAGGTAGGGTGCGTTGCAACGTTGGTCGGTGACATTGCAACGGAGGCAGGTCGCTTTGCAACGGATGCTGGGATCGTTGCAACGGAAGGCAGGGCGCGTTGCAACGTTGGCTGGGGGCATTGCAACGGATGCTGAGCACGTTGCAACGTTGGCTGGTGACGTTGCAACGGATGCTGGTGACGTTGCAACGAAGTCAGGGCGCGTTGCAACATTGGCTGGGGGCGTTGCAACGGAGGCAGGTCGCGTTGCCACGGTTGCTGGTGACGTTGCAACGGAGGCAGGGCGCGTTGCAACGGATGCTGGTGACGTTG
>NC_029791.2:54576295-54576965 GCF_000816755.2 Arachis ipaensis
AACCTTGGTAATATTATGTGAAGGTTGCACAAAAAAATCCAGGTCAAAAATCGCAGGTTTGCTCCGTTTTTCATTTTTTTTTGAATTTCCGGGATTCCGGGCGGTAAAAAATCGTTAAAAAAAATCGGCACGGTGTAAATTCACCAAATTTGGAGGATGGAAAGATCTTATTTTTCTAGAGGTTGTTGCAAAAAACGGCGTCAGAATTCGACCTCTAGAGCACTTTCCTTGAGTATGTCTCCTCACGGAAAAGGACGTCTACCCGTGGCACTTTGGTAATGGCTCGGCAGCCTATTATAGGGGGGAGGGGTGTCGTGATGCTGAAACTCGAGTTGCCCAAAGGCTTGCTGGGCGCAATGCCAGCAAGATGCACGTTGCCTTGCCATCCCCTAGGCACACTGATGAGTATTTTGGTGAAAAATAAATTTCTCCCAAAACACACAAATCTAACCGGCAAGTGCACCGGGTCGCATTAAGTAATAAAAACTCACGGGAGTGAGGTCGATCCCACAGGGATTGATGGATCAAGCAATTTTAGTGGGTGATTAGTTTAGTCAAGCTAACATTGAGTGGTTGGGTGAAATTTTGTGAGCAGAATGTAAAATACAGAGAATTTAAAGTTGCAGAAAATAAATGTGCAGAAACTTAAAGTGCAAGAAAAGTAAATTGC
>NC_029791.2:54578055-54579261 GCF_000816755.2 Arachis ipaensis
GTTGCAACGTTGGCTGGGAGCGTTGCAACGGAGGCAGGGCGCGTTGCAACGTTGGCTGGGGGCGTTGCAACGGATGCTGGGTTAGGTGCAACGTTGGCTGGGCGCGTTGCAATGGAGGCAGGGTGCGTTGCAACGGATGCTGGGTTAGGTGCATCGTTGGCTGGTTTCGTTGCAACGGAGGCACCCGCCGTTGCAACGATGGCTCGGGGCGTTGCAACGGAGGAGCCAAATTTTCATATCTCATAATTGGCTCGTGCATTTTTTCTAAAATTTTGAGGGAACCTTGGTAATATTATGTGAAGGCTGCACAAAAAAATCCAGGTCAAAAATCGCACGTTTGCTCCGTTTTTCATTTTTTTTGAATTTCCGGCATTCCGGGTGGTAAAAAAATCGTCAAAAAAAATCGGCACGGTGTAAATTCACCAAATTTGAAGGATGGAAAGATCTTATTTTTCTAGAGGTTGTTGCAAAAAACGGCGTCAAAATTCGACCTCTAGAGCACTTTCCTTTATTATGTCTCCTCACGGAAAAGGACGTCTACCCGTGGCACTTTGGTAATGGCTCGGCAGCCTATTATAGGGGGGAGGGGTGTCATGATGCTGAAACTCGAGTTGCCCAAAGGCTTGCTGGGCGCAATGCCAGCAAGATGCACGTTGCCTTGCCATCCCCTAGGCACACTAGCAAGCACGTTGTGGTTGTGGTGTGCCGCCGGGCTCCCCCGCCCCCACGGAGGCACCCGCCGGTGCAACGATGGCTCGGAGCGTTGCAACGGAGGCACCCGCCGGTGCAACGATGGCTCGGAGCGTTGCAACGGAGGCAGGGCGCGTTGCAACGGAGGAGCCAAATTTTCATATCTCAGAATTGGCTCGTGCATTTTTCGTGAAATTTTGAGGGAACCTTGGTAATATTATGTGAAGGCTGCACAAAAAAATCCAGGTCAAAAATCGCAGGTTTGCACCGTTTTTCATTTTTTTTGAATTTCCGGCTTTCCGGGCGGTAAAAAAATCGGCAAAAAAAATCGGCACGGTGTAAATTCACCAAATTTGGGGGATGGAAAGATCTTATTTTTCTAGAGGTTGTTGCAAAAAACGGCGTCAAAATTCGACCTCTAGAGCACTTTCCTTGAGTATGTCTCCTTACGGAAAAGGACGTCTACCCGTGGCACTTTGGTAATGGCTCGGCAGCCTATTATAGGGGGGAGGGGTG
>NC_029791.2:54594781-54595958 GCF_000816755.2 Arachis ipaensis
GTCTACCCGTGGCACTTTGGTAATGGCTCGGCAGCCTATTATAGGGGGGAGGGGAGTCGTGATGCTGAAACTCGAGTTGCCCAAAGGCTTGCTGGGCGCAATGCCAGCCAGATGCACGTTGCCTTGCCATCCCCTAGGCACACTAGCAAGCACGTTGTGGTTGTGGTGTGCCGCCGGGCTCCCCCGCCCCCCACGGAGGCACCCGCCGTTGCAATGATGGCTCGGAGCGTTGCAACGGAGGAGCCAAATTTTCATATCTCAGAATTGGCTCGTGCATTTTTCGTGAAATTTTGAGGGAACCTTGGTAATATTATGTGAAGGCTGCACAAAAAAATCCAGGTCAAAAATCGCAGGTTTGCTCCGTTTTTCATTTTTTTTGAATTTCCGGCTTTTCGGGCGGTAAAAAAATCGTCAAAAAAATCCACACGGTGTAAATTCACCAAATTTGGGGGATGGAAAGATCTTATTTTTCTAGAGGTTGTTGCAAAAAACGGCGTCAAAATTCGACCTCTAGAGCACTTTCCTTGAGTATGTCTCCTCACGGAAAAGGACGTCTACCCGTGGCACTTTGGTAATGGCTCGGCAGCCTATTATAGGGGGAGGGGTGTCCCGGTGCTGAAACTCGAGTTACCCAAAGGCTTGCTGGGCGCAATGCCAGCAAGATGCACGTTGCCTTGCCATCCCCTAGGCACACTAGCAAGCACGTTGTGGTTGTGGTGTGCCGCCGGGCTCCCCTGCCCCCCACGGAGGCACCCGCCGTTGCAACGATGGCTCGGAGCGTTGCAACGCAGGAGCCAAATTTTCATATCTCAAAATTGGCTCGTGCATTTTTCGTGATATTTTGAGGGAACCTTGGTAATATTATGTGAAGGCTGCACACAAAAATCCAGGTCAAAAATCGCACGTTTGCTCCATTTTTCATTTTTTTTTAATTTCCGGCTATCCGGGCGGTAAAAAAATCGTCAAAAAAAATCCACACGGTGTAAATTCACCAAATTTTGAGGATGGAAAGATCTTATTTTTCTAGAGGTGTTTGCAAAAAACGGTGTCAAAATTCGACCTCTAGGGCACTTTCCTTGAGTATGTCTCCTCACGAAAAAGGATGTCTACCCGTGGCACTTTGGTAATGGCTCGGCAGCCTATTATAGGGGGGAGGGGTGTCGTGCTGCTGAAACTC
>NC_029791.2:54610967-54611140 GCF_000816755.2 Arachis ipaensis
TTGCAACGGAGGCAGGGCGCGTTGCAACGGATGCTGGTGACGTTGCAACGGAGGCAGGGCGCGTTGCAACGTTGGCTGGGGCGTTGCAACGGAGGCAGGTCGCGTTGCCACGGTTGCTGGTGACGTTGCAACGGAGGCAGGGCGCGTTGCAACGTTGGCTGGGAGCGTTGCAT
>NC_029791.2:54612150-54613008 GCF_000816755.2 Arachis ipaensis
GAGCCAAATTTTCATATCTCATAATTGGCTCGTGCATTTTTTCTAAAATTTTGAGGGAAGCTTGGTAATATTATGTGAAGGCTGCACCAAAAAATCCAGGTCAAAAATCGCAGGTTTTCTCCGTTTTTCATTTTTTTTGAATTTCCGGCATTCCGGGCGGTAAAAAAATCGTCAAAAAAAATCGGCACGGTGTAAATTCACCAAATTTGGAGGATGGAAAGATCTTATTTTTCTAGAGGTTGTTGCAAAAAACGGCGTCAAAATTCGACCTCTAGAGCACTTTCCTTTAGTATGTCTCCTCACGGAAAAGGATGTCTACCCGTGGCACTTTGGTAATGGCTCGGCAGCCTATTATAGGGGGGAGGGGGGTCGGGCTGCTGAAACTCGAGTTGCCCAAGGGCTTGCTGGGCGCAATGCCAGCAAGATGCACGTTGCCTTGCCATCCCCTAGGCACACTAGCAAGCACGTTGTGGTTGTGGTGTGCCGCCGGGGTCCCCCGCCCCGGGTCCAAGGTCGAACCCGTGCGTCTGGCTGCTGCGAACCCCGATCACCGAAGGACCAACAAGAAGGGAAACACGTCCGTGCACGGCCCACCTAGGCACCACCTAGGGAGCATGGCGTGGTGGAGTTGTGCCTTGGGCACACGCTCGGGGCAACACCTTGTGCTCGGCCCAGGACTAGGGGGATCATCCCAAGTCCGAGCACGACGTGGGATCGGCGGGCGGCCTGTGCGCCCCCGCGAGGGGCAACGCGGCTTGCGCAGCCCGACGCTTGACCAGGCCTAGTGTGGCGCACGACGCGGATGATGGATATGCGTGCGGCAGCGGGTGTCGTGGGCAGGGGGCAACGCGACGTGCT
>NC_029791.2:54614820-54615147 GCF_000816755.2 Arachis ipaensis
ACGAGCCCTGTGGGACGCCATGAAGCGCTATTCCGAACGCGCGGCGGGTAGAATCCTTTGCAGACGACTTAAATACGCGACAGGGTATTGTAAGTGGCAGAGTGGCCTTGCTGCCACGATCCACTGAGATTCAGCCCTTGTCGCTTCGATTCGTCCCCTCCCCTTGAAAAATTTCACAAGTTAAAGAATCCTCGAGGCCATAAATAGTCCCTAGGAGAAGCCGAGGTTTTTCGAGGCAGGCCAAGGCCCATGAAACGGAGACCGGGCAACGACCGCGACTGAGCCGCGGGGGTTCCCGGGCGACGCATAGACAAGGCCTGCCCGGGT
>NC_029791.2:54616979-54617432 GCF_000816755.2 Arachis ipaensis
GTCCCCTCCCCCTGAAAATTTTCACAAGTTAAAGAATCCTCGAGGCCATAAATAGTCCCTAGGAGAAGCCGAGGTTTTTCGAGGCAGGCCAAGGCCCATGAAACGGAGACCGGGCAACGACCGCGACTGAGCCGCGGGGGTTCCCGGGCGACGCATAGACAAGGCCTGCCCGGGTGTGGACGGCCAGCATGTGTGCCCTGGCCGAATTTCGTCGACGGAATGATCTCGTATATTCGAAAGGTGCTTGGGAAAAACTGCAAACTGCGTCGACCCTTAGAGGAGTTTCGCTGAGCATGTCGGACAGAACGGGCACGTGGCCTATTCAGGCCGGTCGGCCACAGCGATTGCAACGGAGGACCCAAACTTCCACAAATCACCGTTGGCTCGTGAGTTTTGCCTGAAGTTTTGTCGGGGCGTTAAGAATACTTTTTAAAGGCTGCACGAAAAAATCCC
>NC_029791.2:54628640-54632497 GCF_000816755.2 Arachis ipaensis
GCCACAGCGATTGCAACGGAGGACCCAAACTTCCACATATCACCGTTGGCTCGTGAGTTTTGCCTGAAGTTTTGTCGGGGCTTTAAGAATACTTTTTAAAGGATGCACGAAAAAATCCCGGTCAAAAACAACCTTTCCTCTTTAGGGCGAGCCGCCCCCCCGGCCCCCGGGGGAAGAATGGGCCGTAGAACGCAAACGGATCCCCGAGCGGCAAAGCCGACCTAAACCGGCTTGACATCTGTAACGGCTCGGCAGCCTATTATACGGAGGCGTCTCCAGTTGCTCAGACTCGACCTGGCCGAAGGATTGCTGGGCGCAATGCCAGCACTACGCGCGATGATTGGTCCTCCCCTAGGCAGCAAGACCCGGCACGCGTTGCAACGGATGCCGAACGCGTTGCAACGTTGGCTGGTGACGTTGCAACGGAGGCAGGGCGCGTTGCAACGGATGCTGGTGACGTTGCAACGGANAAAACGACCTTTCCTCTTTAGGGCGAGCCGCCCCCCCGGCCCCCGGGGGAAGAATGGGCCGTAGAACGCAAACGGATCCCCGAATGGCAAAGCCGACCTCAACCGGCTTGACTTCTGTAACGGCTCGGCAGCCTATTATACGGAGGCGTCTCCAGTTGCTCAGACTCGACCTGGCCGACCTGGCCTCGACCTGGCCGAAGGATTGCTGGGCGCAATGCCAGCACTACGCGCGATGATTGGTCCTCCCCTAGGCAGCAAGACCCGGCACGCGGTCAACCGGGGAAGGACGTTGCCCGAGGGAGAGCTGGCACCCAGCAAGGTCGGGCCACCCCAAGGCCCGGAACGTGGTCCCCGCAGAAAGACGCGCCCGGGAAAGGGTGAGCAGGCACCCTGCGAGGACGGAAACAAGCCACTGCTGTCTCGCTCCCATGGGTACCAGTACACGCGTACCCCATCACGGTGACCAGGCATAGTGACTGGTCAGTTGCAGGGGACGGACCCGACGCTGTGCGCGTTGCAACGGATGCTGGTGACATTGCAACGTTGGCTGGGGGCGTTGCAACGGATGCTGGGGATGTTGCAACGGAGGCAGGGCGCGTCGCAACGTTGGCTGGGGGCGTTGCAACGTTGGCTGGGGGCGTTGCAACGGAGGCAGGGTGCGTTGCAACGTTGGCCGGTGACGTTGCAACGGAGGCAGGTCGCTTTGCAACGGATGCTGGGATCGTTGCAATGGAAGCTGGGGGCATTGCAACGTTGGCTGGGGGCGTTGCAATGGATGCTGAGCGCGTTGCAACGTTGGCTGGTGACGTTGCAACGGAGGCAGGGCGTGTTGCAACGGATGCTGGTGACGTTGCAACGGAGGCAGGGCGCGTTGCAACGTTGGCTGGGGGCGTTGCAACGGAGGCAGGTCGCGTTGCCACGGTTGCTGGTGACGTTGCAACGGAGGCAGGGCACGTTGCAACGTTGGCTGGTGACGTTGCAACGGAGGCAGGGCGCGTTGCAACGGATGCTGGTGACGTTGCAACGGAGGCAGGGCGCGTTGCAACGGTGGCTGGGGGCGGTGCAACGGATGCAGGTCGCGTTGCCACGGTTGCTGGTGACGTTGCAACGGAGGCAGGGCGCGTTGCAACGTTGGCTGGGGGCGTTGCAACGGAGGCAGGGAATCCAGGTCAAAAATCGCAGGTTTGGTCCGTTTTTCATTTTTTTTGAATTTCTGGCATTCCGGGCGGTAAAAAAATCGGCAAAAAAAATCGGCACGGTGTAAATTCACAAAATTTGGGGGATGGAAAGATCTTATTTTTCTAGAGGTTGTTGCAAAAAACGGCGTCAAAAGTCGACCTCTAGAGCACTTTCCTTGAGTATGTCTCCTCACGGAAAAGGACGTCTACCCGTGGCACTTTGGTAATGGCTCGGCAGCCTATTATAGGGGGGAGGGGTGTCATGCTGCTGAAACTCGAGTTGCCCAAAGGCTTGCTGGGCGCAATGCCAGCAAGATGCACGTTGCCTTGCCATCCCCTAGGCACACTTGCAAGCACGTTGTGGTTGTGGTGTGCCGCCGGGCTCCCCCGCCCCCCACGGAGGCACCCGCCGTTGCAACGATGGCTCGGAGCGTTGCAACGGAGGAGCCAAATTTTCATATCTCAGAATTGGCTCGTGCATTTTTCGTGAAATTTTGAGGGAACCTCGGTAATATTATGTGAAGGCTGCACAAAAAAATCCAGGTCAAAAATCGCAGGTTTGCTCCGTTTTTCATTTTTTTTGAATTTCCGGCATTCCGGGCGGTAAAAAAATCGTCAAACAAAATCCACACGGTGTAAATTCACCAAATTTGGAGGATGGAAAGATCTTATTTTTCTAGAGGTTGTTGCAAAAAACGGCGTCAAAATTCGACCTCTAGAGCACTTTCCTTGAGTATGTCTCCTCACGGAAAAGGATGTCTACCCGTGGCACTTTGGTAATGGCTCGGCAGCCTATTATAGGGGGGGGGGGGGTCGTGCTGCTGAAACTCGAGTTTCCCAAAGGCTTGCTGGGCGCAATGCCAGCAAGATGCACGTTGCCTTGCCATCCCCTAGGCACACTAGCAAGCACATTGTGGTTGTGGTGTGCCGCCGGGGTCCCCCGCCCCGGGTCCAAGGTCGAGCATGGGCGTCTGGCTGCTGCAAACCCCGATCACCGAAGGACCAACAAGAAGGGAAACACGTCCATGCACGGCCCACCTAGGCACCACCTAGGGAGCATGGCGTGGTTGAGTTGTGCCTTGGGCACACGCTCGGGGGCAACACCTTGTGCTCGGCCCAGGACTAGGGGGATCATCCCAAGTCCGAGCACGACGTGGGAACGGCGGGCGGCCTGTGCGCCCCCGCGAGGGGCAACGCGGCTTGCGCAGCCCGACGCTTGGCCAGGCCTAGTGTGGCGCACGACGCGGATGATGGATATGCGTGCCGCAGCGGGTGTCGTGGGCAGGGGGCAACGCGACGTGCTCGTCCCAGCACTTTGAGGGGGCACGTTGCGGAAGACGGTTACCTGTTCGTGTCCACTCCCGAGGGGCAACGTGTCGTGCTCGCCCTACGTCTAGGGTCGACGTACGACGGTGCCCGATGCGGTGTGGGTTGGGCGTGTTGCTTAAGACGGTGCGGTTGTTCGGCTATCGCCCGAAGCACCTCACGCATCTGGCTGTCCCTTGAATGTTCTTCGTCGCTTCCCCCGAACCCTGCCCAGCGGCGCTGACTCGGCTACCTCGTGCGCTTCCGCTTGCCTGTACGCGCCTAGGCGTGCGGGGCGCGGTTCGTCCGGTTGTGCTGTGTTTGCGGACCGTGGTGGCGGATGAGTGGTGTGTGGGTTGTTCGTGTGGCTTTATCTAGACGGTGCAGCTGTTCGGTTATCGTCTGAAGCACCTTACGCTTCGGGCTGTCCCTCGAGTCTCTTTTGTCCCTTCCCTTGAAACCTGCCCGGCGGCGTTGGCTCGGCCCTCCCGTATGCTTCCGCTTGCCTGCACGCGTCTTGGCGTGCGGGGCGCGGTTCGTCTGGGAGTGATGGGTTTGCGGACCGTGTTGGCGGATGAGTGGTGTTTGGGTCTTGAGTGCTGTCTGGCTCCTTGCCTCGCGCAACGAACGGGCGCACCGGATCCTCTCCATGTGTGGGCTCGAGCTACCGTGCTTGTTCCACTGTTGTGCGGCTCCTGTGTTTCCTACCCCGTGGTGCGGTATCCCTGCCTTGCCCCAACCTTTCCTCTCCGGAGTCCCCTAGTGGGATTGCCGGGGGAGTTCCAAGACACGCCCGTGGTCCTACCCGTCTCGGCGCTCTGCACGGCAACGGTGGCCTGCGTGCGCGTTCTGTTCTCGCTGGTGCGGTGCACGCGGTTGGGATGGGGTCTTAGATCCCCGTCTG
>NC_029791.2:54634815-54635494 GCF_000816755.2 Arachis ipaensis
GCACGCCTGCCTGGGTGTCACCAAAAGGCGCCCCCCGTCCCGCCCGTCCGAGGGCACGGGGAGGGGGCGAATGTTGGCCTCTCGGGAGCCCCTGGCTTGCGGTTGGTTCAAAGAGACGGGCTCTTGGTAGGGAGCGGCAGATGGTGGTCGAGAACAACCCTCATGGCCAGTCGCGCGCGCCTCTCCCCCGGTTCAAGGCACGGCGACCCGCGGGCGACGTGGATCGTCCCGAGCGCGACCTCAGGTCAGGCGGGGCTACCCGCTGAGTTTAAGCATATCAATAAGCGGAGGAAAAGAAACTAACGAGGATTCCCCTAGTAACGGCGAGCGAACCGGGAAGAGCCCAGCATGAGAATCGGTCGCCCCTGGCGTCTGAATTGTAGTCTGGAGAAGCGTCCTCAGTGGCGGACCGGGCCCAAGTCCCCTGGAAGGGGCGCCAGAGAGGGTGAGAGCCCCGTTGTGCCCGGACCCTGTCGCACCACGAGGCGCTGTCTGCGAGTCGGGTTGTTTGGGAATGCAGCCCTAATCGGGAGGTAAATTCCGTCCAAGGCTAAATACTGGCGTGAGACCTATAGCGAACAAGTACCGCGAGGGAAATATGAAAAGGACTTTGAAAAGAGAGTCAAAGAGTGCTTGAAATTGTCGGGAGGGAAGCGGATGGGGGCCGGCGATGCGCCCC
>NC_029791.2:54638107-54641514 GCF_000816755.2 Arachis ipaensis
AACGGAGGCAGGGCGCATCGCAACGTTGGCTGGGGGCATTGCAACGTTGGCTGGAGGCATTGCAACGGAGGCAGGGTGCGTTGCAACGTTGGCCGGTGACGTTGCAACGGAGGCAGGTCGCTTTGCAACGGATGCTGGGATCGTTGCAACGGAAGCTGGGGGCATTGCAACGTTGGCTGGGGGCGTTGCAACGGATGCTGAGCGCGTTGCAACGTTGGCTGGTGACGTTGCAACGGATGCTGGTGACGTTGCAACGGAGGCAGGGCGCGTTGCAACGTTGGCTGAGGGCGTTGCAACGGATGCTGGGGGCGGTGCAACGTTGGCCGGGCGCGTTGCAACGGAGGCAGGGCGCGTTGCAACGGTTGCTGGTGACGTTGCAACGGGGGCAGGGAGCGTTGCAACGTTGGCCGGGAGCGTTGCAACGTTGGCCGGGGGCGTTGCAACGGATGCTGGGCGCGTTGCAACGGATGCTGGGGGCGGTGCAACGTTGGCTGGGCGCGTTGCAACGGATGCTGGTGACGTTGCAACGGAGGCAGGGTGCGTTGCAACGGATGCTGGGTTAGGTGCATCGTTGGCTGGTTTCATTGCAACGGAGGCACCCGCCGTTGCAACGATGGCTCGGAGCGTCGCAACGAAGGAGCCAAATTTAGGGCAAAAATCGCACATTTGCTCCGTTTTTCATTTTTTTTTGAATTTCCGGCTTTCCGGGCGGTAAAAAAATCGGCAAAAAAAATCGACACGGAAAAAACGGCATCAAAATTCGACCTCTAGATCACTTTCCTTGAGTATGTCTCCTCACGGAAAAGGACGTCTACCCGTGGCACTTTGGTAATGGCTCGGCAGCCTATTATAGGGGGGAGGGGTGTCACGCTCCTGAAACTCGAGTTGCCCAAAGGCTTGCTGGGCGCAATGCCGGCAAGATGCACGTTGCCTTGCCATCCCCTAGGCACACTAGCAAGCACGTTGTGGTTGTGGTGTGCCGCCGGGCTCCCCCGCCCCCAACGGAGGCACCCGCCGTTGCAACGATGGCTCGGAGCGTTGCAACGGAGGAGCCAAATTTTCATATCTCAGAATTGGCTCGTGCATTTTTCGTGAAATTTTTAGGGAACCTTGGTAATATTATGTGAAGGCTGCACAAAAAATCTAGGTCAAAAATCGCACGTTTGCTCCGTTTTTCATTTTTTTTGAATTTCCGGCTTTCCGGGCGGTAAAAAAATCGTCAAAAAAAATCCACACGGTGTAAATTCACCAAATTTGGAGGATGGAAAGATCTTATTTTTCTAGAGGTTGTTGCAAAAAACGGTGTCAAAATTCGACCTCTAGAGCACTTTCCTTGAGTATGTCTCCTCACGGAAAAGGATGTCTACCCGTGGCACTTTGGTAATGGCTCGGCAGCCTATTATAGGGGGGAGGGGTGTCACGCTGCTGAAACTCGAGTTACCCAAAGGCTTGCTGGGCGCAATGCCAGCAAGATGCACGTTGCCTTGCCATCCCCTAGGCACACTAGCAAGCACGTTGTGGTTGTGTGATGCGCATAAACTTGTTATGCTACGATTTAGGAAATTGCACGATCGGCAAAATTCCTTCCGGCAAGTGCACCGGTTATCGTCAAGTAAAAACTCACAATAGAGTGAGGTCGGGTTGGGATGGGGTCTTAGATCCCCGTCTGTCCCTCAGATGATTCGGTTTCTCGGAAAGACGCCTTGCCGCCTTGCCTTCGAAAGCTTCCCCTCGCGGGGGGCGTCGGCAGCTCGGCGCGCAGGGTCGGTGACGGATGCTACCTGGTTGATCCTGCGTCGGGCTCCCCCGCCCCCCACGGAGGCACCCGCCGTTGCAACGATGGCTCGGAGCGTTGCAACGGAGGAGCCAAATTTTCATATCTCAGAATTGGCTCGTGCATTTTTCGTGAAATTTTGAGGGAACCTTGGTAATATTATGTGAAGGCTGCACACAAAAATCCAGGTCAAAAATCGCACGTTTGCTCTGTTTTTCATTTTTTTTGATTTTCCGGCTTTCCGGGCGGTAAAAAAATCGTCAAAAAAAATCCACACGATGTAAATTCACCAAATTTGGAGGATGGAAAGATCTTATTTTTCTAGAGGTTGTTGCAAAAAACGGCGTCAAAATTCGACCTCTAGAGTACTTTCCTTGAGTATGTCTCCTCACGGAAAAGGATGTCTACCCGTGGCACTTTGGTAAAGGCTCGGCAGCCTATTATAGGGGGGAGGGGTGTCGTGCCTGCTGAAACTCGAGTTGTCCAAAGGCTTGCTGGGCGCAATGCCAGCAAGATGCACATTGCCTTGCCATCCCCTAGGCACACTAGCAAGCACGTTGTGGTTGTGGTGTGCCGCCGGGGTCCCCCGCCCCGGGTCCAAGGTCGAGCACGGGCGTCTGGCTGCGGCGAACCCCGATCACCGAAGGACCAACAAGAAGGGAAACACGTCCGTGCACGGCCCACCTAGGCACCACCTAGGGAGCATGGCGTGGTGGAGTTGTGCCTTGGGCACACGCTCGGGGCAACACCTTGTGCTCGGCCCAGGACTAGGGGGATCATCCCAAGTCCGAGCACGACGTGGGAACGGCGGGCGGCCTGTTCGCCACCGCGAGGGGCAACGCGTCTTGCGCAGCCCAATGCTTGGCCAGGCCTAGTGTGGCGCACGACGCGGATGATGGATATTCGTGCGGTAGCGGGTGTCGTGGGCAGGGGGCAACGCGACGTGCTCGTCCCAGCACTTTGAGGGGGCACGTTGCGGAAGACGGTTACCTGTTCGTGTCCACTCCTGAGTGGCAACGTGTCGTGCTCGCCCTACGTCTAGGGTCGACGTACGACGGTGCCCGATGCGGTGTGGGTTGGGCGTGTTGCTTAAGACGGTGCGGCTGTTCGGCTATCGCCCGAAGCACCTCACGCATCTGTCTGTCCCTTGAATGTTCTTCGTCGCTTTCCCCGAACCCTGCCCAGCGGCGCTGACTCGGCTACCTCGTGCGCTTCCGCTTGCCTGCACGCGCCTAGGCGTGCGGGGCGCGGTTCGTCTGGGCGTGCTGTGTTTGCGGACCGTGGTGGCGGATGAGCGGTGTGTGGGTTGTGCGTGTGGCTTTATCTAGACGGTGCAGCTGTTCGGTTATCATCCGAAGCGCCTGACGCTTCGGGCTGTCCCTTGAGTCTCCTTCGTCCCTTCCCTTGAAACCTGCCCAGCGGCGTTGGCTCGGCCCTCCCGTATGCTTCCGCTTGCCTGCACGCGCCTAGGCGTGCGGGGCGCGGTTCGTCCGGGTGTGCTGTGTTTGCGGACCGTGGTGGCGGATGAGCGGTGTGTGGGTTGTGCGTGTGGCTTTATCTAGACGGTGCAGCTGTTCGGTTATCGTCCGAAGCGCCTTACGCTTCGGGCTGTCCCTCGAGTCTCTTTTGTCCC
>NC_029791.2:54655159-54657761 GCF_000816755.2 Arachis ipaensis
AAATTTTGAGGGAACCTTGGTAATATTATGTGAAGGCTGCACACAAAAATCCAGGTCAAAAATCGCATGTTTGCTCCGTTTTTCATTTTTTTTGAATTTCCGGCTTTCCGGGCGGTAAAAAAATCGTCAAAAAAAATCCACACGGTGTAAATTCACCAAATTTGGAGGATGTAAAGATCTTATTTTTCTAGAGGTTGTTGCAAAAAACGGCGTCAAAATTCGACCTCTAGAGCACTTTCCTTGAGTATGTCTCCTCACGGAAAAGGATGTCTACCCGTGGCACTTTGGTAATGGCTCGGCAGCCTATTATAGGGGGGAGGGGTGTCGTGCCTGCTGAAACTCGAGTTGCCCAAAGGCTTGCTGGGCGCAATGCCATCAAGATGCACGTTGCCTTGCCATCCCCTAGGCACACTAGCAAGCACGTTGTGGTTGTGGTGTGCCGCCGGGGTCCCCCGCCCCGGGTCCAAGGTCGAGCACGGGCGTCTGGCTGCGGCGAACCCCGATCACCGAAGGACCAACAAGAAGGGAAACACGTCCGTGCATGGCCCACCTAGGCACCACCTCGGGAGCATGGCGTGGTGGAGTTGTGCCTTGGGAACACGCTCGGGGCAACACCTTGTGCTCGGCCCAGGACTAGGGGGATCATCCCAAGTCTGAGCACGACGTGGGAACGGCGGGCGGCCTGTTCACCCCCGCGAGGGGCAACGCGTCTTGTGCAGCCCAACGCTTGGCTAGGCCTAGTGTGGCGCACGACGCGGATGATGGATATGCGTGCGGCAGCGGGTGTCGTGGGCAGGGGGCAACGCGACGTGCTCGTCCCAGCACTTTGAGGGGGCACGTTGCGGAAGACGGTTACCTGTTCGTGTCCACTCCCGAGTGGCAACGTGTCGTGCTCGCCATACGTCTAGGGTCGACGTACGACGGTGCCCGATGCGGTGTGGGTTGGGCGTGTTGCTTAAGACGGTGCGGCTGTTCGGCTATCGCCCGAAGCACCTCACGCATCTGTCTGTCCCTTGAATGTTCTTCGTCGCTTCCCCCGAACCCTGCCCAGCGGCGCTGACTCGGCTACCTCGTGCGCTTCCGCTTGCCTGCACGCGCCTAGGCCTGCGGGGCACGGTTCGTCTGGGCGTGCTGTGTTTTCGGACCGTGGTGGCGGATGATTGGTGTGTGGGTTGTGCGTGTGGCTTTATCTAGACGGTGCAGCTGTTCGGTTATCGTCCGAAGCGCCTGACGCTTCGGGCTGTCCCTCGAGTCTCCTTCCTCCCTTCCTTTGAAACCTGCCCAGCGGCGTTGGCTCGGCCCTCCCGTATGCTTCCGCTTGCCTGCACGCGCCTAGGTGTGCGGGGCGCGGTTCGTCCGGGTGTGCTGTGTTTGCGGACCGTGGTGGCGGATGAGCGGTGTGTGCGTTGTGCGTGTGGCTTTATCTAGACGGTGCAGCTGTTCGGTTATCGTCCGAAGCGCCTGACGCTTCGGGCTGTCCCTCGAGTCTCTTTTGTCCCTTCCCTTGAAACCTGCCCAGCGGCGTTGGCTCGGCCCTCCCGTATGCTTCCGCTTGCCTGCACGCGTCTTGGCGTGCGGGGCGCGGTTCATCTGGGAGTGCTGGGTTTGCGGACCATGTTGGCGGATGAGTGGTGTGTGGGTCTTGAGTGCTGTCTGGCTCCTTGCCTCGCGCAACGAACGGGCGCACCGGATCCTCTCCATGTGTGGGCTCGAGCTACCGTGCTCGTTCCACTGTTGTGCGGCTCCTGTGTTTCCTACCCCGTGGTGTGGTATCCCTGCCTTGCCCCAACCTTTCCTCTCCGGAGTCCCCTAGTGGGATTGAAAATTGCTCAATCCTTCAATCCCTGTGGGATCGACCTCACTCCCGTGAGTTTTTATTACTTGATACGACCCGGTACACTTGCCGTTTAGTTTTGTGATGTTTTGTGAGAGATTCGTTTCTCATCAAAATACCTCATCAAGTTTTTGGCGCCGTTGCCGGGGATTGATTAGATTGACAATGATTAAGTGAGGTGGTAATCTAGATCAAGCACTTTTTCTTTAATTTAGACTAACCTACTAACTGTTTGAAGTTTTGCCTGAGCTAATAGAAACCTCATTCTAGCAATAGAGTGAAATTTCCTTAGCTCCTCTTGCTGAATATGATTTTCATAGCTTGAAAAACAAACGAGAGGAGTGGTTTTCGTTCATTATTCTCTCAAGTTTGCCAACTGTTTGATACTTTGTGTCAAATGATCCTTCAATCATATCCTGGTCTGAATATGCTCTATCTCACCATGGACGCCCATGGTTCGAAGCAACTATCCATAGCCATGAATGATGTTGCCCAATGGTTTGAAGCTTTTCCACAAGGAAGCATTATCAGCATTATCGAACTGATGAATGGACTCCTAGTCAAATTTAACCCATCACAAGGAGTTGTTAAGCAAGAGGCAGAAGTGCATCCCTTAGAGAAAGAAATTGAAGGTGCTCGTGCAGTAATAAGCCAAAACAAGCAGATGCATCAGCAGACTCTACAACAATTAGATATGATGGCTAAAAAAATCACTGAGTTGAGACATGCTGTAGTACATACATACAACCTGACTCAAAGCTCATATGG
>NC_029791.2:54671643-54674431 GCF_000816755.2 Arachis ipaensis
GAACAACTGCGAAAGCATTTGCCAAGGATGTTTTCGTTAATCAAGAACGAAAGTTGGGGGCTCGAAGACGATCAGATACCGTCCTAGTCTCAACCATAAACGATGCTGACCAGGGATCAGCGGATGTTGCTTTTAGGACTCCGCTTGGCACCTATGAGAAATCAAAGTCTTTGGGTTCCGGGGGGGAGTATGGTCACAAGGCTGAAACTTAAAGGAATTGATGGAAGGGCACCACCAGGAGTGGAGCCTGCGGCTTAATTTGACTCAACACGGGGAAACTTACCAGGTCCAGACATAGTAAGGATTTACAGACTGAGAGCTCTTTCTTGATTCTATGGGTGGTGGTGCATGGCCGTTCTTAGTTGGTGGAGCGATTTGTCTGGTTAATTCCGTTAACGAACGAGACCTCAGCCTGCTAACTAGCTATGTGGAGGTAACCCTCCACGGCCAGCTTCTTAGAGGGACTATGGCCGCCCAGGCCACGGAAGTTTGAGGCAATAACAGGTATGTGATGCCCTTAGATGTTCTGGGCCGCACGCGCGCTACACTGATGTATTCAACGAGTCTATAGCCTTGGCCGACAGGTGACGAATGGATTTTTGATGGTATAGAATTTCACAGATGAAATCTCGTTGAATTATAGTCTCTAAACCAACAATAATCCTTTCATGCAAAAATTTGTTTGTCACAAGTACAAACCCCTAAAATCTATAAACCGAAGTATTTAAACCTCGGGTTGTCTCTCAAAGGACTTGCAGGGTAGTGTTCTTGTTATTGGTTATGGACTTGTTTATTTTGGGGTTTTGGATGAGGAATGTGAATAGTAAATGGTAGGAAAACTTTATTCACAAACTCTAGTCGCTCGGTGTTTGGGGTTGATTCTCTCAATTCTCCCCTAATCATGCTTTCCAAGATTTGTTTTTCTTCTAACAATCAACAATTATTCAATGCATGCATACATGTATCATGAGGTCTTTTCTTTAGGTTGTAATGGGGCTAGGGTCAAGGTAGTGGACTTAAGGATTTGAATCTTTGATTAACTTAAACTTTCCCACCTAACCTATATAATGACCTATACAATTAAGTACTAATCTAACTACCCATTCCTCACTTTGTCACATACTCATGCATTATCTTTTCATTTCACAACACTTATGCATTGATTCTTATTGAGCTTCATTTTGGGGCATTTTGTCCCCTTTATTGCTCTTCTTTTTTTTTTCTTTCTTTTTCTATATACATTTTTTTCTTTTCTTTCCTTTTTTTTTCTTTTTCACTTTTATTTCTTTTTCTTTTCATTTTTCTTTTTTTCTTTCAAACTATACACAAGAACATCAATGCATAAGGTCTATACATTTAATCAATACATGAGTATGTACCAATTTCCAAATATAAAAATACAAAACACAAACACCCTTTTATCCCAACCAATGTCCCAAAGTTTTCCCACTCTTGGATGACACTCACACTCACTAGCCTAAGCCAATCAAAGATCCAAATAAAGGACATTCATTGTTTTCCGCTTTAAGGCTTGTAATGTGCTAAAATAAGAACAAGTGGGTTAAGCGTAGGCTCAAAATCGGCTAACAAAGGAGAGTAAAAGGTAAGGCTATTTGGATAAGTGAGCTAATGAAATGATGGCCTCAATCATATAAATGCATGAATACAAGGAATAATGGGACATATAGATTCAAACAAATCAAAGATTACAATCATAGAAAGAGAACAATTACACGCAAGAAGGGAAATAAGTGGTTATAAGATGTAACCACACCATTAGGCTCAAATCTCACAAGCTTGTGTTCTTAGCTCAAAACCATGTTCCAAAATAAATTCTTTCAAGCAAGTTCAACAAAAATTTTCAAATTGGTAGGTTACCCTAAAAACAATTTTCTTGGAAAAGAAATCATCACCATAACCAAGTAGTCCTAATATGAAAGAAGTGGTAAGAATATGTACAAATTCTAACTAACATGCAACCTATCATGCAATGCAATAGCTGCTCTAACAAAGAAAAATAAAATAAAAAAAAATTGCTGTTGAAAAGGAAATTGTTACCCATGGAGATCGGTCGAATGACCTCCCCACACTTGAAGATTGCACCGTCCTCGGTGCATGCAAAGAAGAGCAAGGTGGATGGGTTGCTACAATTGATGAGCTTCTTCGAAAGGTTGTGCGGATGACTTGTTCATTGCCCCATTTAAAAGCTTTTCCGTTTCCTCCTTTCTTGGTGGCCAGCCTAAAAGGAGAGAAAAAGAAAGAAAATGAAGCCTACAAAAAAGATATCAAAGTAAATAGAACATAGGCGGGGGCTAATGCCAAATAAGAGTATTATTCTCTACTACATGGTAGCTACAACATGTGAGTGAGAAATCAATATAAGCAAAAGGCATATCAACTGATACTTGATGCAAGAGTAAAGTTAAGGCATGTAGAGTATATTGAGCATCAAGATCAAATAAGAATTGACACAAACAAGATTAGTGATACGCATGAAAGCATTTGATTCTATCCTAACTCAATGATGAAGTGGTACAAGAAAAAAAACAAAGGGTAATGAATTAGGAAGGACTAAAGCACTAATCTTGTGTGTTGACAAATATTACAATTAATGTAACAAGTCATGAAGCACCAAAACAAATGCAAGAAATTCTCAACAATTGGGTGAGAGAATTCAACACCATTATTAAAATGAGAAATTTAGAAGATAAAATGAGAACAAATAGAATTAAAATGCAAAGAATAAAAGTATGCAAATGTAATAGACAAAAGAAAATGGAAGAAGAGA
>NC_029791.2:54674489-54676866 GCF_000816755.2 Arachis ipaensis
TACAAAAATGCAATTTGATTTTAGGATTTATTCATCTACTACTAATGAATACAACATACTAACAACCAATCTTTACAAACAAATCAATATGAAATGAAAATCTACCTACAATGGCAACTCAAATCACTTATTAAACAAAACTAAAAGTGGAAGGAAAGAGTTTACCATGGTGGGGTGTCTCCCACCTAGCACTTTTAGTTTAAGTCCTTAAGTTGGACATTTTGAGGAGCTTATTGTCATGGTGGCTTATGTTTGTACTCATCCTTGAATCTCCAAGGATCTTTGCTCCTCAATTGGTTGACAGAATTTCCAACCCTTTTCATCAAGCTTGGGCAAAGTTCTACCCAAGATATGAGTCCCCATAGTTGGTCTTCACATAGCGAACCGGGATCCTATATCTTGTCTTCACACCCATCCGTTAGTTGAGTTTCATGGTTTTGTCGGATGAGCGGTTGACATAAAGGTGATTGAAACATAGAATTCTCTTTACTCCACCAATGCTTCCTCCTAGATCCGTATAAAGTAATCCTTGTCCCAGCATCATCCCTATACCTTGAGGCCTTGGCCTTGATAAGCTTAACACCTATTTTCCAACCACTACACAACTCGTTTTTACTTTTAATTCCACAAAGAGTTCTAAGTTGACCATCATTTTCAAGCAAACCATATTCAAGTGAGAGATTAAATCTCAGGGATAGAGATTTTACCCATTTAAATGTTGTGTTGGATGGTAATTTGGGGAGAGAGGCTTCCCCACACTTAGACCATGCAAGGTCCACTTTCTTGTGCTCCTCTTTAGTTGTTTCCACCTCTTCACAATTCTCTTCACTTTCAACCTCATCCTCTTTGTTACGTGGCTTGGTGTTATCTTCAGGAACTTCATCCTGTTTAATGAGAGGCGATTCAATTTTGGATAGAAATTCATTGATGAACGAGGTCATCTCTTGATCAACCTCTTCATATTCTTCAATTTCAATATACACCATGCCCTTCTCATCTTTCTTGGGAGGTTGTGCACACTCTTCTATAATTTCAACTCCATGTCCAACGGGTGAAGATTCCATTGTAGAGATCAACTCATCTATGATTGAATCCATTTCTTGATAAACCTCTTCCAAGTCTCCAATGATGATATGTCTTGGAGATTGCGAACCCTCCTCAACATCAATATAAAGCTTCTTGGAAGAGTTCTCCTTGATGCTACATTCCCATGGACTTTCAACATCTCTGAGATCTTCAACCACTTCTCCCCTTTCTTCAATGATCATAGGCTTCTCCAATTGTTCCAACACAAAATTTGACTCCTCCTTCTCCACCGAATTTTCTAATTTCTCCTTCATGCTTTGCTCTTCTTTTGACTTTTCCCATGTGGTCACGAAAGTACCTTGAGTATTCAAGCATTGGTGGGCTAAAGTGTGCACCACCTTGGTCAAATTGGTCACAAACTCAAGTGTATCCCGCTTCATGGCTTCTTGTCCTTGGAGTAACAAAGTGAGGAGATCGTTTATTGGGGCTCGGGGTGAATAGGAAAGTTCATTATTTTGGAGGGAGGGTTCATGGTAGGAAGGTGGTTCTTCTTGGTAAGGGTATGGACATGGTGAGGGTTGAGGTGGTTCATGGTAGTAATCTTGATAAGGTGGTGGTTCTAAGGGCTCTTGCTCATAATGGCCATAAAAATATGGTATGGATGATTGGTTATATGATGGATATGGATCATAGGGTGGTGCTTGGTGATGAAAGGCTTGTGAGAATGGTTGAGGTTCATGTTGAGGATGAGATTCATAGGCATATGATGGTGGTTGTTGAGTGTCACAAAGAGAATCATCATAGCCGCTAAGTTGGCATGCATTAGGATGGAAATTATACCTATAAGTATCCGGAGGTTGTTGCCAATAGGAGTGATCAATTCCTTGGGGCTCTTCCCATCTTTGTTGGTTCCATCCATGGTACATGTTGCCATTAAAGTCCATATTTCCTACAACACACTTAGAACCAAACTCAAAGCCAAAGTGGTGAGAATTCATAATGAGAGAACAAAATAAAACTAACAAAAATTAAGAAACAAACAAAAGATAAACCTATTCACAATATTCACATATGTACAATAACCAATAACACAACACCATTGCAAATCCCCGGCAACGGCGCCATTTTGACGAATGGATTAATGAAGGCTAGAGTTAAGGGCTATCAACTATCAATCAATTGGACACTAGTGACTCAAGAAATCCTAAGTTACCTTCTCAAGCCAAGAACATTAAATTCTAGTCTAACATTCTTCCAAGCATTTAATCAAACACTTGGAAGGCACAAAAGAAAAGTATAGTCAATCACAACAAGAATGAATTCTAACTACAATTGAATGTAAAGAATTAAC
>NC_029791.2:54688519-54694985 GCF_000816755.2 Arachis ipaensis
GATTGTCCTCCCCCTAGGCAGCAAGACCCGGCACGCGGTCAACCGGGGAAGGACGTTGCCCGAGGGAGAGCTGGCACCCAGCGAGGTCGGGCCACCCCAAGGCCCGGAACGTGGTCCCCGCAGAAAGACGCGCTCGGGAAAGGGTGAGCAGGCACCCTGCGAGGACGGAAACAAGCCACTGCTGTCTCGCTCCCATGGGTACCAGTACACGCGTACCCCATCACGGTGACCAGGCATAGTGACTGGTCAGTTGCAGGGGACGGACCCGACGCTGGGCGCGCTGCAACGGATGCTGGTGACGTTGCAACGGATGCTGGAGGCGTTGCAACGGAAGCTGGGGGCGTTGCAACGTTGGCTGGGGGCGTTGCAACGGAGGCAGGTCGCGTTGCAACGGATGCTGGGGTCGTTGCAACGGATGCTGCGCGCGTTGCAACGTTGGCTGGGGGCGTTGCAGCGGAGGCAGGTCGAGTTGCAACGGATGCTGGTGACGTTGCAACGGAGGCTGTGCGCGTTGCAACGGATGCTGGGGACTTTGCAACGGAGGCAGGGCGTGTCGCAACGTTGGCTGGTGGCGTTGCAACGTTGGCCGGAGGCGTTGCAACGGAGGCAGGGTGCGTTGCAACGTTGGCCGGTGACGTTGCAACGGAGGCAGGTCGCTTTGCAACGGATGATGGGATCGTTGCAACAGAAGCTGGGGGCATTGCAACGTTGGCTGGGGGCGTTGCAACGGATGCTGAGCGCGTTGCAACGTTGGCTGGTGACGTTGCAACGGATGCTGGTGACGTTGCCACGGAGGCAGGGCGCGTTGCAACGTTGGCTGGGGGCGTTGCAACGGAGGCAGATCGCGTTGCCACGGTTGCTGGTGACGTTGCAACGGAGGCAGGGCGCGTTGCAACGGATGCTGGTGACGTTGCAACGGAGGCAGGACGCGTTGCAACGTTGGCTGGGAGCCTTGCAACGGAGGCAGGGCGCGTTGCAACGGATGCTGGTGACGTTGCAACGGAGGCAGGGCGCTTTGCAAAGTTGGCTGGGGGCGTCGCAACGGAGGCAGGTCGCGTTGCCACGGTTGCTGGTGACGTTGCAACGGAGGCAGGGCGCGTTGCAACAGATGCTGGTGACGTTGCAACGGAGGCAGGGCGCGTTGCAACATTGGCTGGGGGCGTTGCAACGGATGCTAAGGGCGTTGCAACGGATGCTGGTGACGTTGCAACGGAGGCAGGGCGCGTTGCAACGTTGGCTGGGGGCAGTGCAACGGATGCTGGGGGCGTTGCAACGTTGGCCGGGCGCGTTGCAACGGAGGCAGGGTGCGTTGCAACGGATGCTGGTGACGTTGCAACGGAGGCAGGGCGCGTTGCAACGTTGGCTGGGGGCGTTGCAACGGATGATGGGCGCGTTGCAATGGATGCTGGGGGCGGTGCAACGTTGGCGGGGCGCGTTGCAACGGAGGCAGGGTGTATTGCAACGTTGGCCGGGCGTGTTGCAACGGAGGCAGGGCGCGTTGCAACGGATGCTGGGTTATGTGCATCGTTGGCTGGTTTCGTTGCAACGGAGGCACCCGCCGTTGCAACGATGGCTCGGAGCGTTGCAACGAAGGAGCCAAATTTTCATATCTCATAATTGGCTCGTGCATTTTTTCTAAAATTTTGAGGGAACCTTGGTAATATTATGTGAAGGCGGAACACAAAAATCCAGGTCAAAAATCGCACGTTTGCTCCGTTTTTCATTTTTTTTGAATTTCCGGCTTTCCTGGAGGTAAAAAAATCGGCAAAAAAAAATCGACACGGTGTAAATTCACCAAATTTGGGGGATGGAAAGATCTTATTTTTCTAGAGGTTGTTGCAAAAAATGGCGTCAAAATTCGACATCTAGAGCACTTTCCTTGAGTATGTCTCCTCACGGAAAAGGACGTCTACCCGTGGCACTTTGGTAATGGCTCGGCAGCCTATTATAGGGGGGAGGGGTGTCACGCTGCTGAAACTCGAGTTGCCCAAAAGCTTGCTGGGCGCAATGCCAGCAAGATGCACGTTGCCTTGCCATCCCCTAGGCACACTAGCAAGCACGTTGTGGTTGTGGTGTGCCGCCGGGCTCCCCCGCCCCCAACGGAGGCACCCGCCGTTGCAACGATGGCTCGGAGCGTTGCAACGGAGGAGCCAAATTTTCATATCTCGGAATTGGCTCGTGCATTTTTCGTGAAATTTTGAGGGAACCTTGGTAATATTATGTGAAGGCTGCACACAAAAATCCAGGTCAAAAATGGCACGTTTGCTCCGTTTTTCATTTTTTTTGAATTTCCGGCTTTTCGGGCGGTAAAAAAATCGATAAAAAAAATCCACACGGTGTAAATTCACCAAATTTTGAGGATGGAAAGATCTTATTTTTCTAGAGGTTTTTGCAAAAAACGGCGTCAAAATTCGACCTCTAGAGCACTTTCCTTGAGTATGTCTCCTCACGGAAAAGGACGTCTACCCGTGGCACTTTGGTAATGGCTCGGCAGCCTATTATAGGGGGGAGGGGTGTCGTGCTGCTGAAACTCGAGTTGCCCAAAGGCTTGCTGGGCGCAATGCCAGCAAGATGCACGTTGCCTTGCCATCCCCTAGGCACACTAGCAAGCACGTTGTGGTTGTGGTGTGCCGCCGGGCTCCCCCGCCCCCAACGGAGGCACCCGCCGTTGCAACGATGGCTCGGAGCGTTGCAACGGAGGAGCCAAATTTTCATATCTCGGAATTGGCTCGTGCATTTTTCGTGAAATTTTGAGGGAACCTTGGTAATATTATGTGAAGGCTACACACAAAAATCCAGGTCAAAAATCGCACGTTTGCTCCGTTTTTCATTTTTTTTTGAATTTCCGGCTTTCCGGGCGGTAAAAAAATTGGCAAAAAAAATCGACACGGTGTAAATTCACCAAATTTGGGGGATGGAAAGATCTTATTTTTCTAGAGGTTGTTGCAAAAAATGGCGTCAAAATTCGACCTCTAGAGCACTTTCCTTGAGTATGTCTCCTCACGGAAAAGGACATCTACCCGTGGCACTTTGGTAATGGCTCGGCATCCTATTATAGGGGGGAGGGGTGTCGTGCTGCTGAAACTCGAGTTGCCCAAAGGCTTGCTGGGCGCAATGCCAGCAAGATGCACGTTGCCTTGCCATCCCCTAGGCACACTAGCAAGCACGTTGTGGTTGTGGTGTGCCGCTGGGGTCCCCCGCCCCGGGTCCAAGGTCGAGCACGGGCGTCTGGCTGCTGCGAACCCCGATCACCGAAGGACCAACAAGAAGGGAAACACGTCCGTGCACGGCCCACCTAGGCACCACCTAGGGAGCATGGCGTGGTGGAGTTGTGCCTTGGGCACACGCTCGGGGCAACACCTTGTGCTCGGCCCAGGACTAGGGGGATCATCCCAAGTCCGAGCACGACGTGGGATCGGCGGGCGGCCTGTGCGCCCCCGCGAGGGGCAACGCGGCTTGCGCAGCCCGACGCTTGGCCAGGCCTAGTGTGGCGCACGACGCGGATGATGGATATGCGTGCGGCAGCGGGTGTCGTGGGCAGGGGGCAACGCGACGTGCTCGTCCCAGCACTTTGAGGGGGCACGTTGCGGAAGACGGTTACCTGTTCGTGTCCACTCCCGAGGGGCAACGTGTCGTGCTCGCCCTACGTCTAGGGTCGACGTACGACGGTGCCCGATGCGGTGTGGGTTGGGCGCGTTGCTTAAGACGGTGCGGCTGTTCGGCTATCGCCCGAAGCACCTCACGCATCTGGCTGTCCCTTGAATGTTATTCGTCGCTTCCCCCGAACCCTGCCCAGCGGCGCTGACTCGGCTACCTCCTGCGCTTCCGCTTGCCTGCACGCGCCTAGGCGTGCGGGGCGCGGTTCATCCGGTTGTGCTGTGTTTGCGGACCGTGGTGGCGGATGAGCGGTGTGTGGGTTGTTCGTGTGGCTTTATCTAGACGGTGCAGCTGTTCGGTTATCGTCCGAAGCACCTTACGCTTCGGGCTGTCCCTCGAGTCTCCTTCGTCCCTTCCTTTGAAACCTGCCCAGCGGCGTTGGCTCAGCGCTCCCGTATGCTTCCGCTTGCCTGCACGCGTCTTGGCGTGCGGGGCGCGGTTCGTCTGGGAGTGCTGGGTGTGCGGGCCGTGTTGGCGGATGAGTGGTGTTTGGGTCATGAGTGGTGTTTGGGTGTTGAGTGCTGTCTGGCTCCTTGCCTCGCGCAACGAACGGGCGCACCGGATCCTCTCCATGTGTGGGCTCGAGCTACCGTGCTCGTTCCACTGTTGTGCGGCTCCTGTGTTTCCTACCCCGTGGTGTGGTATCCCTGCCTTGCCCCAACCTTTCCTCTCCGGAGTCCCCTAGTGGGATTGCCGGGGGAGTTCCAAGACACGCCCGTGGTCCTACCCGTCGCGGCGCTCTGCGCGTGCTGAAACTCGAGTTGCCCAAAGGCTTGCTGGGCGCAATGCCAGCAAGATGCACGTTGCCTTGCCATCCCCTAGGCACACTAGCAAGCACGTTGTGGTTGTGGTGTGCCGCCGGGCTCCCCCCCCCCCCCGGGCGCCCCCCGCCGTTGCAACGATGGCTCGGGGCGTTGCAACGGAGGAGCCAAATTTTCATATCTCGGAATTGGCTCGTGCATTTTTCGTGAAATTTTGAGGGAACCTTGGTAATATTATGTGAAGGCTTCACACAAAAATCCAGGTCAAAAATCGCACGTTTGCTCCGTTTTTCATTTTTTTTGAACTTCCGGCTTTCTGGGCGGTAAAAAAATCGTCAAAAAAAATCCACACGGTGTAAATTCACCAAATTTTGAGGATGGAAAGAACTTATTTTTCTAGAGGTTGTTGCAAAAAACGGCGTCAAAATTCGACCTCTAGAGCACTTTCCTTGAGTGTGTCTCCTCACGGAAAAGGACGTCTACCCGTGGCACTTTGGTAATGGCTCGGCAGCCTATTATAGGGGGGAGGGGTGTCGTGCTGCTGAAACTTGAGTTGCCCAAAGGCTTGCTGGGCGCAATGCCAGCAAGATGCACGTTGCCTTGCCATCCCCTAGGCACACTAGCAAGCACGTTGTGGTTGTGGTGTGCCGCCGGGGTCCCCCGCCCCGGGTCCAAGGTCGAGCACGGGCGTCTGGCTGCTGCGAACCCCGATCACCGAAGGACCAACAAGAAGGGAAACACGTCCGTGCACGGCCCACCTAGGCACCACCTAGGGAGCATGGCGTGGTGGAGTTGTGCCTTGGGCACACGCTCGGGGCAACACCTTGTGCTCGGCCCAGGACTAGGGGGATCATCCCAAGTCCGAGCACGACGTGGGATCGGCGGGCGGCCTGTGCGCCCCCGCGAGGGGCAACGCGGCTTGCGCAGCCCGACGCTTGGCCAGGCCTAGTGTGGCGCACGACGCGGATGATGGATATGCGTGCGGCAGCGGGTGTCGTGGGCAGGGGGCAACGCGACGTGCTCGTCCCAGCACTTTGAGGGGGCACGTTGCGGAAGACGGTTACCTGTTCGTGTCCACTCCCGAGGGGCAACGTGTCGTGCTCGCCCTACGTCTAGGGTCGACGTACGACGGTGCCCGATGCGGTGTGGGTTGGGCGTGTTGCTTAAGACGGTGCGGCTGTTCGGCTATCGCCCGAAGCACCTCACGCATCTGGCTGTCCCTTGAATGTTCTTCGTCGCTTCCCCCGAACCCTGCCCAGCGGCGCTGACTCGGCTACCTCGTGCGCTTCCGCTTGCCTGCACGCGCCTAGGCGTGCGGGGTGCGGTTCGTCCGGGCGTGCTGTGTTTGCGGACCGTGGTGGCGGATGAGCGGTGTGTGGGTTGTGCGTGTGGCTTTATCTAGACGGTGCAGCTGTTCGGTTATCGTCCGAAGCACCTTACGCTTCGGGCTGTCCCTCGAGTCTCCTTCGTCCCTTCCTTTGAAACCTGCCCAGCGGCGTTGGCTCAGCGCTCCCGTATGCTTCCGCTTGCCTGCACGCGTCTTGGCGTGCGGGGCGCGGTTCGTCTGGGAGTGCTGGGTGTGCGGGCCGTGTTGGCGGATGAGTGGTGTTTGGGTCTTGAGTGCTGTCTGGCTCCTTGCCTCGCGCAACGAACGGGCGCACCGAATCCTCTCCATGTGTGGGCTCGAGCTACCGTGCTCGTTCCACTGTTGTGCGGCTCCTGTGTTTCCTACCCCGTGGTGTGGTATCCCTGCCTTGCCCCAACCTTTCCTCTCCGGAGTCCCCTAGTGGGATTGCCGGGGGAGTTCCAAGACACGCCCGTGGTCCTACCCGTCGCGGCGCTCTGCGCGGCAACGGTGGCCTGCGTGCGCGTTCTGTTCTCGCTGGTGCGGTGCACGCGGTTGGGATGGGGTCTTAGATCCCCGTCTGTCCCTCAGATGATTCGGTTTCTCGGAAAGACGCCTGCCGCCGTGTCCTTCGAAAGCTTCCCCTCGCGGGGGGCGTCAGCAGCTCGGCGCGCAGGGTCGGTGACGGATGCTACCTGGTTGA
>NC_029791.2:54703112-54718167 GCF_000816755.2 Arachis ipaensis
ATTGACTCTAATCTCTTGCTAATCCAATTAGTGAGTTGATTAGGATATTTGGATTGAGATTAGCTAGTCTTGTTAGACTTTCTCTCATGGAAGATAACCTATATCTTCTTCCATCATTGGGGATGACGTAATAAGATAAATTCTTGTTAACTATTATTATTAGTGACTATGATGGAAGGCCTATGATCTCAATTCTTGCCATGAATATCTCTCATGAACTATTCTTGCTATTTATTTTCTGCCTCTTATAAACAAAACCCCTTATCCCCTTCATAGCCAATAAGCATATGTTTCATTACAATTCATTGTGAGACGACCCGGAGTCTAAATACTTCGGTTAATTCTTATTTGGGGTTTGTTCTTTGTGACAACCAAAATTTTTGATGTGAGATATGTTTGTTGGTTTGGAGCTATGCTTACAATGAAGTTCTTATTTCTACTAGAGAAATTCTAAACCATCGAGCAATTCTCATCTATCAGTTTCTACAAGAACAATTACAGGGTAGCGTATGTGTATTGACTACAGAAGGCTCAATACAGCCACCAGGAAGGATCATTTTCCTTTACCATTCATAGACCAAATGCTAGAGAGACTAGCAGGTCATGAATACTACTACTTTTTGGATGGTTATTCAGGTTACAACCAAATTGTAGTAGATCCTCAGGACAAAGAGAAAACAGCATTCACATGTCCATCTGGAGTATTTGCCTACAGAAGGATGCCATTTGGTCTGTGCAATGCACCTGCAAACTTTCAGAGGTGCATGCTCTCTATCTTCTCTGATATGGTAGAAAAATTTCTAGAAGTCTTCATGGATGACTTCTCAGTATTTAGAGACTCATTCAGCTCTTGTCTTGACCATCTAGCACTTGTTCTAAAAAGGTCCCAAGAGACTAACCTAGTTTTAAACTGGGAGAAATGTCACTTCATGGTGACTGAAGGAATTGTCCTTGGGCACAAAATTTCAAACAAGGGAATAGAGGTGGATCAAGCTAAGGTAGAGGTAATTGAAAAATTACCACCACCTACCAATGTTAAGGCAATTAGAAGCTTTCTGGGGCATGCAGGATTCTATAGGAGGTTTATAAAGGATTTTTTAAAAATTGCAAAACCTCTGAGCAATCTGCTAGCTGTTGATACACTATTTGTCTTTGACACAGAGTGTCTGCAGGCGTTTGAGACTCTGAAAGCTAAGATGGTCACAACACCAGTCATTTCTGTACCAGATTGGACATTACCATTTGAACTAATGTGTGATGCCAGTGACCACGCCATTGGTGCAGTATTAGGGCAGAGGCATGACAAGCTTCTGCATGTCATTTATTATGCTAGCCGTGTTTTAAATGATGCGCAGAGGAATTACACAACCACAGAAAAGGAATTGCTTACAGTGGTTTATGCCATTGAAAAGTTCAGATCTTATTTAGTAGGATCAAAAGTAATTGTGTACACTAACAATGCTGCTCTAAAATATCTCCTCACAAAGCAAGATTCAAAACCCCGACTCATAAGATGGGTGCTGCTTCTGCAAGAGTTTGATATAGAAATAAGAGACAGAAAAGGGACAGAGAACCAAGTAGCTGATCACCTGTCCCGGATAGAACCAGTAACAGGAGCATCCTTCCCTCCTACTGTGATCTCTGAAACCTTTCCGGATGAGCAACTCTTTACCATTCAGGAAGTACTGTGGTTTGCAGACATTGCAAACTATAAAGCTGTGAGATTCATACCCAAAGAGTACAGTAAGCAACAAACGAAAAAATTGGTTTCTGATGCAAAGTACTACCTGTGGGATGAACCATATCTCTTTAAGAGATGTGCAGACGGAATAATCCGTAGATGTGTGCCTAGAGAAGAGGCACAGAAGATCCTATGGCATTGCCATGGATCACAATATGGAGGACATTTCGGAGGTGAGCGAACAGCCACAAAGGTTCTCCAATGTGGCTTCTACTGGCCTACTCTCTATAGAGACTCCCGAGAGTTTGTATGTAACTGTGACAGTTGCCAGAGAGCTGGTAATCTGCCTTACGGTTATGCCATGTGATGAGTCCATATTTGATGGTATATTTTGACTCAATTTGGATGGATTCTAGCACGTGAACTCACACTTAAGCACCCAAATAGCATACTTTTGTGTTTAATCCCTAATGTGAACCTAAATGTGAAAACATGCAATTTTGTGCTTTAATAGAGCAATTTAATTCCACTTTTATGTCATTCGATGCCGTGATGTGGGTTGTGAGTGATTTCAGGCCTTGTGGGCAAGAATGGATGGGAAAAAGTGGATGAAAGCATGCACAAGTGAGAAAACATGAAGAAAACAAGGAAAAGCACACACAACGAAGTGTGCGTGCGCACAGCCTTGCGTGCGCGCGCACAAGCGAGAAAATTCATGTGTGCGTACGCACAGGTCAATTTTCAGCCGAGTGTGCGGACGCACGCATCTGTGCGTCCACACAGGTCCCTGCATGTGGTTGCATTAAAGAAACGCGTGCCTTTCGATTTTTGGGTGCTTTTGGGCCAAATTTTGAAGGCTTGAGGCTGAATTTGGAGTGCTATATAAGGGGGATTCAACATATATGAAAGAGAGATTTTTATTAGGTTTTAGTTTAGTTTTTCTTAGTATTAGGAAGCTTCCATAGGAGTAGGAGTAGGAGTAGTGTAGCATTGCTCTCTTAGGGTTTATGAAATTTCAATTGTAGCATTTTATACCAAGTTTGACTTTGGATTTCTCTCCTTTAATTGTAAGTACTCTTTAATTCCTCGTTAAGTACATTGTCTTTATTTTCATTTCCTTTGGTTCAAGTACTTTATTTATAATTGCAACTTTGAGTTCTTGAAATTTTGATTAATGAATTTAATGTTTCATGCTTTCTTTATGCTTGTTTGGATGTTTATTGTTGATTTTGTGCACAATTGGTTAAAGCTTTCTATTTTTCTTTACAATTTTCCATGCTTTACTTTCATGCACACAAGGTGTTTGTGAAAATACCAATTATGGATTTTAAGTAGATTTTCCCACCTTGGCTTGTGGTTTGAGTTCCTAGGATACTAGAGTCATAATGTCCGACATTTAGTGGTAATTCTTGGGTAGTTAGTTGACTCTTGTTTCCATTGACGCTAGCTTTTATCAACTAGTTTGGTAAGTAAGCTAGGACTTATGGATTAAGGTCAATTATGCTTGCTTGACTTACTCCTTGATGGTTGGGGTTGAGTAGGTGAGATTGAATCATCATAATTATCATAGTTGTGGTTATGGCGATGATAGGATTCCTTGGATCCTCATTCCCAAGTCAAGGCTCTTTTATTGCATTTATAGCATTTTCACCAAGTTTTGATCTTATTTCTCTCTACTTGTATTTACATCGGTTTTGGATATTTCTTGGCTCTTTTATTGCTTCGTTCTTTTAATCTTTTATTTCTTACTTGAAAATCCCCTTTTCCTCACAACCGAAAGAGAAACACTTACAATTGCATCCCAGGGAGAACGACCTGAGGTTGAAGTACTTTTGATCTCGGTTATTATAATTTGAATTTAAAACATTTGATTGAGAGAATTCGTTGTTGGTTTGGACTATGCTACTAACGAATTGATTCTTGTTTTGATTAATTCCAAACCATACAACAAAATTCTTCCTCGTCACCATGCCTCAGCAAGGGATCTTAGAGATTAAGTTGTTTGATGTATGGGGTATTGACTTCATGGGACCTTTCCCACCATCATATTCAAACACTTATATTCTGGTGGCAGTAGACTATGTATCTAAATGGGTAGAGGCAATTGCAACACCCACTAATGATACTAAGATAGTGATGAAGTTCCTCCAGAAGCATATCTTCAGCAGGTTCGGTGTCCCTAGGGTACTGATTAGTGATGGAGGCACTCATTTCTGCAATAAATAGCTTAATTTTGCTCTAATCCGATATGGAATTAACCACAAAATGGCAACTCCATATCATCCATAGACAAATTGGCAAGCTGAAGTCTCAAATAGAGAACTAAAACGAATCCTGGAACAGACTGTAAGTACCCGTAGAAGGGATTGGGCAAGAAGTCTGGATGATGCTCTGTGGGCATACAGAACCGCATTCAACACTCCTATAGGGACTTCTCCATACCAGCTTGTGTATGGAAAAGCCTGTCATCTGCCAGTGGAACTGGAGCACAAGGCCTACTGGGCAACCAAGTTCTTAAACCTTGATGCTAAGGTAGCTGGAGAGAATAGATTACTCCAGTTGAATGAGCTAGAAGAGTTCAGACTCAATGCTTTCGAAAATGCTAAAATTTACAAGGAGAAAGCAAAAAGATGACATGACAGAAAGCTGTCATCTAGAGTCTTTGAGCCAGGACAGAAGGTTCTACTATTTAACTCTAGGCTCATATTGTTCCCTGGAAAACTGAAATCCCGGTAGAAGGGATCATATGTGATTACAAGTGTGTCACCATATGGTTATGTAGAGCTTCAGGATATTGACTCTGACAAAAAATTCATTGTTAATGGATAGAGAGTCAAACATTATCTTGAAGGCAATGTTGAGCAAGAGTGCTCAAAATTGAGACTAAATCAAAAGCTCAATAAAAGTCCAGCTAAAGACAGTAAAGAAGCGCTTATTAGGAGACAACCCAATCTTATTTATCTATGTTAATTACTTTTTCATTTCATTTTCCATTTTTAGTTTATGTTTTCTTTAGGTTCATGATCATGTGGAGTCACAAAAATAGCGGCAGAATTAAAGTGGAATAAAAAATAGCAGCAAAAATAGCACACCCTGGAGGACAGGCTTACTGGCGTTTAAACACCAGTAAGGATAGCAAAATGGGCGTTAAACACCAGAAATGGCAGCATTCTGGGCGTTCAGAGAAATGCCCAGTAAAGAAGGATTCCTGGCGTTTAATGCCAGCCAGGGTATCTGGCTGGTCATTAAACTCCCAAAGAGGCATTCAAGTGGGTGTTAAACGCCAGAATGGATAGCATTCTGGGCGTTTAACGCCAGGATAACACAAGGGAAGTAATTTTGTTTCCAATTCATTTTAATTCTTTTTCAATTCTTTTCAATTTCTTCCAAAACGTTTTCAAAACTTACATATCTTTTCAAATTCTTTTTCAACTCTTTTTAATTTTTCTTGTATACAGTAATAAGTTTTCATAATTAATTGCATCATTCTTCTTCTACTCCCTTCTATCTTATTTTGCTCGAGGACGAGCAAAGCTTTTAAGTTTGGTGTGAAAAAGCTTAACTTTTTGCTTTCCATAACCATTAATAGCACCTAAGGCTAGAGAAACCTCTAGGAAGAGGAGCAACAAAGGCAAGGAAGAGACATTGAGGAGCTCAAGAACTCTATTGGCTCTTCAAGAGGAAGAAGAAGCCACCATCACTAAGGTGGACACGTTCTTTAATCTCCTTGTTTATTTTCTTTTCTGTTTTCGGTTTTTATGCTTTATGTTTTGACTATGTTTGTGTCTTTATTACATGATCATTAGTGTTTAGTGTCTATGTCTTAAAGCTATGAATGTTCCATGAATCTTTCACTTTTCTTAAATGAAAAATGTTTTCTGAAAAAGAAAAAGAAGTACATGAATTTCGAATTCTATCTTGAAAATAGTTTAATTATTTTGATGTGGCGGCAATACTTTTGTTTTCTGAATGAATGCTTGAACAGTGCATATTTTTGATAGTGTAGTTTATGAATGTTAAAATTGTTGGCTCTTGAAAGAATAATAAAAAAAGAGAAATGTTATTGATAATCTGAAAAATCATAAAATTGATTCTTGAAGCAAGAATAAGCAGTGAAAAACACAAAGCTTGCGAAAACAAATGGCAAAAAATAAAGAAAAAGAAAGAAAAAGAAAAAGCAATCAGAAAAAGCCAGTAACCCTTTAAACTAAAAGGCAAGGGTAAAGAGGATCCAAGGCTTTGCGCATTAATGGATAGCAGGGCCAAAAGGAATAAAATCCTGACCTAAGCGGCTAAATCAAGCTGTCTCTAACCATGTTCTTGTGGCGTGAATGTGTCAAGTGAAAAGCTTGAGACTGAGCGGTTAAATTCGTGGTCCAAAGCAAAAGAGTGTGCTTAAGAACTCTGGGCACCTCTAACTGGGAACTCTAGCAAAGCTGAGTCACAATCTGAAAAGGTTCACCCAGTTATGTGTCTGTGGCATTTATGTATCCGGTGGTAATACTGGAAAACAAAATGCTTAGGGTCATGGCCAAGACTCATAAAGTAGCTGTGTTCAAGAATCAACATACTAAACTAGGAGAATCAATAACACTATCTGAATTCTGAGTTCCTATGGATGCCAATCATTCTGAACTTCAAAGGATAAAGTAAGATGCCAAAACTGTTTGGAAGTAAAAAGCTACTAGTCGCGCTCATCTAATTTGAACTAAGCTTCATTGATAATTTTGAAATTTATTGTATTTTCTCGTCTTTTTTATCCTATTCTATTTTTAGTTACTTGGGGACAAGCAACAATTTAAGTTTGGTGTTGTGATGAGCGGATAATTTATACGCTTTTTGGCATTATTTTTACATAGTTTTTAGTATATTTTAGTTATTTTTTATTATATTTTTATTAGTTTTTATGCAAAAATCACATTTCTAGACTTTACTATGAGTTTGTGTGTTTTTCTGTAATTTCAGGTATTTTCTGGCTGAAATTGAGGGACCTGAGCAAAAATCCGATTCAGCGGCTGAGAAAGGACTGCATATGCTGTTGGATTCTGACCCTCCTACACTCGAAGTGGATTTTCTAGAGCTATAGAAGCCCAATTGGCACGGTCTCAACTGCGTTGGAAAGGAGACATCTTGAGCTTTCTAGCAATATATAATAGTCTATTCTTTGCCCGAGATTTGATGGCCCAAACTGGCGTTAAACGCCAGCCAGAGACCCTTTTCTGGCGTAAAATGCCAGAACTGGCACACTTCGTGGCGTTAAACGCCCATTTTGGCACCCAGGGTGCGTTTAACTCCAATTTGATGCATATGCACGTGAAAGCTTGAAAGCTCAGCCCAAACACTCACCAAGTGGGCTCTGGAAGTGGAATTCTGCACTATCTACACCTAGTTACTCATTTTCTGTAAACCTAAGTTTCTAGTTTAGTATAAAAACTAATTTTAGAGATTCATTTAGCAACTCATGACATTTTACATTTCATATTGTATCTCCTACGGCATGAGTCTCTAAACCCCATAGGTGGGGGTGAGGAGCTCTGCTGTGTCTCAATGGATTAATGCAATTACTATTATTTTCTATTCGATCATGCTTGATTCTGTTCTAAGATACTCACTTGTACTTCAATATAAAGAATACGATGATCCATGACACTCATCATCATTCTCAAATTTATGAATGCGTGCTTGACAACTACTCCCGTTCTATTTGAGCTCAACGTAGTCATTGGACGACAGCTTGAGTGCGTATCTCTTGGGTTTCTAATCCACGAGTTTGACTTGCATCTCCTGACAATAGAGCATTCAAATCCGTGAGATTAGAACCTTCATGGTAGAGGCTAGAACCAATTGGCAGCATTCCTGAAATCCAGAACGTCTAAACCTTGTCTGTGGTATTTCGAGTAGGATCTGGAACGGGATGACTGTGACGAGCTTCAAGCTCACGAATGTTGGGCGCATTGATAGTATGCAAAAGGATATAGAGATCCTATTCCGACACAAGTGAGAACTGACAGATGATTAGCCGTGCGGTAGCTGTACCTGGTATTTTTTATCCGAGACGAGAGATCCGACAGTTGATTAACCGTACAGAAATCGTGCCTGGTATTTTTCATCCGAGAGGACGGATGGTAGCTATTGACAACGGTGATCCACCAACATACAGCTTGCCATTGAAGGAAGCCATGCATGTTTGGAGAAGAAGACAGTAGGAAAGCAGAGATTCAGACGATAGAGCATCTCCGGAACCTCAACCTGTTCCTCATTACTGAATCACAAGTATCATTCATTTCATGTTATTTACTTTTCATAAACAAAATCATTTTTATCATTAATCTCTTGACTAAGATTTTCAAGATAACCATAGCTTGCTTGAAGCCGGCAATCTCTGTGGGATCGACCCTTAATCACGTAAGGTATTACTTGGATGACCCAGTGCACTTGCTGGTTAGTTGCACCGGAGTTGTGAAAAGCGTGATCACAATTCCGTGCACCACAGGACGTGAGGCTTCTCGTTGAGGCATACTGGAGACTTCTGGATTAGCGAAGATCCTTTGTTCTCAGGACTCTATTTTGGTTTTATGTTTTTCTCTTAGAGATACTTTTATCTCCACTAAATAATACATACTATGTTGTTTCCTCTTAGAGGATGTTTTGGAGAGCAGGTTTTGTATTTTCACCCCTTTGGGTTTCATTTGCGTTTCTTGCTTTATATATTTGTATATATTTCTATGCTCAGACCGGTTATCTTCACAACCGGATCTGGAGTTTTGATAATTGTGTTTTTGACACTCTTTTGTATATATATAATCTCACGTTAACTCATTCCTTTATCCGTTCTATTATGTTATCGATCAGAGTGTTGCGCTTTTCAATTCACGATTTTGTCTTATCCCTTTTCTTCAAAGGCTCCTAGTTATAATCAATATTCACACTACTTTACGTACTAAATTTTACTTTTAGAGGTCGTAATACCTTGCTATCTCTGAATTATGACTTAAGAATAAGACTCTGTGTGGTAGGGTGTTACAATAACCACTTCTTAAACCTATCTTAGTAAAAATACTAGATCCATGCAATTTATCAAGCATATCATCAACTCTAAGAATACGATGGCGATACATTACTATCATCTTGTTGATAGCTCTACAGCCAACACACATCCTACATGATTCATCCTTCTGGGGCACTAAAACTACTAGAACAGCACAAATACTCACGCTTTCTCTCACAAAATCTTTAGCCAATAGCTCCTCTACTTGTCTTTGCAACTCCTTTGTTTCTTCAGGATTGGTTTGATAAGCTAGTCGGATAGGAATGCTTACTCTAGGAACAAGGTCAATTCGATGTTCAATGTTTCTTAATAGAGGTAAGCCTGATGGCATATCATCCGGAAAGACATGTCCAAATTCCTGTAAAAGTGAAATAAAGATACTAGGTAGTTCATGGTGAGTTTCAATGTTAGATAATAATGACTCTCAAAACCTGGCTAACACCAGTGCTCTTTTTCCTAAACTAGCACTATTCAAATCTCTCTCTCTTTTGCATAAAAATATTTTTTTATTACTGTCACTCTCTTTTCTCTCATAGACTTTTCCACCTTACAACTCTCTTTTTCACTCAAACCATGATTTTTTTTCTCACTCTTTTCTTCTCTCAAGCTTCTCACATCCTAAAGACTCTTTTGTGAACTCACACATTCTCAATTGCTCTAAGTAAAAGAAATATCTGTTTGTGAAATCATCATGAACCACATGCCTATCATACTGTCATGGATGCCGTAAGAGTAAATAACAAGCTTGCATGGGTACAACAACACATTGTATTTCATTATTGTATCTCCTAACAAAAAATTGCACAAGAGCTTGCTTCACAATGAGCCCAAAAGATACACCAATGAAAAATACTACTACTACTAGAGCTATACTATGAGTGATGACAAGTCATCTTAGCCTAGTTTCACTAGCCTTTTTCTTTTGTTTTCAAGTGAATTATGCACTTTCTTGAGCTACAAGCAAGCCAATTGCTAGTTCTGTGTATTTCTCATGTTCTGCTTGTATGTCAGGTACAAGAAGAACCATACCCAATTTTCATGAACAAGACGAAAGAACTCTCAGGAGGTTAAGAAGAGCTGAAAGAGGGAAAAATATTGTTGGAGAAGAGGAATCAGACGAAGAATTCCAAGAGATGGAGGAACATTCAACAAATCCACCAGGTGGAGAAGACAACAACCATGGCAACCCACCCCAGAGGAGAGTTTTGGCTTCATATACCTTTGCAAATCCTAGACATTGTGGGAGCAGCATCTTGGCTCCAAATGTCAATGCTAACAATTTTGAACTCAAGCCACAACTCATCACTTTGGTTCAGAACAATTGCTCTTTTGGTGGAGGACCACTTGAGGACCCACACCAACATTTATCCACTTTCTTGAGGATATGCAACACTGTCAAAACTAATGGAGTGCCCCCTGACAATTACAAACTGATGCTATTCCCATTTTCTCTCAGGGACAAGGCCACTCAATGGTTGGAATCTTTTCCAAGGGACAGCATCAACAACTGGGATGATTTGGTAACTAAGTTCCTTGCAAAATTTTATCCACCTCAGAGGATTATAAGGTTAAAGGCTGAGGTACAAACATTTACACAAATGGAGGTCGAACCCATCTATGAGGCATGGGAGAGGTACAAGGCTCTGATCAGGAAATGTCCCCCTGCCATGTTTAATGAGTGGGAGAAGCTTCAAAATTTCTATGAAGGCTTAACACTGAAATCCCAGGAAGCTTTAGATCATTCAGCTGGAGGTTCCTTGCAACTCATGAAAACTGCAGACGAGGCTCAAGAACTCATTGATATGGTATCCAACAATCAATATTTCTTTGCTCATCAAAGAGGCCGCCAATCATCACAAAGGAGAGGAGTAATGGAGCTAGAAGGAGTGGATTCAATCCTAGCTCAAAACAAGATGATGCAGCAGCAAATTCAACAACAATTTGAGCAAATGGCCAAGAGGATTGATAATCTCCAAGTTGCGGCAGTTAATACTAGCCAACCATCAACCACATGGGGACAAAGTGAAGAAAATCAAGAAGAACAACAACAAGAGCAAGTGCAGTATATGCACAACCAAGGACCAAATGAAGTGTATGGTGATACATACAATCCATCCTGGAAGAACCACCCAAACCTCAGATGGGGAGATAACCATACCCAAAACCAACAACCATGGTAGAGGAACTCAAACCAACACAACCCAAGAAGCAACCAAAACCACAACCAGCAGCAGACTAACCAAAACCCCTACAGAAAACCTCAAAACAACTACCCCAACCTCAACTAATACCAATCTAATAACCAACCCACCAACCAAAATGCCTATCATCCACCATCCACATCTCATAACCCACCTCAAGTATCACCTGAAGCCCAAAGAATCACTCACTTGGAGGCCATGATAGACAAAATGTTGAAACACCAAGAAATGGTAACCAAGAATCAGGAAGCCTCTCTGAAGAGCCTAGAGAGACAGATGGGGCAACTCTCCAAGCAAGTATCTGTTGAGAGACCTTCAAACTCACTGCCCAGTGACACAATCCCAAATCCCAAGGAGGAATGCAAGGCAATACAATTAAGGAGTGGAAGAGCATTAATGAGCAACAATGACACTACAAAGAAGCAAGCAGAGAACATCAAAAACCCAACAGAGGATGAGAATCAAACAAAGGCAGACGAGGATAAGAAGCAAGTTGTGATGCCAAACAAAAGCACTGAGAAACTTAAAGAGAAGGACAACCAGCCACATAGCCCAAAGGAAGTAGCTCAGGGATAACAGCAAATAGGAAAGAGCATCACACCTCCACTGCCTTACCCTCAGAGGTTCAACAAAGAGGTTAAAGACCAGCACTTTCACAAGTTCCTTGAGACCTTCAAGAAGCTGGAAATTAATATTCCCTTAGCTGAAGCACTTGAGCAAATGCCTCTATATTCCAAGTTTCTGAAGGATCTTATCAACAAGAAAAGAAGTTGGCTTGAAAGGGAAACTATATTACTCACCGAGGAATGCAGTGCTGTGATTCAACGGGGTATTCCACCAAAACTTAAGGATCCGGGAAGCTTTGTAGTCTCATGCACTATTGGCAAGATAATCCTCAACAAGGCTCTTTGTGACCTGGGTGCCAGCATCAATTTAATGCCTCTCTCAATGATGAGAAAACTTGCCATAGAAGAGCTTAAACCCACCAGGATGTCACTAGTCATGGCTGACAGATCAATCAAGACACCCAATGGAATTGTGGAGAATCTGTTGGTGAAGGTTGGGGAGTTTATTTTCCTAGCAGATTTTGTAATCTTGGACACTGAAGAAGAAGGAAACGACTCAATCATTCTGGGAAGGCCATTTCTACACACAGCAAGGGCCATCATTGATGTAGAAAAAGGAGAAATGACCTTCAGGGTCCATAATGAACAAATGGTCATAAATGTGTTCAAATCAATGCAAAACGCTCCTGAGCAAGAGGATTACGTAAGAGTAGATATGATAGACAGTTTGGTGGAAGAAACATTGGAAGAAAATTTTCAAGAGCAAGAAGGAAATCAAGGGGCAACAGAGGAACAAGTGGCTGAGACCTCTACTACGCAAGATGAAAGGCAAGATAAGAAGGAAGATGTACGAGGACAAGAACTGAAACCTTTACCCACCCATCTCAAATATGCATTCCTTGGCACATCGGAGAGCTTCCCAGTAATCATTAATTCATCCCTGACAAAGAAGGAAGAAGGAGAACTTCTTGACGTACTCAAAGCTCACAAAGATGCTTTAGGATGGACCATTGACGACCTAAAGGGAATCAGCCCTGCAGTATGTATGCATAAGATCCTCTTGGAAGATAATTCCAAACCAGTGGTTCAACCGCAAAGAAGGTTAAACCCCACAATGAAGGAAGTTGTCCAGAAGGAAGTAATGAAGTTGTGGAATGCAGGGATAATTTTCCCAATATCTGACAGCCCATGGGTAAGCCCGGTTCAAGTTGTACCAAAGAAGGGAGGAATGACGGTCATCACTAATGAAAAGAATGAGTTGATCCCTACTAGAACAGTGACTGGGTGGAGGATATGCATAGACTATAGAAGATTGAATGATGCCACCAGGAAGGATCATTTCCCTCTCCCATTCATTGATCAGATGCTGGAAAGGTTAGCCGGCCATGCCTATTACTGCTTTTTGGACGGATATTCTGGGTATAATGAAATCGTGGTAGACCCCAAGGACCAAGAGAAAACTGCCTTCACATGTCCATTTGGAGTTTTTGCATATCGGAGGATGCCCTTTGGGCTCTGCAACGCCCCTGCCACATTTCAAAGGTGTATGCTCTCCATTTTCTCTGATATGGTCGAAATATTTTTAGAAGTTTTCATGGATGACTTCTCTGTTTTTGGTGATAATTTCAATGCTTGTCTAAACCATTTAACCCTTGTCTTGAAACGGTGCCAAGAAACTAATTTGGTTTTAAACTGGGAGAAATGCCATTTCATGGTACCCGAAGGGATTGTTCTTGGCCATAAAGTTTCAAAAAAGGGGATAGAGGTTGATAAGGCAAAGGTTGAGATCATAGAAAAACTCCCTCCACCAATTAATGTAAAATCTGTTAGAAGTTTCTTGGGGCATGCCGGATTTTACAGAAGGTTTATCAAGGACTTTTCAAAAATAGCCAAACCTTTGAGTAATTTGTTAATGCTTGATAACCCTTTTGTTTTCGATGAAAACTGCCAGCATGCCTTTGAAACTTTAAAAAATAGACTCACAACAGCACCAATCATCACACCTCCAGATTGGGAATTACCTTTTGAACTCATGTGTGATGCAAGTGACCTTGCAATTGGTGCTGTACTTGGGCAAAAAAAGGGAAATTTGCATCATGTCATATATTATGCAAGTAAAGTATTGAATGAGGCCCAAAGAAATTACACCACAACAGAAAAAGAATTGCTAGCTGTAATCTATGCATTTGATAAGTTTAGATCATATCTAATAGGATCCAAAGTTGTGGTTTACACTGATCATGCTGCACTTAAGTATTTAATGTCAAAGCAGGACGCTAAACCAAGACTCATCAGGTGGATGCTGCTCCTACAAGAATTTGACATAGAGATAAAAGATAGGAAGGGCACTGAAAATCAGGTCACTGATCATCTGTCGAGGAAGTCAAAAAGCATCCCAGTCCATAAATGAAAGCTTCCCAGATGAGCACCTTCTGCATATCCAGCAAGCACCTTGGTTTGCTGACATAGCAAATTACAAAGTGGGAAGGAAGATACCACAAGATTTCTCTAAGCAACAAGTGAAGAAGTTGATCAATGAAGCAAGGAAATTTTCATGGGATGAACCCTTCTTGTTCAAAAGATGCTCTGATGGAGTAATCAGAAGATGTGTTCCCGAAAGTGAAATTAGGGACATCTTGTGGCATTGTCATGGTTCAGCTTATGGTGGACACTTTGGCCCAGAAAAAACAGCCGCAAAAATACTGCAGAGTGGCTTCTATTGGCCAACTATCTTCAAGGATGCCAGAGAATATGTACACCAATGTAATGAATGCAAGAAAGCAGGAGGATTAACAAAAAGGAATGAGATGCCTCAAAACTTTATCCTAGAATTAGAATTGTTCGATCTATGGGGAATCGATTTCATGGGGCCTTTTCCTCCTTCTTATTCTTTTAGATATATCTTGGTAGCAGTGGAGTATGTCTCAAAGTGGGTGGAAGCCCTAGCCACAACCACCTGTGATGCCCAGATTGTCCTCCAATTCCTAAAAAAACACATTTTCACTAGGTATGGAGTGCCAAAGGGTCTTATTAGTGATGGCGATAGCCACTTTTGCAACAAACAAATGGAGAAACTCCTCCACAAGTATGGAGTAATTCACAAAGTAGCCACACCTTACCATCCTCAGACTAATGGCCAAGCTGAACTTGCAAATAGAGAATTAAAGAAGATCCTAGAAAAAACAGTGGGAATCACAAGAAAAGATTGGGCTAGAAAGCTAGAAGATGCATTGTGGGCGTATAGAACAGCTTTTAAAACTCCTATTGGCAAGTCACCCTTCCAGCTATTGTATGGCAAATCCTGCCACCTCCCTGTAGAGCTTGAACACAGAGCTTTTTGGGCCACTAAACTCCTCAACCTTGATCCCCAAGCTGCAGGAGAAAAAAGGTTGTTACAACTAAATGAGCTGGATGAATTTAGACTGGAAGCTTATGAAAGTGTGAAGATATACAAGGAGAGAGCTAAGAAGTGGCATGACAAGAAGATCACAAAGAAGGAATTCAAGCCAGGACAGCAAGTGCTCCTGTATAATTCGAGGCTTAAAATCTTCCCTGGCAA
>NC_029791.2:54718294-54760647 GCF_000816755.2 Arachis ipaensis
AATGATTGGTATGTATTGCAAGGAGCTAAGTTTGGTGTTTCACACCAAAACAATTTAAGGAGAATAAAGGATTCTAAGTTTGGTGTTCCACCAAAATCTCACTTAAAAGCACATTCTCACCTTCTGCATAAAGGGTTACTAGCTCCAAGCAATCTGATAAATCATTTAATCATTGTATGTTTCTAGTTTTTAGTTTTATTACCTTTAGCAAAGACTTAGGCTTTCACATATGGTTATGCATAAGAAACATGGCAAGGGACTAAGTTTGGTGTTCACACACCAAAGTAAGCTCAAACGCCTCTTGCACACTAACCAGTCATCTAAGGGCTTGAGAAACAAGCAACTTCCATTTACACTGCAGAAATTCAATCACTCTCTTGGGAGGACTACACACCATTAGCTGAGAGAAAGAGGAAGAAGCCACCAAGAGGTTGTATTGTCACTTAACTCCATCAGCATTGAATTGCTCTAAATTGGAAGTGTGAATATGCCCATTTTATTAGTAACTGTTAGTGTAGTAGTCTGTACATCATTTGTGTTTCTTTTAAAATAAGTGAACTAGCTTATGTGTATGCTTGTGTGTTCACTTTCACTAAACAAAAAGTATGTGTTGTCCCCTGCATCTTTAAATTCAATAAAAGAAATGCTTGAATATGAAGTAAGATGGTCTCTGTTAGATAGAAGTAGAATAAAAGTAAGTGGTGGTATGTGTGTGATTGTATAATAGCTCACTTTTAGTGAATAAAGAGCTAGGATATCTCCTTCTAAGTAAAGAAGTGGCCTACTGTCTATGAATCTCAATTGAATTAAATTCCTTGGTTAGAAAGAAAAACAAAAAGAAGGAAAAAAAAAAGATAGCCAAAAAGTGGTAGAACAAAAGGAAACAAAAAGAAACAAAGCTGGACACCAATAGCTTGAACTTTAAAATATATGTCTGTGATGTCTTTGTACTAGGATCTGCTTGGATTAGTAAGCTCTTAGGAGTGCATCAACACTTGGTGACTTGGGTTAACTAACCCGGGATCATCAGCTGAAAGTCCACTGTCAAGAGCAACCTAACTACAAGGCATTTAGTAGCCCAAAGAGGTGCTGGGCATCAATGTTTTAAGAAGGAATGTGAGCCAAGTGTCTATGGTGAATAATGTGTCAAGTATAAAGAAAAGAAAATGAACTTGCTACACATGACACTCAAATAAAGCTTATGAACAAAATAATAGCCAAGGATAAAAGAATAATGAGAGGTCATAGCAGTATGTTACTTGAAGCTTGATGGAGACTTTCTAGGCCTAGGAGTCAATAAGAAGTGAGTATTTGTATTTCCACACAAAACCCCATGAACTATCAATAACACTCTGCTAGCATGAACATCCTCTTCCATTTCATCTTTTCTTCTCAATAAATAATTCCTTGCTTGGGGACAAGCAAGTTTTAAGTTTGGTGTTGTGATGACAAGTCATCTTAGCCTAGTTTCACTAGCCTTTTTCTTTTGTTTTCAAGTGAATTATGCACTTTCTTGAGCTACAAGCAAGCTAATTGAGCAAAACCATCAACCAAATCTTGATTCGCTTGACTAAATCAACCACTAAACTAAAATTGCTCAATCCTTCAATCCCTGTGGGATCGACCTCACTCCCGTGAGTTTTTATTACTTGATGCGACCCGGTGCACTTGCCGGTTAGATTTGGGTGTTTTGGGAGAAATTTATTTTTCACCAAAATATCTCATCAATGAGTAATCTCAAGCTATCTCTCAAATGTTTATGAAAAATATTTTGGAAACATATGAAATTTGATCACAATGAAAGCTTATAGTATGAAAACAAGTTGTGTACTGAAACAAAGGACTAAGAATTCTATTTATTGGCATCCATGCACCCATGAATGTTGGGAGTGAATAAAAAGAACAAATGATTCAAAAACATACGCTCTTGATAGGGTCTTGTGTCCACAAGGACGAAAAGGATCGATCCTCAAAATTAAAGATCTATCCTCTAGTTTAAATTTGAGTGAAATATAGCACTTCAGTATGTGAGGATCGATCCTCCCATTTAATATAGGGATCGATCCTCTAGGCTTGGGTCCTACTCTGTATAATTCATTATAAAAAGATTAAGATCATCATAACATGATCCATACTCATCCTCAATCATGGATTTTCAAAATTACTTGTTAAAAATCGTTTTACTTTTACTAAAACACGATTTTATCTTGAGAGATAAACTTGATTTTTCCTTGACAATTAAAAACTAAAGTCTTACAACTAAACCTTATTTGTTGGACTTCTCCTTGTTATATAATCCTCATTTCGTGCATGATTGATTCCTTGAAGAGTTAGTGTTTGAGTTTGATGCAAGAATTCTCTAGGAAAAATCTGTATTTAACCGTGGTAAAACGGTAAAAATATTTTACGTCGAATCTTTGTCAAAACTTCTTTTCTTTGAAAATCACCCATCAAACTTGATGTTATATCATATAATATATGTCATGCAACGAGATTTCTATTTACCATATAGTCAATTAAGAGATTAGGTTAAAGTCGAGTAAAATATTAAGTTTGTTATTTTTCAAAACTATTAGTTATCTTACTAACGAAAATCTCATGTTGCCATTCATCAAAACACATAAGCATACATATTATGCAAGGTTAAGAATATGAATTTAACTAAGATAGAATATCTAACGGAATATCCATATATACCCGTAGGTATTTGATAAACCACTATTTTATGGTTTATCTTGTGTTTAATTGAGTGGTTTCATCAAGTCTTCACCCACTTATTCATACTAATTGCATGGTTTTATATTTCCCTTCCTAGTTTTGTTTTATGATTAAAAACTTGATTCCTAGAGATCTTTAATTAGTATATTTTAATTCTCCTTTATACCATTCGATGCCGTGATCCGTGTGTTAAGTGTTTCAGACTTTATAGGGCAGGAATGACTTAAAGAATGGAGAGGAAGCTTGCAAAAATGGAAGGACACACAAGAAACCAAGGAGATGACCAGCGAACACCGACACGCGCACATGGCTCACACGACAGTGCGGAAATGAGGAAATTACAGCGACGCGTGCGCGTGCCTGACGCATACGCGTGGATTGGAGTCTGCACAAAAGACGCTCATGCGTGGACGACGCGTATGCGTGACAAGGAAAAATGCGAAATGACGCGCACGCATGACTGACACGTACGCGTGACCTACGCGATATGCAAAATTAACAAAAAATGTTGGGGGCGATTTTGGGCTACATTTTGACGCAATTTTTGGCCCAGAAACACAGAATAAAGACAGGGAATAAGCAGAGACTCAACACACACATAGAGACACATTCACAATATTCTCATTAGGATAGTTTTTATGTTTTTAGATCTGAATCTAGAGAAAAATTACTCTTCCTCTACGTTCTCTTTACATTCCTAGTTTATTGCCTTTGCTTTTGGATATTGAAGAGTCATTACCTCCATTGAAGATACTATTCTAGTTTGTTTCCTTACTTGCTCTTTTATTTATTCCATATTCTTAATTCTTGTTTATAGTGGTAATTGGATTATTTTCATGGATCGTTGATGCAAAGGATTACTTTTATTTTGAATTAATTTTAAATCCCTATTTTATTTAATTTATCATGTCTTCTTCTTATATTTTTATGAGCGTTATATTCATGTCAATGGAGTAGATTCCCTACTTGACATGGGGGTTGATTAAAAGGAGACACTTGAGTTGGAAGGCTTAAGTGCTGAGTAAACTGAAAGTTATTGGCTAGTTTTGTATTTACTAACGCTAGACATTCCCAAGGGAGAGGACTAGGATTTGTGAATAAGAGTTAGCTCAATCACTTGACTTTCCTTTGTTTAGTAAGGGTTAACTAAGTGAAAACAACAACCTTTTTAATACTCACTTAAGAGATCCCAACAAGGATAGAACTTCCAATTAATCGTTCCCCCAGTCAAGGCTTTTTATTTAGAATATTATAAATCTCTTTTAGTTTTTATTGCTTTAATTTACAATTATTTAATCACTCATTATTCAACTCTCAAACTCTCTTGGAAACTCCTAATTAATAAATTAGCATCCTTTCTAGTAACTCGTTAGGAGACGACCTGGGACTCATACTCCCAGTATTTTTATTCTAAATTTTTGTGACAACTTTTTAAATTGGTGAGGTGGATTTTAGCTGGTTAAGAGCTATACTCGCAAGGCTGTTCTTACATTACAATCTCTTAATTGGCCTAATTTCTGCCATGCACCAATTTTTGGCGCCGTTGCCGAGGAGGTTGCAATTGTGTGCTAAATCATTAATTAGTGTACATATTTTTATTTTTATTTGCATATTTTATTTTTATTTTATTACCATGAGCTATATCTTTCTTTCATTGAATGATGCGTTCACTGTCTGATCCGAGCTTAGTCGCATTTGATCCTGAAATTGAAAGAAATATTTCATGTATTAGGTGAGCTCGACGTCGGTTAGCCTCTGAGGGTCGTGAAGTGATTGTTATGGATTCACCAGTCGGGCGAATCTGAACCGCCATCTGAAAGCAAAACAAGCTCCTTTACTACTGATTCAGTTGATTCACGTGCAGATAGAATGGCAGCACTTAGGAGGATTACTCTCCAGGAAGCTGGAGCCCCAGATTTTACAATGCAGTCGTATCAAGTGCATCATCCAACTTTGGCTGTATATTTTGAACTAAAGACTACACTAATCAACTTGATGCCCAAGTTTCATGGCTTACCTGCTCAGGAGCCCATCAAGCACCTCAGGAATTTTCAGACAGCCTGTTCTACTGTTAGGCGTCAGGGTGCAAATGAAACTTCTATTTTGTTAACTGCCTTCCCATTTTCTCTTGAGGGAAAGGTGAGGGAGTGGTACTACTCCCAACCTGAAGCGACTGTTACTAACTGGGATACGCTCAGGAGAGAATTTCTGGAAAAAAACTTTCCAGCTGAAGTTACGGATAGATTCAGAAAAGAGATCTCCTACATTGTTCAAGGTGAATCAGAAACTCTCTATGAGTACTGGGAGCATTTTAAAAACCTTCTAGACGCATGCCCTCATCACATTATTGACAGGCTAGTGTTGATCAGCTATTTCACTCAAGGCATGAAGCCTCAGGATAAAACTACATTAGATGGTGCTAGTAATGGTTCTCTGAAAAAGTACAAGACCGCAGATGAAGCATGGCAACTGATTAGCGACTTAGCTGAGTCCACCAGGAATCACAGGCACAGGAACAACCACTCAAAAGCTATTGTAGAAGTTTCTTCTAGCACTGAAACTACTACTCTTACATAGAGTATATGTTAAATGACTAACTTACTGAAGCAAATACAGTTAAACCAACAACAACAAGCTCAGCCTTCCCCACCACAACAAAGCCAACAGCTAGTCCCACAAAGAGTATGCAGAATATGTACTGATTATAGTCATTATACTGATAAATGCCTGCAGCTCCAACAAGAAGACAATAATGTGGCAGCTACTCATAACTTCTATGACCGCCCGAATCAAGGATACAATCAACAAGGCGGCAACTACAACCAAGGTGGAAACTATAACCAAGGATGGCAGGACAACTCCAACCAAAGTTGGAGAGATAATTCCAACCATGGCTGGAGGGACAACTATAACAGAGGAGGCAGAGATAACAATCAAAAACAGAGGTGGAATAACAACAACAGACAGCATAATCAGAATCAATCTTACAGAGCTCCTCACCTAAGACAGTCACAACGACCCTAGCATAACCAACAACAAGTCCCTCAGATCACTTATCCCACTTCCTCGTCAAATGACGAGATGCTTCGTTCTCTTGCACAAGGACAACAAGACATGCAAACTACACTGAACTCTACTCTAAATGGTCTGAATGCCACTTTACAAGCTCTCGTCGCCTGGATAAATTCATTACCTACTTCCACTAACCAACCTTTAAACTCCAGTGGAATCCCTTCTCAACCCTTACCTAACCCCAAGGGTGGCATCAATGCCATCACTTTAAGGTCCGAAACTACACTGCCAGAGAGGAATCAGGAAGAGCCAAGTCCAATAGAACATGCCCCAATTGAAAGCTCAGTGGACGTGGAAGATGCTGAAATGGAAGATGCTGAAGAGGAAGATGAAGTACAAGACAAGGTTGAAGAAGAAGCAGCTCAGCCAAGGAATGGAGCACCAAAGGATGAAAAGGCTGCAAGTGGTGCCATCCCTATCCCATTCCCACACCTTGCAAGGAAGTCCAGAAAGCAGATGGAACTTGATCCCAAAATGGTAGAAATTTTCAAAAAGATTGAGGTAACTGTTCCCCTTTTTGATGTCATTCAGCAAGTACCTAAATATGCAAAGTGTCTGAAGGATTTATGCATACATAAAGACAAAATTAATGAACTAGAAACTATTCCTTTAGGTAGTTCTATATTTGCTTTAATGGGAGGTATACTTGAAAAATGTAGTGATCCAGGTCCATGCATGGTAAACTGTACCATTGGAGGTGTGATATTTTCTGATTGCATGTGTGACTTAGGAGCGTGTGTTAGTATAATGCCATTGTCTATATATGATACCTTAAGGCTCCCTCCCTTAAAAAGGTCGGCAGCTCGTTTTGTGTTAGCAGATAAAAGCATTATTACAGTAGTCGGAATTGCTGAAGATGTATTAGTGAGCATTAAGGGACTCACATTTCCCATTGACTTCTATATCCTGGAAATGCCCCCTAATGACTCAGGAAGACCATCATCAATCCTGCTTGGAAGACCATTCCTGAAAACTTCAAAGTTCAAGCTGGATGCATTCTCAGGAACTTACTCCTTTGAAATAGATGGCAAAACAGTGAATTTTAGTTTAAATGAAGCTATGAAGCACCCTTCGGAAGATCATTCTATCTTCCAGTGCGACATCATTGATGAAACTGTAGCTGAAGTTCACCAAGAAGAAGTAGAAGAGAAACACATGGAGCAAGGTCCAAGTGTGGGGAAACCCTCTGAACACAATGACGACACTTTGCCATTATCACTAGTCCCGTATGATCCAGAGCCTAGCCATGAGCAGAAATTGGAATTGAAGCCCCTTCCTCCACACCTCAAGTATGCTTACCTTGAGGATAATCAGAAGTTCCCAGTTATCATTGCAAGGGAACTCACTTCACAATAGGAGGAGCAACTGCTTAGTGTGCTAAGAAAACATAAGAAAGCAATTGGGTGGAGCTTGGCGGATATAGTAGGCATCAGCCCTCAAGTCTGTGAGCATAGAATATATTTAGAAGAGGAATCAAAACCCATCCGTCAACCCCAAAGAAGATTGAATTCCACCATCTTAGAAGTTGTCAAGAAAGAAGTGACCAGGCTACTTGAAGCAGATATCATTTACCCTATCTCAGATAGTGAATGGGTCAGTCCAGTACAAGTGGTGCCCAAGAACTCTGGAGTCACAACAGTAAAGAATGAGCATGGAGAGCTCCTGACAACTAGAGTATAAAATTCATGGAGGGTTTGCATTGACTATAGGCGTCTCAACCAAGCTACTCGCAAGGATCACTACCCCACTCGCAAGGATCACTACCCCTTGCCATTTATTGATCAGATGCTCGATCGCCTATCAGGTAAATCCCATTATTTCTTTTTAGATGGTTATACAGGATACTTTCAAATTCATATAGCTCCTGAAGATCAGAAGAAGACCACTTTTACATGTCCCTTTGGAACGTATACATACAAAAGGATGCCTTTTGGCTTATGTAATGCATCGGCTACTTTCCAAAGATGCATGATGAGTATCTTTTTAGATTTTATTGAGAACTGTATGGAAGTATTTATGGATGATTTTAGCATTTATGGCAATTCATTTAACTTCTTCCTGGATAGTTTAGCTAGAGTATTAGACAGATGTGCTAGTTCAAATCTTGTATTGAATTTTGAAAAATGTCATTTTATGGTAAAACAATGGATTGTTCTAGGACATGTTGTTTCTAATACTGGTATTTCTGTAGATCCAGCAAAGGTAGATGTCATTTCTAGTTTACCTTACCCCTCCTCCGTGAGGAAAGTCCGTTCGTTCCTTGGCCATGCAGGTGTTTACAGGAGATTCATTAAGGACTTCAGTAAGGTACCATTACCTTTATCTAGACTGTTGCAGAAAGATATTGAGTTCGAGTTCAGTGAAGATTGCATGCAAGCGTTTGATAAGCTGAAGATCGCCCTGACTCAAGCTCCAATTGTAATAGGACCAGACTGGAGCCAGCAATTTGAATTTATGTGTGACACCTCCAATCATGCAGTAGGAGCGGCGCTGGCTCAGTGCGAAGGTAAGGATCCTTTCGTAATTGCTTATGCATCTAAGACCTTAGATGCTGCTCAGTCTAATTACACTACTACTGAAAAAGAGCTTCTTGCTATTATTTTTGCTCTGAATAAATTCCAAGCCTATTTACTTGGTACTAAGGTAGTAGTGTACTCAGACCATGCAGCTCTAAAATATTTATTAGCAAAAAAGGAGTCCAAACCAAGGTTGATACGTTGGATACTGCTGCTGTAAGAATTTGATTTAGAAATTAAGGATTGGAGTGGTAACCAGAATTTAGTGGCAGACCACTTGAGTCGCCTTGAGCACATTAAGGATGACTCCACTCCTATAAATGATGCTTTTCCATTTGATAGCTTGCATGTAGTATCTGAAGTAGTTCCTTGGTATGCACCAGTAGCTAATTATCTAGTTAGCCATACTTTCCCTCCCAATTTTACTAAGCATCAAAGGGACAAGCTGAAAAGCGAGTCTAAATATTATATATGGGATGACCCGTACTTATGGAGGTGTGGTGCTGACCAGGTAATTAGAAGATGTGTGCCCCAATCAGAATTCCAGTCCATTTTAGAAGCCTGCCACTCTTTTGAGAGTGGAGGACATTTTGGCCCTCAAAGAACAGCTAGAAAAATCTTAGACTGTGGATTCTAGTGGCCTACTCTTTTTAAAGATGCAGCTGAATTTTGTAAATCTTGTTCCCCATGCCAAAGATTTGGTAATATATCTAAGAGGGATGAGATGCCTCAACAGATTATGCTTTTCTGGGAAATTTTTTATGTTTGTGGCATTGACTTCATGGGTCCATTTCCAAACTCTAATGGTTACCTTTATATACTGTTAGCTGTAGATTATGTTTCTAAATGGGTGGAAGCAATTCCTACCTGTACTGATGATGCTTACACGGTTGTTTCCTTTGTTAGAAACCATATTATTTGTCACTTTGGATTACCAAGAGCAATCGTGAGTGATCAAGGCACTCACTTTTGTAACAGGAGACTAACATGATTAATGAAGAAGCATGGGATTGTTCATAAAGTAGCAACAACTTATCATCCCCAAACCAATGGACAAGTAGAAGTGTCTAACAGGGAGATTAAACGCATTCTGGAGAAGATAGTAAAGCCTCATTGGAAAGACTGGAGTGCCAGGCTACAAGATGCACTCTGGGTATATAGAATAGCATACAAGACACCCATTGGGATGAGCCCCTTTCGCTTAGTGTACAGAAAGGCTTACCACCTCCCAGTAGAGGTGGAACACAAGGCTTTCTGGGCTGTAAGGGAATACAATATGAAATTTGAAGAAGTTGGTGCTGAAAGAAAGCTGCAACTAGTAGAACTGGAGAACCTTCGCCTAGAAGCATATGACAACTCCAGGCGATACAAGGAGAAGATGAAGGCTGTCCATGACAAGCACATAAAAAGGAGAGGATTCAGACAAGGGGAGTTAGTTCTTCTTTATAACTCCAGACTGAGGCTTATGCCAAGTAAATTGAGATCAAGATGGGAAGACCCCTATAGAGTAGAGAAGGCAGAGCCATACGGAGTCTTTCACCTACATCATCCTTCAAGCTCCAAATTCATGAAGGTCAATGGACATCTCCTAAAGCTTTATCATGGTGAGAAGATGAAGGATCAGAAAGAACTAGAGGTTTTCCTCTTGGAAGACCCACCAACAGAAGTAGAATGAGCCTGAAGAACGTCCAACTTAAGGACGTAAAAGCAAAGTGCTAGGTGGGAGACAACCCACCAAGGTATGATCATTCTGTATCAGTCTTAGTTTTATTTTACTTTATTCTATTTTGTTTTTGTTAATGACTCTTCTCTTAATCTCTGCATATAGCCTGCATTTGCATTTTCATAGTGCATAAAAAAAATATGCGACGCGTAAGCGTCACTGACACCTCCACGTCATAGGTGCATTCGAAACAAGGAAGAAAAGAAGCAGAGAGTCACGCCGGAGCATGGCTGGAGGCATGCCTTAGGCACAAGCATGCCCACGCGAACGCATCGCTAACGCGTCCGCGTCATTTGCAAAACAGCCACCCACGCGTGCGCGTCGCTCATGGGCACGCGTGCGCGTCGCTCATGCGCATGCGTGCCCCTGCGAAATCGACGTAACGAGGTAAATGGCAGAGAATTATGATGGAGTGGGGCTGGAGTGATGCTAGAAGCACAAGCCCAATCACGCGAATGCGTGCCCCATGCGTCCGCGTCACTTTTAAAAGTAAGGCCATTCACGCGTGCGCGTCACCCACGCGCACGCGTCACCCTAAATTTTGGAATTATGCGAACGAAACAGAAAGTTGCACAAATGTGAGGCTGCCTGAAGAACTGATGATTGATGGTTTAGAAGTTATAGTAAACTCTCGTTGCAAGTATAGTTACTAAACCAAGTAATCAACCTTTCTTACAAACGTTTTGGTTGTCACAGGTAACAAACCCCTTTAAAATTGATAACCGAGTATTTAAACCTCGGGTCGTCTTCTCAAGGAATTGCAGGGAGGTGTTCTTATTATTTGTTAAGAGTTGTAAATTGGGGGTTTCGGAGTTTGGGCAATGGGCACAGGTATATTTATAAATTAAAGCAATAAAAATAAATAAGAGAATTTATGTAATTAAATTAAAAGCCTTGACCCGGAGAAGATTAATCGGAAGTTCTATCCTTGTTGGATTTCTCAAGATCAACTGATAATTGAAGGTTGTTTCTACCTAGTTATCCTGTACTGAGTAAAGGAAAGTCAAGTAAGTTGGAAGTCTACTGCTATTCACAAGTTCCAATCCTCACCCTTGTGTTTGGATTAGCGTTAGTGTTTAGAGAGCCAGCCAACAATAAACCCAATTACAATTTAACTCTTGAGTAATTCAACTCAAGGGTCTCCAAATATCAATCAACTCCAAAATCAAGTTAGGATCCAACTTAGAACCTCAAACAATAGAAGAAGTGATAAATCTGAAATACCTCAATTATATTAAATAAAATATTCAAATCTTAACATGGGAATTCATAAATTAAATTAGAAAAATAAATAAAAGAAATATTGAACCTGTGATTGCAGAAGATGAAATCCTAATCCTAATCCTAATCCTAAGAGAGAGGAGAGAACCTCTCTCTCTAAAACTACATCTAATTCTAAAATTCTGTATATGAAAGCATGATTATGAATGGATGTATTCCCCCACTTTATAGCCTCTAATCTGTGTGTTTTGGGCTGAAAACTGGGTTAAAAACAGCCCAGAAATCACCCCCTATAATTTTTGTTACGTTCAGGTCGCGGGAAAGTGACGCGGAGGTGTCGTCCACGCGTCCGCGCGGATTGAAGTTCGCAGATGCGATGCGGGTGCGTCATTCACGCATTCACGTCACCTAACTTTGGGGCAGCTATGGAAAATTATATATCAAATCGAAGCCCCGGATGTTAGCTTTCCAACGCAACTAGAACTGCAACATTTGGACCTCTGTAGCTCAAGTTATGATTGTTTGAGTGCAGAGAGGTCAGGCTGGACAACTTTAGCAGTTCCTTCAATTTCTTGTATTTCTTCCACTTTTGCATGCTTCCTTTCCATCCTCTAAGCCATTCCTGCCCTGTAATCTCTGAAAACACTTAACACACATATCAAGGCATCTAATGGTAATAAGAGAGAATTAATATTAGCAATTTAAAGGCCCAGGAAACATGTTTTCAATCAAAGCACATAATTAGGAAGGCAAATGTAAAACCATGCAAATAGTATGAATAAGTGGGTAAAGAGTTGATAAAAACCACTCAATTGAGCACAAGATAAACCTTAAAATAGTGGTTTATCAACCTCCCCACACTTAAACATTAGCATGTCCTCATGCTAAGTTCAAGAGAAGCTATAAAGGAGTGAAGAGAAATGATAGAGAGTATGCAATGCAACCTATCTATGTGAATGCAACTACATGCAAAATGTTTCTACCTACTTGGTTAAAAGTAAATAAGCTCTTCAAGAATATACATAAATCAGATTTCACTAATTCAAATTACACAATAAAAGACAAGTAAACTTGTAAGAAGATAGCTCATGAAAGCAGGGAACATAGAATCAAGCATTGAACCCTCACTGGTAGTGTATATCACTCTAGTCTCTCAAGTGTATAGGGTAATTCACTCTACTCTTCTCTAGTCATGCTTTCTAAAATTTGTTCTTCATCTAACCAATCAACAAATATTTAGCACATCAATGCAAACATCATGAGGTCTTTTCAGGGTTGTAATGGGCTGAGGTAAAGGTAAGGATATATATAAGGCTAAGTGAGCTAACAAAGTGAATCCTTGATTAGTCTAAGATCTCACCCAACATATACATACTTTATATAATTTAAAAATGCTTTACCTAGCTACCCAAAATTTTCCCACTTTTGTATTACATGCTCATGTATCAAACTTATTTTTTTGAATTTTGTCCCATGTGCATTGATTCTTTTTTTTTTATTTTGCATTGGGGTAATATTATTTTTCTTCTGTTTTCTTTTCTTCTCCTTTTTTTGTATCCCCTTATTTAATTACTTAATATATTTTTTTTTCAATGCACATGGTGATTTAATTATTTTGATTTTACATGAGCATGCTTCCCAAAATTTTTATTTTGAATTATTTTATTCTTTTTAACTTTCTACCCTTTGTTTTTATCATCCATGTTCCCAATAGGTTTCCCACACTTAACCAATACACACTTTCTATCTTAAACTAACCAAGGATTCAACTTGAGATTTTTATTTTGTTTTTCTGCTTAAGGCTAGTATTGTGGTTTATAGAATAAGAGGGGATTTAAAGGCTCAAGGGGGCTAACAACGGTGATGTAAAAGGTAGGTTAATTTGGGATAAGTGAGCTAGAATCAAACAATGGCCTCAATCATATGCAAGCATGTAAATACACTAAATAATTGACATATAGAATGGAACAAAGTAAAGATTGCAATTATAGAGAAGAAAACACACAAGAATAAAAATTTATGGTTAAATAATGTAACCATGTAAATAAGCTCAAAATCTCACAGGTTGTGTGTTCTTTGGCTCAAAAACCTTGTTCCAAAAACAACTTCAAACAAATTTAACATAAAAAATTTTCAATTTATATTATTGAAGTACTATAAAAATTTCTTGAAAAAGAAAATATTACTTCAACCAATTAGTAAAATATGCACAAAATCAAACAAATATGCAATCTCCTAAGTCTTCAACCACTTCTTCCTCCTCAATGGCAGGCGTAGCTTCTTCCAATTATTTCAATATGAAATCGTGCTATTCACTGTCCACCGGAGTTTCTAATATCTCCTTCATGCTACGTTCTTCATTAGATTGCCCACATGAGGCCATGGGGGTTCCTTGAGTGTCCGAACGTCGTGAAGGTAATCGATTTATCGCTTGATCCAGTTGGCGAAGGGTTGCTTGAAGTTTTTCACATGTTTCCGTGAGACGATCCCTTGATTCTTGTTGCGCTCGGCTATCATAAGTAGGATTATAGTGCTCTTGGATTGATGGATATGGAGATGGCAAATATTGAGGTGGTGGTTCTTGGGAGTAATTGGGTTGGAATTGGGGTGGTTCTATATATGGTTCATATGCCTCATAAGGTGGTTAGTGTGGTGGATACGGGTTAGAATCATGTGATGATGTCTGGTAGTAGGGGGCTTGTGAGTATGGTGGTCCAAAGTCATGTTGAGCAGGTGGTTCATTGGCATATAATGGGACTTGTTGGTAACTACAAGCGGGTCCACCATATCTATTGTCGTGACATGCATTCTGGAATGGTCGTGGTCCATGGTATCTTGGAGGGGGTTGTTGCCTAAAGGGTTGATCAGATCCTCGTGGCTCCTTCCATCTCTGATTATTTTGACCTTGATGCATGTTCCTGTTATAATTTCCATTCCTTGCAACAACATTGGAACCAAACTCAAAGCGAGAGGGGTAAGAATTTATGGTAGCTAAAAAAAATTAAAAACGAAAATAAAAACAAATTCAAATTAAAAGGTTATTGAAATTTAAATTTTGAAATTAAAAATTAAATTTTGAAATTTGAATTTTTAAATTTTGAAATTTGAAATTTGAAATTTTGAATTTTAAAATTTGATTTTTGAAATAAGATAAAATAAGATTTTGAAAAAGATATGATTTTTGAAAAAGATTTGAATTTTGAAATTTAAATTTTGAAATTTTAAATTTTGAAATTTTAAATTTGAATTTTTAAATTTGAATTTAAAATTTTTTTTTAATTTGAATTTTGAAAATTGAAATTTGAAATTTGAGTTTCAAATTTTGAATTTTTGAATTCGATGAGGAAAGAGGAAAACAATAAAATGACACCAAACTTAAAATTTTTAGATCAAAATGAAGAAAACAACTAAGAACAACTTGAAGTTCAAGATGAACACAAAGAACAACATGAAGATCAAGATGAACACCAAGAACAAATTTTTGAAAAAAATTTTTTAATAACTAAATAAAAACCAATAACCTCTTAATTTATGAAAAAGAAAAAAACAAAAACAAAAATAAAAACAAATAAACAAGCAAAAAGCAAATATTTACAATAACCAATAATAAGGCACACGTTTGCAATTCTCCGGCAACGGCGCCATTTTGAAGAACTGAAGATTGATTGTTTAGAAGTTATAGTAAACTCTCGTTGCAAGTATAGTTACTAAACCAAGCAATCAACCTTTCTTACAAACGTTTTGGTTGTCACAAGTAACAAACCCCTTTAAAATTGATAACCGAGTATTTAAACCTCGGGTCGTCTTCTCAAGGAATTGCAGGGAGGTGTTCTTATTATTGGTTAAGAGTTGTAAATTGGGGGGTTTTGGAGTTTGGGCAATGGGCACAGGTATATTTATAAATTAAAGCAATAAAAATAAATAAGAGAATTTATGTAATTAAATTAAAAGCCTTGACCCGGAGAAGATTAATCGGAAGTTCTATCCTTGTTGGATTTCTCAAGATCAACTGATAATTGAAGGTTGTTTCTACCTAGTTATCCTGTACTGAGTAAAGGAAAGTCAAGTAAGTTGGAAGTCTACTACTGTTCACAAGTTCCAATCCTCACCTTTGTGTTTGGATTAGCGTTAGTGTTTAGAGAGTCAGCCAACAATAAACCCAATTACAATTTAACTCTTGAGTAATTCAACTCAAGGGTCTCCAAATATCCATCAACTCCAAAATCAAGTTAGGATCTAACTTAGAACATCAAACAATAGAAGAAGTGATAAATCTGAAATACCTCAATTATATTAAATAAAATATTCAAATCTTAACATGGGAATATAGCGCTAATCACGCGAACGCGTGACCCACGCGTCCGCGTCGCATGTGCCGCACAGCTTATCCAGATCAGCGCCAGATATCTTATCTTTTCTTCCCCAATCCTAATCTTTTCTTCTCCCTTCTTAATTCTTTCTTCTTCCTTCTTTCTTCTTTATTCCTTGTTACTTTTTACTTTCTCCCTCCTTATTTTTCACATCCATTATCAAGGTTCTTTTCTTTTCTTCTTCCCTTTTTACTTTTCCATTATTATTTTTATTTTTATTTATGTTCTCTTCTTCTTTTCTTTTTACTTTCATTATCTATATTTTCTTTTTCTTTATTTTTCTTTTTATTCCTTTAATTGGTGTTAGAAATTTATTTGGGTAATTATTTTCTTCTATATTTTTTGTAGTGAGTATATAAAGGAATTGTTTGACAATTAATATTACTTCTTAAAGGGTTGCTTGCATGTTCAATTTAATACTTTCGATAACATATTACCATGCATGCTATGTGTTTGTGAAATAGCCCCGTATGGCATTGTGCATTACTTTTATGTTATTCTACTACTCTAATGCCTGTTTTTTTTTTACAAAACCACTTTTTATATTTTATTGATTAAATATAATTGTCAATACAAACAGATTGTTAGTTTGAAAGAGTTGATAATCAAACTTGGACATTTAATGCTTGATCTATGCTACTCATGCCTTTGTCGGCATGCCAATAAACATCTTGCATCTTATTGCCATAACTTGCACTTGCTATATTTCCATTGATGAACTTTTCACATGTAGTCATGACCATGTGTTAACGATATCCTTCTTTACCGTGCATTGATTATCATTTGTACCATCCTCTTTCTTGCTCAACCCCTTAGCTTTACATGTTACTTTCTTTCCCCCTTTTTAGGATGGCCACCAAGAAGGGTAAAGAGAAAGCTACTCCCAAACAACCAGCAAGGAAAGAAACAAAAAGAGCACTAGTGGCAGAGCCATCTTTGTAACAACCCTGGTTTTCGAGAACGCGAATCTTTTCTGAAAGTACGGATTTCTCTGGAAGATCAGTAAGGGGAAAACCTTTGATATATCATCAAGTATCTCAATCCTCATTGTCATTATGTCATCTTTAAGTTAGAACCTTTTCCGAGACAAGCTCGATAACGCGGTCACGAAGAACCTGGTTTTTGAACCGTATCGGTTAGAAGTTTTGATTTGGTTTTTTGTAAATAGTCTCAGTTTGATGAACCGGACTCGATTTATGAGATAAGAGAGATAATAGGATGATATTATCATTATATTAGTATTAGAATCTTCTTGAATAATATTATAAGGTTACCTGGTCAGTTTTAGATAAAAACAGAAAATTGGTTTAACCGGGTTTACGGTTTACTGGTGCAGCTTAGCACCAACACCGTCTGATGAATTTAGCAATGCTAAGGCCTCATTATACATGTAATATGTGTTTTCTTGATGTGATTTAGGAGGAAAAAGTGCTTAAGGACCACCTGAAAGTTTAACCGAATTAGGAGCAGCAAAACCAGGTAGGGATTGACGAATTTAATCTTGATTGATTGTGTTTGAGTTGTGTGATTATGATATGGTTTGGTTGTGCTTGAAATTGATTATTTATATGAGTGATTCTTGTTGAAATTTTGGTGAAATATTGATGAAATTTGAGGAAATTCAAGCTTTAAAGTTCATGTTCTTGGGAAGCTGGAAAAATGAAACCCTAAGCTTAAATTGAGGTTCATTTTTGTTGAAATCATGTAGAAAAGATGGGGTTTTAGTGGCTGCTAATTTATTATGAATTATGGTAAAAATCGGTTGCTGAAAAGACTGATAAACGGGTAAAAACAGAGAAAGAATCTGAAGAATTTACGAAGAACACGAAGAGCACTTTGAGTGTGATGAAGAACATTGAAGAACACCTTTTAGATCTTAAAAAGGGCAAGGCTGTAATTATTTTGGTGTTTGAGGGGTTATTCGGTAATTTCTGAAAGTTAAGGTGGTAAAAGTAGAAATATTAAAAGTTACGGGTGGTAAAAAGTGAATTTTAAAGGTTAAAAGTAAAAGTAAGTTAATTTTCGAAAATTTAGATGTGTTTATTCATTTGTTGCGTTAAGGCAACTCCAGATATACTTGTATGATCATCTGCTGCAGTGAGGCAGTCAGATAGATAATGGTGTGATCACTGAAAACGCTTTCCTACGGTACAGATCCATGTTTTATTTCTGTAAGGCAGAGGGGTTATTTCCTGCTACAGAAGTACCGTGACCTCCTGTTCCATTTCTGTAGTGGCAGAGGGTTATTTCCTGTATACAGAAGGTGTGTCGGCATACATCCCTGCAGTGGCAGATGTGTTATTTCCTGCGTGCAGTGGACCCTGTGGTGGCAGAGGGGTTATTTCCTGTACACAGGGGTATAGCCAATAGGAAAGCCTTATCCAGACAGAGGTTGCTGGATAACGTCGGGAGTGGGTTAGTAACCGACAGATGAGCTCATTACTTGCACTAGGGCTAGACATGCATCATACTTGGTTGCGCATTTCCTTTGTTATGTTTGTGGTATGAATGTATGCTTTCCTGGTTTGTATTCCATTCTCTGCGCTTGTGATATTTTTTTGTATTCTTCTGTTTGTGTTCTGTTATCTGTTTTCTCTATATTCTCTACTTATCTGTGTTTTCTAATTACTGCTTCCTTGTATTCTCCTAATAGTCTGCTAAACAACATAGAATTAATGAACGTAACTAATAACCCCGACCCTACTAAGAACTCCCCAATTCTTTCCCCTTCTCTCTCCCTTCCCCCTTCAGATGGAAGTAAGAGTACCTTACCATAGTTCGCTGATGACCGTTTGCAAGAAGAGGATTCTGCTCTAGATAGTCTTCTTAGTCTAGGGTGAATATCGTTCTCTAATTATATGTAAATACTGTGAGACCAGCCAACGTCTGCACCCCTTCGTATACGCACTTTAACCTAAATCCTGTGTACGAGATTCCTATTTTGTGGATACTTCATGAGGTACCAGAGAGACGTCCTGTGAAAAAGTCTGATCGTGCAGAGGAGTAGCAGATGATGTTCTATCTTTTGATGATGTTCCACCTGACTTGAGTTGTGAAGACTTAGAACGTACTTTCCCTCGCTTTAGTAGTTTAGAGGGACTAGGTGAGTATAGAGTCTAGGCTAGCCTAGGTGCCAACTTAGGGACCTCTTGAACAGGTCAGGACCTGGGATGTTGTATGTATGTATATGTATATAGTTATTATCTAGATATACCTAGGGGTGTTCTAACTAAAGGTCTATACTCTAATAAAGGCTGGATAACTGAATGTTGCTAGCTACTTGTGATGTATTTATGCGTGGTTGCTTATAACTGTTTTATCTGTTATCAGCTGTGAGTTGATTATGAATGAATCCGTCTATTAATCCAAATGTTTTCAAAAAAAAAGTACCTCGCTAACTAACTACGCTTTTAACAACGAATCAGGCTCATATAATAAATAATAGATAATATATAGGATGACAAATTGGTAGCACTCAGTTTCTGGTATGTCCTAGGCGTACTGAAAATTGGGTCGTTACAATTTGGTATCAGAGCAGTTCATTCCCAGTAGAGCCTGGGGAGTGGACTGACTATGCTTCATTGCATACTCTGCTTGTGTGTCTCACGCCATTAGGGTATCTTTAAGATACATTTGGCATGAATGTCTATGAGTGCTCATTTTGGGAATGTTCGTGCCTTACTTGAAATATTAAGACTGATCACCTTAATGTTGATTGTTTAGTGTGGATAGGACCTTAATGACTGCGAATAGACATAGTTTAATCGAGTTCCGAATGACGAATCGATGCGAGGCACAGCTATCCTCATAGCTGTTATGATCTCCATGGTTATGGTTATGTTATATTTGGATGCTGTAAGGAACGAACGCTTATTTTACTTGTGAGAAATCTGGACACACAGCTAGGATGTACCCAAGAAATTTTTTTTGGAATCTAATGCGAACCCAGCAACAAGGTCGAGTGTTTGCCATGACTGCTGATGATGCTATGCAATCAGACGCCCTGATCCAAGGTCAGTGTATTGTCAAAGATCGATTTCTAGCTGTACTGTATGACTCGGGTGCATCGCATTCCTTTGTTTCTTTAACTGTTGCTCATGAGTCGGAACTAGATTTCTCTGAGTTGAACTTTGATCTGATTGTCCATACACCTGCATCCCAAAATGCTTTGACTAGTTTAGTGTGCCTGCAAGTACCATTCACTATTAGGAACAGAACTTTTATACATGATCTAATCTGTTTGCCTCTATGTGGTTTAGAAGTTATTCTAGGGTTAGATTGGTTATCTAAGTATCATGTTTTCCTTGATTGCTATGAAAGAACTGCTGTTATTCCATCTGATAGTTTAGATATTAAACCATTTCTGCCTCATACTTTATATCGGAATTCTGTAAGAGTTGCATTAGACGGGAGTGATTGTGAGGGGTCATTCTATTAGCGGCTAGCTCGAATGATAGTGAACTAAGCTTAGAACGAATTCAAGTGGTGAAGGAATTTCCTCATATTTTCCTGGACGACATACCTGAGTTTCCTCCTCAGCGAGAGATAGAATTCAGCATTGAACTTGTACCTGGAACCGGACCGATTTCCATAGTACCGTACCGGATGTCACCACTGGAACTTGCAGAGTTGAAGAAGAAGTTGGATGAGCTACTTGGAAAAAGAATTATTCGTCCCAGCGCATCACCATGGGGAGCTCCGGTGTTGCTAGTAAAGAAGAAGGATGGTGGAATGTGACTTTGTGTAGATTACCGACAGTTAAATAAAGTCACTATCAAGAACAAGTACCCACTTCCACGAATAGATGATTTGATGGATCAGTTAAAATGTGCAACTTTATTTTCGAAGATTGATTTGCGATCGGGCTATCACTAGATTCGAGTGAAAGAGTCAGATATACCGAAGACTGCATTTAGAACTCGATATGGTCACTATGAGTATACGGTTATGTCGTTTGGACTAACTAATGCTCCTGTGATTTTCATGGATTACATGAATCGTATTTTCCGTCCGTACCTTGATCAGTTCATAGTAGTCTTCATAGACGATATTCTCATCTATTCGAAGACAGAAAGAGAGCATGAAGAGCATCTAAGGACTGTATTGCAGATACTAAGGACTCGAAAGTTATAAGCTAAACTATAAAGTGCGAGTTCTGGACAGAGAAGGTGGAATTTTTGGGACATGTTATATCACAGGGAGGAATTGCAGTGGATCCTTCAAAAATTGAAGTAGTAGTGCAATGGGAACCACCTACGACCGTTACAGAAGTTCAGAGTTTTCTCGGACTTGCTGGATATTACCGGAGGTTTATTAAAGGGTTTTCACAGATAGCCTTACCTCTGACTTACCTTACACGAAAGGAATTTCCGTTCGTTTGGACGACTGAGTGTGATAGAAGTTTCAAGATGCTTAAGGAGAAGTTAACAACTGCACCTGTATTAGTACTAACCGACCCGCAGAAACCTTTTGAAGTATACTGTGACGCCTCTCATAAAGGACTTGGATGTGTGCTGATCCAAGACAAAAATATGGTGGCTTATGCTTCCCGGTAGCTGAGACCTCATGAATGAAATTATCTGACGCATGACTTGGAGTTGGCTGCAGTAGTGTTTGCTCTGAAGATCTGGAGACACTATTTGTATGGTGCTCAACTAGAAGTTTTCTCTGACCACAAAAGTTTAAAGTATATCTTTGACCAGAAGGATCTTAATATGTGACAGCGAAGGTGGATGGAGTTCCTGAAGGACTATGATTTTACTCTGGAGATTTGCGGCAAAGGATTCTTGCAGAAGCTCATCAAAGTATATTTTCTATGCATCCTGGAGTAACAAAGATGTATCAAGGATTTGAAACAAATGTTCTGGTAGCCGGGCTTGAAGAAAGAGGTAGCTGATTATGTCTCAAAATGTTCCACCTGCCAAAAGGTGAAGGTGGAACACCAGAAACCGTCAGGAACCCCTGCAACCCTTGGAAATACCATAATGGAAATAGGAGCAGATCACTATGGATTTTGTCACGGGAATTCCAAGGACCTCAACAGGACACGATGCTATTTGAGTGACTGTGGACAGGTTAACAGAATCAACACATTTTCTTCCGATTTGAGTTGACTATACTTTAGAAAGGCTAGCACGGCTATATATTCAAGAAATCGTACAATTGCACAGGATACCTTCGTCAATTGTTTCAGATCGAGATCCGAGGTTTACTTCCAGATTCTGGGGAGCTTTCCAGAAAGCTTTAGGAACAGAATTGCATATGAGTACAGCATACCATCCTCAGATAGACGGACAATCAAAGCGAACAATTCAGACATTGGAATACATGTTAAGATCTTGTGTGATGGATAACCAGGGCAGTTGGGATAGGTATTTGCCATTGGTTGAGTTCGCCTACAACAACAGTTACCAACAAAGTATCAGGATGGCACCATATGAAGCTCTCTACGGAAGGAGATGTCAGACACCATTGTGTTGGAATGATGACGGAAAAGCTAGTGTCTTAGGTCCAGACTTAGTGCAAGAAACTACCGAGAAGATAAAGGGGATTCGCCAGAAGATCCAGACTGCACAGAGCCGTCAAAAGAGCTATGCCGATAATAGACGTAGACCCTTAGAGTTTAGTGAGGGAGATCATGTCTTTCTAGAAGTAACTTCGATTACTAGAATAGGTAGAGCCCTTAAGACTAAAAAGCTTAACCCACGATACATAGAACCTTTCCAAATATTTAAAAGAGTCGGTCTAGTAGCTTATCAAATAGCCCTTCCTCCTTATTTATCAAACCTTCATGATGTTTTTTTTATGTCTCGCAACTTAAGAAATATGTTCCCGATGATATTCACGTTTCACAACCAGAAACAGTACAGTTATAAAATGATTTGACATATCAAGCATCACCAGTTCAGATCGTAGAAAGAAGTGATAAGCAGCTAAGAGGCAAGACTGTTCGCTTAGTCAAAGTAGCATGGGAACCAAGAGGAGAAGAAGAGCACACTTGAGAATTGGAAGATAAGATGAGAGCTGATTACTCGCATCTATTCTTAGGTAACTGAAATTTTGAGGGCAAAATTTTCTTTTAGGAGGGTAGAATGTAACAACCCTGGTTTTCGAGAACGCAAATCTTTTCTGAAAGTACGGATTTCTCTGGAAGATCAGTAAGGGGAAAACCTTTGATATATCATCAAGTATCTCAATCCTCATTGTCATTATGTCATCTTTAAGTTAGAACCTTTTCCGAGACAAGCTCGATAACGCGGTCACGAAGAACCTGGTTTTTGAACCGTATCGGTTAGAAGTTTTGATTTGGTTTTTTGTAAATAGTCTCAGTTTGATGAACCGGACTCGATTTATGAGAGAAGAGAGATAATAGGATGATATTATCAATATATTAGTATTAGAAGCTTCTTGAATAATATTATAAGGTTACCTGGTCAGTTTTAGATAAAAACAGAAAATTGGTTTAACCGGGTTTACGGTTTACTGGTGCAGCTTAGCACCAACACTCTCTGATGAATTTAGCAATGCTAAGGCCTCATTATACATGTACTATTCTCATAATAAATATGTTACCAGTGTCATTTATGCTAGTAGCTCAGAAAATAATTTTTGGAGATGTTTTTACGAGTGTTCCGATACACCTAGTTTTAGTAGTTGTACACCAGAGATATTTTAATATTATTTTAATCCACCTCCAAGCCAACCAATCACAACTCAGATAACCATGTAACTTATCAAGGATGGAAATAAGATAATATGGCTGTCTCCCTCCCATTTCAATTCGGTTTTCAAGGAAAACCATGCAAAACATGTGTTTTCTTGATGTTCTTCCTTAGGAATCATGCTTAACTTGACTTGAGGGCCAAGAAACGTGAATTTCCAGTAAGTATAAGGTGAGATATCTCTTCCTAACATACTGAGTGAGATTTGGTCAGTTGAGAGTTTTTGGATTTAAAGTTGTTCTTGATGTGATTTAGGAGGAAAAAGTGCTTTAGGACCACCTGAAAGTTTAACCGAATTAGGAGCAGCAAAACCAGGTAGGGATTGACGAATTTAATCTTGATTGATTGTGTTTGAGTTGTGTGATTATGATATGGTTTGGTTGTGCTTGAAATTGATGATTTATATGAGTGATTCTTGTTGAAATTTTGGTGAAATATTGATGAAATTTGAGGAAATTCAAGCTTTAAAGTTCATGTTCTTGGGCAGCTGGAAAAATGAAACACTAAGCCTAAATTGAGGTTCATTTTTGTTGAAATCATGTAGAAAAGATGGGGTTTTAGTGGCTGCTAATTTATTATGGTAAAAATCGGTTGCTGAAAAGACTGATAAACGGGTAAAAACAGAGAAAGAATCTGAAGAATTTACGAAGAACACGAAGAACACTTTGAGTGTGATGAAGAACATTGAAGAACACCTTTTAGATCTTAAAAAGGGCAAGGCTGTAATTATTTTGGTGTTTGAGGGGTTATTCGGTAATTTCTGAAAGTCAGGGTGGTAAAAGTAGAAATATTAAAAGTTACGGGTGGTAAAAAGTGAATTTTAAAGGTTAAAAGTAAAAGTAAGTTAATTTTCGAAAATTTAATGATAAAATAATAAAAAATAATAAAAAATAATAAAATATTAAATAATAATATTTAATATTTAATAATATTTTAATAAAAATAATAAAATAATGCGGAAAAGGCAGTTTTCTGTAAAAGCTTTAGAAAGACAACTTTAAGTGAAGAATCTAATGATGATGAATAATGAGAATGATGATGAATGATGATAATGAGAATGATGATGAATGATGATAATGAGAATGATTATGTGATGATTTTTTGCTTGAGGCAACCCAAGAGATGTGTTTATTCATTTGTTGCGTTAAGGCAACTCCAGATATACTTGTATGATCATCTGCTGCAGTGAGGCAGTCAGATAGATAATGGTGTGATCACTGAAAACGCTTTCCTACGGTACAGATCCATTTTTTATTTCTGTAAGGCAGAGGGGTTATTTCCTGCTACAGAAGTACCGTGACCTCCTGTTCCATTTCTGTAGTGGCAGAGGGTTATTTCCTGTATACAGAAGGTGTGTCGGCATACATCCCTGCAGTGGCAGATGTGTTATTTCCTGCGTGCAGTGGACCCTGTGGTGGCAGAGGGGTTATTTCCTGTACACAGGGGTATAGCCAATAGGAAAGCCTTATCCAGACAGAGGTTGCTGGATAACGTCGGGAGCGGGTTAGTAACCGACAGATGAGCTCATTACTTACACTAGGGCTAGACATGCATCATACTTGGTTGCGCATTTCCTTTGTTATGTTTGTGGTATGAATGTATGCTTTCCTGGTTTGTATTCCATTCTCTGCGCTTGTGATATTTTTTTGTATTCTTCTGTTTGTGTTCTGCTATCTGTTTTCTCTATATTCTCTACTTATCTGTGTTTTCTAATTACTGCTTCCTTGTATTCTCCTAATAGTCTGCTAAACAACATAGAATTAATGAACGTAACTAATAACCCCGACCCTACTAAGAACTCCCCAATTCTTTCCCCTTCTCTCTCCCTTCCCCCTTCAGATGGAAGTAAGAGTACCTTACCATAGTTCGCTGATGACCGTTCGCAAGAAGAGGATTCTGCTCTAGATAGTCTTCTTAGTCTAGGGTGAATATCGTTCTCTAATTATATGTAAATACTGTGAGACCAGCCAACGTCTGCACTCCTTCGTATACGCACTTTAACCTAAATCCTGTGTACGAGATTCCTATTTTGTGGATACTTCATGAGGTACCAGAGAGACGTCCTGTGAAAAAGTCTGATCGTGCAGAGGAGTAGCAGATGATGTTCTAATTTTTGATGATGTTCCACCTGACTTGAGTTGTGAAGACTTAGAACCGTCTATTAATCCAAATGTTTTCAAAAAAAAAGTACCTCGCTAACTAACTACGCTTTTAACAACGAATCAGGCTCATATAATAAATAATAGATAATATATAGGATGACAAATTGGTAGCACTCAGTTTCTGGTATGTCCTAGGCGTACTGAAAATTGGGTCGTTACAATCTTCAACAGCCATAAAGCCCTCAATAAAAAGAATCAAGAGGATCATTAAGGTCGATGAAATAGAGAAAGCCTTTCAAGCAAAGGACACTGCCGGTTCACTAACCGCTACTGTGAGCAGAAGTTCCCTATCCTGGCGGAGAGGAATTATAATAACAAATACCTTCTCGTCCTCCCAACCAACATTGCTAAATTTTTTGATCCCCAAATTAAATGAAGACAATGGGGATTCCTACGGAGACAGCCACGGCAGGTTAATCTATGATGGTAGTTGAATTCTACTCCAATTTTCACATGTCAACCATGCAGTCTGTCTATGTCCGTCAGAAGCAAGTCCCCATAACTGAAGAGGCCATTCAACAAGCTTTAGATCTTTCCCCTGCTCCAAAAGGATTGGACGCATTCCAAAAAGCCTCATTCAAGTGCCAGACATACCAATTTGACTAGGACACTGTTCTCAGAGTTATAGCACAACCTGGCAGCAAATGGATCTATGGATACCATTGATCCCGACCTAAGAGCATATTGGCTTCAGCAATCACCTTGGAGGCTCGAGTATGGGTACAGATCATGTTCCATTACATCTTTTCGAGCACTCATGAGTCTCCTTCACTGCAGACATGGCTGTTTTACTCTGGTGTATCCTTACAGACCAGCACCTCAATTTACCAAGACACATTCGGCATGCTATGGGACACGTACAGATTGCGAGTAACCTACCTTTTCCCGCCTTGGTTTCAGATCTAGTCTCAGTAGCCGGAGTCTCTTACAGAGCTGGGGACACTGAAGAGAGAACTTTTGCATGGTCTAGAATTCAGAATAAGTTCCCGTTGCAAGTATAGCATCTAAACCAACAAAAGTCCTTTTTTACAAATGTTTTGGTTGTCACAAGTAACAAACCCCTTTGAAATTGATAACCGAAGTATTTAACCTCGGGTTGTCTTCTCAAGGAACTACAGGGAAGTATGTTCTTATTATTGGTTATGAAGATTGTAAATCAGGGTTTTGAAGCTGAGGAACAAGTGATTTAAATTGCAATTAAAATAAGTAAAGGACTGTAAAATAAATAAATAACTGTAAAACACACTTTTGGCAAGGTATGAGAAATTAGAAGTCCTATCCTAGTTATCCTTATCAATGATGATGAAGATTGAATCTTAATTCCACTTAGTTAGCCTTTACTAGAGCAAAGGAAGGTCAAGTGACTAATTAGTTTGATCTTCAAATCCTAGTTAATCCCTAAGGAAAGATTGGGATTATTGAAGTTCAATTCAATTAGCAAAGATAACAATTATCAATCATGTTGAGTTTGATAACTCCTCAGTTACTGATTTCTTAACCAAGACCAAAAGGGAAAAAGTAAATCTACTTTAATAAAAATGTCTTCAGATTGAAAGCAACAGTAATATAAATAAAAGAAAGCAATAATAAACTGAAATACCTCAAATAATATTAATTCAAAGAATAATCTTTAACATAGAAGAATTCATAAACTAAATTGAAAAGATAAATAAAAAGGAATGTTGAACCTGATAAAAAGAGATAATCCTGAAAGCAAAAGAAATCCTAATTCTAAATCCTAAAAGAGAGAGGAGAGAACCTCTCCCTCAAAACTACATCTAATTCATGAATACTAACTAATTGGAGACTCTCCCTGAATGGATGCATTCCCCCACATCATAACCTCTGGTCTATGCCTTCTGGACTTGGATTTGGGCCAAAAAAGGCTTCAGAAATCGCTGCGAGCATTTTCTGTATTTTCTGGTGCGTGGCCTCTGTCATGCGGTCGCTTCAATCATGCATCCACGTCATATGCATTTCGCTCAAGGCACGCGATTGCGTCAATCACGCGGTCGCGTCACTGCCAGTTTCTTCAAAAACTCCGTTTTGTGCTTTCCTTCCATTTTTGTATGTTTCCTTTCCATCCTTTAAGTCATTCCTACCTTAGAAGATCTGAAACTACTCAACACACGAATCACGGCATCGAATGGAAATAAAGGGTAATTAAAATAATTATTTTTAAAGCATAGGAAATGTGTTTTTCACATACATCACATAATAAGGAAGGGAAAGTAAAACCATGCAATTTATATGAATAAGTGAGTGAAGGATTGAATAAATCACTTAAATTAGGCACAAAATATATCATAAAATATGGGTTTATCAACCTCCTCACACTTAAACAATAGCATGTCCTCATGCTAAATCCAAGATAAAGAGTAAGGTAAGGTTGAAGTGGTGGAATCTCATGCAATGCAATCTATTCTAAATGCAACTACCTAAATGAATCATGCAATTCTAATTTTTATTCACTTGTATATAAAACTTACATGTAGTCAAATTAATTCACATTCTCAAGGAATCATATATGCATAGCCAAACCTTAGATAATGATAAAACACTTTTACAATTGAGATGGGAAAGAAAAATATTTAACAAACTTGCAAGACAATTAGCAATTTAAGCAGAGATATATGTTGATGAGCTATTGAACCCTCACTGGATTTTGTGTTTACTTTCTAGTCACTCAGTGTTTATTGGGTTAATCACTCTATTCTTCTTTTTATCCTTACTTTCCATAACTTTGTTCTTCATCTAACCAATCAACAATTATAGAATATAGGCATACAAAAATCATGAGTTCTTTAATTAAGGATGTAATGCGGCCAAGGTAAAGGTAAGGGTATATGTATAAGGCTAAGTGAGCTAATAAGTGAATCCTTGATTAGTCTAAGATCTCACCTAACATACATATTTTGTAAAGCAAAGCTTCTTTACCTATTTTCCCATATTCTTCCCACTTTTTGATGTTACATGCTCATATTTTAATTTTGTCCCATGTGCATTGCTTTATTTTGTATTTGGGAAATTCTTTTGTATCCCCTTTATTCAAATACTGAATTTTTTTTAATGCACATGGTAATTCAATTATTTTGATTTCACATGAGCATACTTTCCAAAACTTTTAAAAATAAAAAATTTTTATTCTTTTTAACTTTCTACCCTTTTATTTCTATCATCCATGTTCCCAATAGGTTTCCCACACTTAAACAATACACACTTTTTATCTTAAGCTAACCAAGGATTCAACTTGGGATTTTTATTTTGTTTTTCTGCTTAAGGCTAGTATTGTGGTTTATAGAATAAGAGGGGAATTAAAGGCTCAAGGGGGCTAACAAGGGTGATGTAAAAGGTAGGCTAATTTGGGAATAGTGAGCTAGAATCAAACAATGGCCTCAATCACTTTCTTGGTATGTATCTATATTCTATAATCGGACATATAGATTAAAACAAAGTAAAGAACATCATAATAAATAAGAAGGGCGGAACACACAGGAATAAAATTTATGGTTTGAATGTAACCATGCAATTAAGCTCAAAACTCACAGGCTGTGTATTCTCAAACTCAAAAATCTTATATCAGTTATATATGTCAAGCAAGTAAAAATTAAGAGTTCCCATTATTCTCAATGTAAATCTTAAGGTGGCTTTAAAGTTCTAGTGTTTCTCCTTGATGAAATGTTGTTAACTAACTAACATGTAATGCTATATATACAAGGTGTGGGTTGTTTTTATTCTGTTAAAGTCTCTAGTTTACTTCCTTTTTATATTTTTAATTTAAACTAAGTTATCTTATGCTAAAAAGGGTAAACTATACTAATTAATCCACATTTTCTATAACTAATAAGTTAGAATTGTAATTAAACTAAATGGCTAAAATATGAACTAAAGTGCAACATGCAGAAATATAGTAAAAATACATGAAAATAGCAACGTATAAGTACTGAGAAAATAAAAATAAAAATAAAGAGAAAAATACAGAAAAGTAATAAAGTAAAAAGAGTCTGTAGTGGTTCACCAAAAAATATACGCCAGAGATGGCGACCTCCCCACACTTAATATGAAGCATTGTCCTCGATGGTCACTCAAGCAGGATGTGAAGGAGTGTCATCACTAGAAGGATGGGTGGCTGGAGTCTCTGTGGTGGTGGCCTGAGGGTCTGCCTGCTGCAGAGGAGGTGCGGACTGAATCGGGATCTCTGGGTCTGTAGCCTGAATCTGAGGCGGGGCCTCCTGATGTGATGCAGCCTGCTCTGTGCTTGCCTGCGCAACCTCACTCTATGGATGGGTCTCCACCTCGTGGTCATCCGCCTCCTCCTCAGATGGCTTTGATGAGGTGTTAGACTCGGAGGGGATGTCGCTGCCAGAACGGATCATCAGCTTCAGGTGCTCATAGCATCGCTTACTGCGACGCTCAGATCTCTCGTATCGTCGCCGGTTGCAGCGCTCCATCTGGTCTAGCTGCTGAAACAGGCGGTGCACTAAGTGATAAACTAGCTCTGAGGCAGGTGGAGGTGTAGTGGTGGTAGCAGGGGTAGCTGTAGAGGAAGAGGGGCCGGCAGATAGTGTGGCTGTCTCATCAGTAAGAGTGAGGAATTGAGGTATGTAGCCCAAAGCCAGAAAGTTCCTACTGTGAGGGATAATTTTCTTGCATTATACAGCAGGTGGCTTTTCATCAGCATCCTCCCAAGGCACGTCAGCTCGACGGCCAAGCTGTGTAATCAGATATGGAAAGGGGAGAGTGCCTCGGACGTGGACCCTGGCCATGTAGTACCGAATAAAGCATGGCAGGTACAGGTCCTTACCCTCCATCACATACCATAGGAGGGTGATCATAGTGGCAGGTAGCTCCGTCTCGTGAGTACTCGGCATAATAAAGTTGCTGAAGATCTGATGCCATAGCCGAGCCTTATCGTTCAAGTAAGCCCGCTTGATTCCCTTAGGCATGGTGGTGTTCTGTCCCATGACCCATGGAACAGTCGGGTCAAGGGTGATCCTTGCCTTGACGGCATCCCAGTCAAATTTCATGAAGCGCATGTCCTCCTCAGCCTGTTGATAACCATCTGGCTGATCGGATTTAGGCAGGAGCTTCAGAACATCCTCTATGGCCTCTTCACTGACCAGTATCTGCTTCCCTCTTAGGTTTACTGCATCTAGGGAAGTTTTGAAGTAATTGTAGTAAAATTTCCTTACCCAAGATGCATTGACCTCAGTCAGGTTTCTCTCCAAGAAGAACCAGCCTCTTTGTTTGATCTGATCAGAGGTGTATTGCTGGAGTTCTTCTTGGATCTTCAGAGTCCTCTACAGGTATAGGTTCCTGGAGGTTGCTAACACTGGATACTTCAGCTCGCAGTATCGGTTTGCAAACTTAATGGGATTAGTAGCAGGGAGTAGCTGGTCAGCCTTCTCCTGTGGGGTAAAGTGTTTCTCCCACCAGGAGTCATCATGCATGATGTCCAGGATGGACATGGAGGATTCTCCTCTTCTCCGTTTGCTAGTTGTGGCCTTTCCCTTTCCTTTTCTTTGGGTGTCAGACATCCTGAAAAACAGAAAATTTGGATATAATAAAAACAGGAAAACAAGGAGGCAAATCCCAAAGTAAGCATATAGTGGCAAAGGAGCATTGGAGTAATGAAAATGAGTTAAGTAATTGAGCATTAAGGATTGAATAGGAGTTAAAAGTCCAAGAAGAAAAATTAACAATCCAAAATGTATTAGAAATCATGTTAATTAGGAAAAATTATCATCATGCCTTGGTTAGAAGGTTAAAGAGGATAGTGAAAAACTAGAAGAGAAGTTTTGAAAGGTTAGGTTGGTTAGGAATGAAAAAAGAGTTTAGGAACTTAAAATTAGTGAATTAGTAAAAAGTGGGTTAGAGTAAGTGGCATGATGAACATTTTCTAAGTAACAAGCATTCTCAATTAGAAGCTACAATTAACTCATATCGAAACAAGGGAATCGGGTTGATGATGAATAAAAAATTGGAAGCTAAACATTAAAAATGCAGATTATGAACCAGGAAATCAAAAAGAATAAGAAAGCTTGCCCTGGTATTCATTAATTAGTTTTGGTAAAAGCAGAGTAAAGCAGAGTTCAAAGTGCCAAAACCAAGACATAAATGGAAACAAAACAGTTTACAGAAAATTGGGCAGCATTCCGGCTAAAATTGGATGTTTTCGGAAAATAAACAGTAAGCAGGACAGTTCATATGAATTAAAACAAACTGCAATTAGGTATGAACAAGAAAGAACATTCGCAATAGCAGCATGAACAGTAAGAACAGCATATGAACGATACGAATCATCACAGCAACAGCAGAATTGCGAAAATTAGAAAATGAGAAGCACGAACAGCGCAATTAATCAGGCCTAAATCCACTAACCACATCCTAGGCTACCTAACCACTTAGAATCCACTACAACATGCATATCTAACTAGCCTAATGATAAACATAAACAGAAAAATATGTAATTAACGGAGAATTGAAAGAAGGGTGGCGTTCGGCGGAACCTGGTAGGCGTATGAATAAAAGTGGGGCAGAGAGATGGCTGGGGGATGGTGGTGGTGGCGGCAGATGCGGCGGTTGAGGGTGGTTGGCGCAGCGGTGGTTGTTCGGAGGCAGGGGGTTTCGGGTAGGTTAATGGGGGTAGGGGTGAAGGGGGAAGGAAGGGAAGGGGGGCGTGGGTGGTGGGTGGAGGTGCGGCGGTGACGGCGGCGCAGTGGGGGTGGTGGCAGCGAAGGTGGGCAGTAGTGGTGGAGGGAAGAAGAGGAGAGAAGAAGAAGAAAGACGGGGAAGGGAGAAGGGGGTGGCGCGGCGGCGGTGGGGTCTGGGTGGTCGGTGGTGGTAGCTGGAAATGGGTGGTGGTTGCAGAGAAAAGAGGAAGGAGGAGGGGGTTGGGGGCGCAAATGGGTAGGGTTTCGCGTGACTGAGGGGTTATCGAATTTGAACCCACACGATCGCGTGAGTGATGCGATCGCATGTAATGGGTAAAATGGTGAATCACGCGGTCGCGTGAGTCATGCGACCGCGTCGCTGGAAATTGTGCTAAGCGCGCAATTTCAGCGTCGTTTCAGCGCAACTCTCTGTCTCCTTGTGGTGGGGGGGAGAAGAGGAGAGAAGAAGAAGAAAGAGAGGGAAGGGAGAAGGGGGTGGCGCAGCGGCGGTGTCTGGGTGGTCGACGGTGGTGGCTGAAAGTTGGTGGTAGCTGGAAGTGGGTGGTGGTGGCTGGTTTGCAGAGAAGAGAGGAAGGAGAAGGGGGTTGGGGGGCGCGAATGGGTAGGGTTCGTGTGACTGGGGCGGTTATCGAATTTGAATCCACGCGATCGCGTGGGGCACGCGGTCGCGTGGCTGGTGTGGGATAGGAGATGACGCGATCGCGTGAGTGATGCGATCGCATGGAATGGGGAAAAGAATGAGTGACGCGGTCGTGTGTGGCATGCGACCGCGTCGCTGAAAATTGTGCTAAACGCACAATTCCAGTGTCGTTTCAATGCAACTCTCTGTCTCCTTTGGGATGTTGTGCAATCCAGGCGACGCGATCGCGTCGCTCACACTGTCGCGTGGGATTGGTGTTGGGCAGGTGATGCGGTCGCATCATGGATGCGACCGCGTGGGTCGTTTGTGCGGAACGCACAATAGCCGCACGATTCCTGCCCAACTTTCTGGGCGTTGGATTCTTACGCCGATTTCCAGGTCACACGGCCGCGTGAATGACGCGGACGCGTGGGGGTTGTTTTTCGCAACTGACGCGATCGCATGAGTGATGCGGTTGCGTCGCACGCCTACTCTTTTTTTTTATGCAGGTATGCAATTATGCAATATGCAATGCGAATGAATAATATTCAGGTTCGATTGAAAAGGAAAACAAAAATAAATAACACGAAATAAAACTGAAAAAGAAACGACCATACCATGGTGGGTTGTCTCCCACCTAGCACTTTTAGTTAAAGTCCTTAAGTTGGACATTGGACGAGCTTCCTGTTATGGCGGCTTGCGCTTAAATTCGTCCAGAAATCTCCACCAATGTTTGGAATGCCAACATCCTCCAGGGTCCCAAACTCGGCATGTAAAGCTTCTGAGTATCTTCAAGCAGATTGTCAGGCTCCCAGGGTGACGAATGTCAGAATAGATTCCAGGATCCCAAACTTTGCTTTTAAATCCGCCTTCGTCTTGACCTATATTTTTCCATCCGGGCGGTTTAGAAAGTAGATTTTCACCAAGATGACCAAACATTTTCTGAGATCTATTCGATTGACCATGATGCCAATCCGTGCACTTCGAATTGAAGCATGGAACCTTATTGAACCTTGTTCACCAAATTTGAGTGCGAGCCATTTCCCTCTTACTCTTAAAGCCGCAGAGAGCTCTAAGCTGGCCATCTGTTTCAAGCAAACCATATTCAAGTGGAAAAATAAAGCTAAAGGTTAAGGATTGTACCCACTTGAAGCTTGTATTGGGTGGTAATGGCTTTGGGATAGGTGTTTCCAATGGTTCTGTAAGTTCTACTCCCTTGTGCTCTGTGGTGAATTTCTTTACTTCCTTGCAGACTTCTTCAAATGCATCCATGTCCTGATCAAAGCCTTCTATGTCTTCCTCATCACTGAAATCATTGATGGGAGGTTGAGAGAAATCTACCTCCGCATCATCTTCGTATTCACTTGGGGAAGATTCTTCGATCTCAGAGAATTCACTTGCTGATGCAAGTTCATTACTGGGGGAACTTGACTTGAGATTATCCTCATCAAGGAAACTTTCTTCTCGGATTATTCTGTCTAGTTCTTCATAAAAGATTTGCTTTGGGAGTTGTGCACTATCCTCCTTAGCATCAATTGTAACGTTTTTGACAAAATTCTCCATGACTCTGGATTCCCATGGAAGTTCAGCGTCTCCTAAGTCTTCAACCAACTCTTCTTCATTTACAATGACAGCTTCCTCTACTTGTTCCAGTATGAAGTCATGCCCTGTTCTGTCCACTGGAGTTTCTAGTATCTCCTTCATGCTACTGTCTTCTTTAGATTGTTCACATGGGGCTGTGGGAGGTCCTTGAATGTTCGAACGTCTAGAAGATAATTGACTTACAGCTTGCTCCAGTTGATGAAGGGTTGTTTGGAGTTGATCTACTATTTCCTTGAGGAGAACCTCTGATTCTCGGGGTGATGGATTTGGACGTGGTTGGTGCACGAAATTACAATCAGACTTTTGCAACTCCGCACAACTAACCAGCAAGTGCACTGGGTCGTCCAAGTAATACCTTACGTGAGTAAGGGTCGATCCCACGGAGAATGTCGGCTTGAAGCAAGTTACGGTTATCTTGTAACTCTTAGTCAGGATATCAATAATTCTCAGATTTAATTGTAAAAAGTAAAAGAACATGAAATAAATACTTGTTATGCAGTAATGAAGAACAGGTTGAGGCTTTGGAGATGCTTTGTCTTCTGAATCTCTGCTTTCCTACTATCTTCTTCTTCATGCACGCAAGGCTCCTTCCATGGCAAGCTTTATGTTGGGCATCACCGTTGTCAATGGCTACTTCCCATCCTCTCAGTGAAAATGTTCCAAATGCGCTGTCACCGCACGGCTAATCATCTGTCGGTTCTCGATCATGTCGGAATAGGATCCATTGATCCTTTTGCGTCTATCACTATGCCCAACAATCGCAAGTTTGAAGCTCGTCACAGTCATCCCTTCCCAGATCCTACTCAGGAATGGCTGCCAATAATTCTAGCCTATACCACAAAGGTTCCAATCTTAGATTAGAAACCCAAGAGATACACATTCAAGCTTGATTGCATGTAGAACGGAGGTGGTTGTCAGGCACGCGTTCATAGGTGAGAATGATGATGATTGTCACGGATCATCACATTCATCAGGTTGAAGTGCGAATGAATATCTTAGAATAGAAGCAAGTGTGATAGAATGGAAAACAGTAGTAATTGCATTAATTCATGAAGAACAGCAGAGCTCCTCACCCCCAACAATGGGGTTTAGAGATTCATGCCATAGAGAATACAATAGGAAACGTGTAAAGTGTCATGAGGTACAAGATGAATCACTAAAAGTAGTTTTTATAGTAAACTAGTGACCTAAGGTTACAGAAAATGAGTAAGCTAGGGTGTTTAGTGTAAAAATCCACTTCTGGGGCCCACTTGGTGTGTGTTTGGGCTGATCATTGAAGCTTTCATGTGTAAAGACTTTTATTGGAGTTAAACGCCAGCTTTTGTGCCAGTTTGGGCGTTTAACTCCAGTTTTTATGCCAGTTCCGACGTTAAACGCCAAAATTCTTGAGCTGACTTGGAACGCCTGTTTGGGCCATCAAATCTTGGGCAAAGTATGAACTATTATATATTGCTGGAAAGCCCAGGATGTCTACTTTCCAACGCAATTGAGAGCGCACCAATTGGTATCTGTAGCTCCAGAAAATCCACTTTGAGTGCAGGGAGGTCAGAATCCAACAGCATCTGTAGTCCTTTTTCAGCCTCTGAATCAGATTTTTGCTCAGGTCCCTCAATTTCAGCCAGAAAATACCTGAAATCACAGAAAAACACACAAACTCATAGTAAAGTCCAAAAAAGTGAATTTTAAATAAAAACTAATAAAAATATAATAAAAACTAATTAAAATATACTAAAAACATACTAAAAATAATGCCAAAAAGCGTATAAATTATCCGCTCATCACAACACCAAACTTAAATTATTGCTTGTCCCCAAGCAACTGAAAATCAAATAGGATAAAAAGAAGAGAATATACAATGAATTCCAAAAACATCTATGAAGATCAGTATTAATTAGATGAGTGGGGCTTTTAGCTTTTTGCTTCTGAACAGTTTTGGCATCTCACTTTATTCCTTGAAGTTCAGAATGATTGACATCTATAGGAACTCAGAATCCAGATAGTGTTATTGATTCTCCTAGTTAAGTATGTTGATTCTTGAACACAGCTACCTTATGAGTCTTGGCTGTGGCCCTAAGCACTTTGTTTTCCAGTATTACCACCGGATACATAAATGCCACAGACACATAACTGGGTGAACCTTTTTCAGATTGTGACTCAGCTTTGCTAGAGTCCCCAATTAGAGGTGTCCAGAGCTCTTAAGCACACTCTTTTTTTTTCTGCTTTGGATCACCACTTTAACCGCTCAGTCTCAAGTTTTCACTTGACACCTTCGCGCCACAAGCACATGGTTAGGGACAGCTTGGTTTAGCCGCTTAGGCCAGGATTTTATTCCTGTGGGCCCTCCTATTCACTGATTCTCAAAGCCTTGGATCCTTTTTATTTTACCCTTGCCTTTTGGTTTAAAGGGCTATTGGCTTTTTCTACTTGCTTTTTCTTTTTTTCTTTCTCTCTTTTTTCTTCTCTCTCTTTTTTTTTTTTTTTGCAAGCTTTTCACTGCTTTTTCTTGCTTCAAGAATCAATTTTATGATTTTTCAAATTATCAAATAACATTTCTCCTTTTCCCATCATTCTTTCAAGAGCCAACAATTTTAACATTCTTAAACAGCAAATTCAAAAATATGCACTGTTCAAGCATTCATTCAGAAAACAAGAGTATTGCCACCACATCAAAATAATTAAACTGTTTTAAAATCTAAAATTCATGTACTTCTTTTTCTTTTTCAATTAAAAACATTTTTCATTTAAGAAAGGTGATGGACTCATTTTCATCGCTTTAAGGCATAGACACTTAGACACTAGTGATCATGTAATGAAGACACAAACATAAATAAACACGAAGCATAAAAATTCCAAAAACAGAAAATAAAGAACAAGGAAATTAAAGAACGGGTCCACCTTAGTGATGGCGGCTAGTTCTTCCTCTTGAAGATCTTATGGAGTGCTTGAGCTCCTCAATGTCTCTTCCTTGCCTTTGTTGCTCCTCTCTCATGGTTCTTTGGTCTTCTCTAATTTTATGGAGGATGATGGAATACTCTTGGTGCTCCACCCTTAGTTGTCCCATATTGGAACTTAATTCTCCTAGGGAGGTGTTAATTTGCTCCCAATAGTTTTGTGGAGGAAAATGCATCCTTTGAGGCATCTCAGGGATTTCATGATGAGGAATTTCCTCATGCTCTTGTTGAGGTCCATGAGTGGGCTCTCTTGTTTGCTCCATCCTTTTCTTAGTGATGGGCTTGTCTTCTTCAATGAGGAGTCTTGGCCACAACTTCATAGAAGTGGTCTTGATGCACCCTTGAGATGAATCTCTCCATCTCCCATGACTCGGAGGTGGAAGCTTTTGCCTTCCCTTTCCTCTTTCTAGAGGTTTCTCTGGCCTTAGGTGCCATAAATGGTTATGGAAAAACAAAAAGCAACGCTTTTACCACACCAAACTTAGAAGGTTTGCTCGTCCTCGAGCAAAAAAAGAATGAAGACAGTAGAGGGAGAAGAAATAGAGGAGATGGAGGGAGTAGTGTTTAAGATGTGTGAAAATGAAGGAGTGAAGATGGGTTTATATAGGAGTGGAGGGAGGGTTGGGGTTCGGCCATGTATGGGTAGGTTTGGGAGGGAAAGTGTTTTAAATTTGAATGGTAAGGTAGGTGGGGTTTATGATGGATGGATGTGAGTGGTGAATGGGTGAAGAAGAGAGAGAGAGGTGGGGTAGGTGGGGATCCTGTGGGGTCCACAAATCCTGAGGTGTCAAGGATATCTCATCCCTGCACCAAGTGGCGTGCAAAAATGCCCCTTTCTGCCAATCCTGGCGTTAAACGCCAGGCTGCTGCCCATTTCTGGCATTTAACGCCTGCTTCTTGCCCATTCCTGGCATTAAACGCCAGTCTGGTGCCCATTTCTGGCGTTAAACACCCAGAATGGTGCCAGACTGGGCGTTTAACGCCCATTCTGCTACCCTTACTGGCGTTTAAACGCCAGTAAGTTTCTCCTCCAGGGTGTGCTATTTTTCATTCTGTTTTTCAGTTTATTTTTGCTTTTTCAATTATTTTTATGACTTCACATGATCATCAACCTACAGAAAATATAAAATAACAATGGAAAATATAAATTAACATAGATAAGTAAAATTAGGTTGCCTCCCAACAAGCGCTTCTTTAATGTCAGTAGCTTGACAGTGGGCTCTCATGGAGCCTCACAGATACACAGAGCATGATGATGACCTCTTAATACCAAACTTAGAGTTTGAATGTGGAGGTTTTATTTAACTCTGTATTGAGAGAAGCCTTTCATGCTTCTTCCTTTTCCTGTCTGCAAACCATGGTGCTTCTTGAATGGCGAAGAGTTGCTCATCCGAAAAGGTTTCAGAGATCTCAGTAGGAGGGTGGGACGCCCCTGCTAATGGTTCTATCCGGGACAGGTGATCAGCTACCTGGTTCTCTGTCCCTTTTCTGTCTCTTATTTCTATATCAAACTATTGCAGAAGCAACACCCATCTTATGAGCCTGGGTTTTAAATCCTGCTTTGTGAGTAGGTATTTAAGAGCAGCATGGTCAATATACACAATCACTTTTGAACCTACTAAATAGGATCTAAACTTGTCAATAGCATAAGCCACTGTCCCAACACTGCACCAATGGTTAAAACACGGCTAGCATAGTAAATGACGTGCAGAAGCTTGTTATGCCTCTGTCCCAACACTGCACCAATGGCATGGTCACTAGCATCACACATTAGTTCGAATGGTAATGTCCAGTCAGGTGCAGAGATGACTGGTGCTGTGACCAGCTTGGCTTTCAGGGTTTCAAACGCCTGCAAACACTCTGTGTCAAATACAAATGGCGTGTCAGCAGCTAGCAGGTTGCTTAGAGGTTTTGCAATTTTTGAAAAATCCTTTATGAACCTCCTATAGAATCCTGCATGTCCTAGAAAGCTTCTGATTGCCTTTACATTGGCAGGTGGTGGTAATTTTTCAATTACTTCTACTTTAGCTTGATCCACCTCTATTCCCTTATTTGAAATTTTATGCCCAAGGACAATTCCTTCAGTCACCATGAAGTGACATTTTTTCCAGTTTAAAACTAGGTTGGTCTCTTGGCATCTTTTCAGAACAAGTGCTAAATGGTCAAGACAGGAGCTGAATGAGTCTCCAAATACTGAAAAGTCATCCATGAAGACATCTAGAAATTTTTCCACCATATCAGAGAAAATAGAGAGCATGCATCTCTGAAAGGTTGCAGGTGCATTGCATAGACCAAAAGGCATTCTTCTGTAAGCAAATACTCCAGATGGACATGTGAATGCTGTTTTCTCTTGGTCTTGAGGATTGATGAACGGATTTTTGACGGTTTAGAAATTCACTAATGAAATCTCGTTGTAAAGTATAGTTTCTAAACCAAGCAATAATCCTTTCATACAAAAAGTTGTTTGTCACTAGTACAAACCCCTAAAATTTATAAACCGAAGTATTGGACCTCAGGTTGTTCTCCCTAGGAATTACAATAAAGTGTCTTGTTATTGGTTATGAGTTATTTTGGGGTTTTGGATAAGAAGCATGAAAAGTAAATGGCAATGAAAATAAACTAACAACTATAAAAGGCTCTTGGCAAGGTATGAAAATTAGAAGTCCTATCCTAGTTATCCTTCTCAATTGTGATGAGAATTGTTCATTGCTACCACTTAGTTAACCCTTACTAATTAAAGGAAAGTCAAGTGGATGAATTGACTTGAGCCACAAGTCCTAGCCAACTCCCAAGGAAAGACTAGCTTTAGTGCACTCCAAACCAATTAGCAATCTCTCCAATTATCAATCAACAAAGGAATTAGATAACTCAAGTGTCACTAATTACTCTACCTAGGCCAAGAGGAACAAAACCTACACTAAAACTAAAAGAAGCATTTCAACAAACACATAGAGTGCAATAGAAGTAAACATTATTAATTGCAAGAATTAAAGGAATCTACAACTACAAAGGCAAGAGATCAACAATAGAAAAGCAAAGAAGAACAATTATTATGAATTACCTCTTATTGAATTGGAAGAATGTAGAAGGAACAATACTAGATCTACAACAAAATAAAAGAACAACATAAAGGAAATTACAACAAAAGAATAGAAGAAGATTGAATGTAGAAACAAAGAATTGAGAGATAGAAGTGGAAGAAAGCAAAGATTAAAACCTAGATCTAAGAACTAAACCTAATCCTAATCCCAATTCTAGAGAGAAGAGAGAGCTTCTCTCTCTAGAAACTAACTCTAAACTAATCCTAATGAGTGTGTATGATTGGATTCCCCATTGCTCTTCAATCCTTGGCTTTAAATAGCATCTTTGGTGCCAAAGTTGGTTGGGATTGGGCCCCACAACCCTTGAGAATTCGTTGGTCATGTTTTCATTAAAAAATCATAAACCAGCACCGACGCGTACGCACACAGCACGCGTACGCGTTCATGGGGTGATTCGCAGGTGCGCGCAAGCGCCAGGTGCACGCGCGCGTCCATGGGCGAGTTCAACTTCTTTGACTTTTCATGATTTCTCCACTTTGCATGCTTTCCTCCTCATTCCTTTAATCCATTCCTAGCCTTTTCAATCTGAAATCACTAACAAACATATCAAGACATCTAGTGGAATCAAAGGGAGATTAAAACCATCAAATTAAGGGTCTAAAAGCATGTTTTCACATCTAAGCACAAATAAGGAGACAATCACAAAACCATGCTATTTCATTGAATAAATGCGGGTAAAAGGTAATAAAATCTCTTAAAATCAATACAGGATAAACCGTCAAAATGGGGTTTATCAAGGATCCACTGCAATTTGGTTGTAGCCTGAATAGCCATCCAAAAAGCAGTAGTATTCATGGCCTGCTAGTCTCTCTAGCATCTGGTCTATGAATGGTAAAGGAAAATGATCCTTTCTGGTGGCTGTATTGAGCCTTCTGTAGTCAATACACATACGCCACCCTGTAACTGTTCTTGTGGGAACCAGTTCATTCTTTTCATTATGAACCACTGTCATGCCTCCCTTCTTGGGGATAACTTGGACAGGGCTTACCTAGGGGCTATCAGAAATAGGATAAATAATCCCAGCCTCTAGTAACTTAGTGACCTCTTTCTGCACCACTTCCTTCATGGCTGGATTTAGCTGTCTTTGTGGTTGAACCACTGGCTTAGCATCATCCTCCAATAGGATCTTGTGCATGCATCTTGCTGGGTTAATGCCCTTAAGGTCACTTATGGACCACCCAAGAGCTGTTATGTGTGTCCTTAGCACTTGAATTAGTGCTTTCTCTTCCTGTGGATTTAAAGCAGAGCTTATGATCACTGGAAAAGTGTCACCCTCTCCCAGAAATGCATATTTCAGGGATGGTGGTAGTGGTTTGAGATCGGGTTTAGGAGGTTTCTCCTCTTCCTGAGGGATTTTCAGAGGTTCTTTTATTTCCTCTGATTCCTCCAGATCAGGCTGAACATCTTTAAAGATGTCCTCTAGCTCTGATTCAAGACTTTCAGTCATATTGACCTCTTCCACCAGGGAGTCAATAATATCAATGCTCATGCAGTTATTTGGCATGTCTGGATGCTGCATAGCTTTGACAACATTTAACTTGAACTCATCCTCATTAACTCTCAGGGTCACTTCCCCTTTTTGGACATCAATGAGAGTTCGTCCGGTTGCTAGGAAAGGTCTTCCTAGAATCAGAGTTGCACTCTTGTGCTCCTCCATTTCCAGCACTACAAAGTCAGTGGGAAAGGCAAATGGCCCAACCTTGACAATCATGTCCTCAATTATGCCTGATGGGTATTTAATGGAGCCATCAGCAAGTTGAAGACATAGCCGGGTTGGTTTGACCTCTTCAGTCAAGCCAAGCTTTCTGATGGTGGATGTAGGTATTAGATTGATACTTGCTCCAAGGTCACATAGAGCTGTCTTAGTACAAGCACCCTCTATTGTGCATGGTATCATAAAGCT